>NW_020954559.1:10147493-10174831 GCF_900497805.2 Vombatus ursinus
GAAGGAAGGAAGGAAGGAAGGAAGGAAGGAAGGAAGGAAGGAAGGAAGGAAGGAAGGAAGGAAGGAAGGAAAAGAGATGGGCAAGGAGGGAGGGAGGAAAATACATATAAATGGGCCTCCCAGTACACTTAAAGAGTTTGGAGAAAGCAAGATACTTGCCCTCAAGTTGCAAGAAGTAAAACAAGATTTACAGAATCTTCTATAGTATTATCAAATATAAAGAGCACAAGTGTATAAATACATGGATAAATACATAAGAATATATATCTCTTTAAACATTTAAATACATTTGTATCATGTAGGAACATAGGATATAGAGCTGGAAGAACCTTTAGTCCTGTCCCTTCATATTACATATGGGGCAGCTGAGGTACATGGAGGAGGAATGACTTGCCAAAATCACACAGAGAATACATAACAGAACTTGAATTCAAACCCAGATCTGACTCCTAATTCTGAGCACATCTTCACATGAGTGAAAACAGTATCTGGATGGTTTTGTTGCTAGCAGTGCCAAAGGTAAAAGCTAGTTACTATTCAATATAGGAAGACTTAGAGTCAGTCACAGGGATAGAGAACCTATAGCCTCGAGGTCACATGTGGCCTCTAGGTCCTCAGTTGTGGTCTTTTGACTGAGTCCAAGTTTTACAGAACAGATCCTTTTATTAAGGGAATTTGTTCTGTGAAGTTTGGATTCAGTCAAAGGGCTGCTTTTGGGGGCCTAGAAGGCCATATGTGGCCTTGAGGGTGTAGGCTCCTGACCCCTTGGTAGGAGATTCAAATTCTGTTAAGAATTAAAGGACAGAGGGGCCATTGAGGAGAGCAGGGAGATTATGTGAATCATGAGGGATTTCCTGTATTCATTGCCCGTCACTGGAGATCACTTGAGCAGGTAGGATTCCTGCTCAGCTATGGATTAGAAGAGATAATTTGTGATACCCCTTCCAAGTTTTAGATTCTGTGATTCTATGATTTTGCAATCTCATGGTTGTTTTTCCAGTGATTCATTTGCATCGGCTATTAGTCCATTATTGCTTCTTTATAATTAGCCTAAGACTTTTGGGTCTTTAGATAATAATCTCCTTTATTTCAAGGGGAAGTGTCTAATTTATCTCTGTATCTCTAACCCCTCAGTCTTTCTCACAGTGTAGAAGAAATTTGGCACTTAAAAAAGTTTGTGCATGCATAGCTTTTTGTGCATCCTGAAATTGTTAAACAGCTAAATAATATAGGACCCATAGTTAAGTTTTCCTTTATAGCTGAAAATAAAAATATTTATTTCACCTGATTTTATTTTTAATTGGAATGAAACTGCAAATTGCAGATTTTCTGGTAATAATGTATGGCTCAAGTTATTTTGGCAAATAATTCAATTCTGTAAGCATTTATTAAGTATCTACTGTGAGCATTTATTAAGCATACACTGTGAGGAGCTACTGGGAACTTAAAGATAAAATAAGACATATTCCCTGCCCTTAAGGAGCTTACAGTCTAGTAGAAGAGTTTAGACTTATAATTGGATACCTATCTTTAATAGAGGGAGAATAGGAAAAAGTACAAAGCAGAGTCCTAAACAAAAGTGTAATGCCAAATGGGAGGAGTAAAAGATCACTTGCAGATGAATGAGACTGAAAAAGCCTTTATGGAGGAAGTGTCCACTAAACTAAAACTGGTAAAGGATTTCAGTAGGCAGAAATTTGTAGGTATGTTTTACAATGACAAGTCAACTTAAAAACTGAAAATAATCGAGAAATGACCCAAAAAACGTTTGTACTGTATTTTCAAGTATAACATGCATGTTACATGTGACATATGCATCACACTTTAGAGTGTAAATTCCCGATAAGCACTGAACCTATCTCCTATGGTTTTTATAGCACTTTTATGGAGCTCAGATTTGTTGATGTTTTTGAGTTATTTTAAGTCATTTCCAACTCTTCATGACCCCTATTTGGGTTTCTTGGGAAAGAAACTGAAGTGGTTTGCCATTGCCTTCTCCAGCTCATTTTGCAGATGAAAAAACTGAGGCAAACAGGGAGGGTTAAGTGACTTGTCCAAAGTCACACAGCTAGTAAGTGTCTAAGGCCAGATTTGAATCCAGGATGATGAGTCCTCCTGACTCCAGGTGGGGCACTCTATCCACTGCCTGATACTTAAATGTGACATAACAGCGTCAGACTAGTCTCACTTTGGACAGATGTAGTGTAGAGGAACTTACAAGGAAAGATCACCCAGGCATTCTAAGCCAGTGTACAAATGGTTCATGTACAACTAGTAAAGAGGGCTCTATCTCTCTCCAGAGTTGGGTTATTAGGCTTGGCAAAAGGATAAGCTTGACCTAGCAGGAAGAATTCCCAGGCAAACAGACATAAGACAGATGAAAAGCAGTATTGTCCTTCGAAATAGGCTTTCTTCAAACAGAAACAACCAACATGATACATTTCTTCTCAAATGTAACTGCTCTCATTAACTTCACCAGAGATGGTCTTCATCCTTATTTGGTCTTGCTCTGCGTTGAAGCGGTTACTTTGTGTTTGTTCATTTTGAAGGTATTTGAAGTCCCAAAAGAGAAGTAGATTTTTTTTTAATTGTAAGATGGCTACATCCTGAGATAAAGCTACAAGGACAATGCGGAGGCTGCATCGTGCTGTGAACAAAGTTTTAATTTTTAGTCAGAAAACACTGGTTCAAATTATGGCTCTTCTACCTGTATGATCATGGGCAATTCACTTAATTTCCTTGTGGTATCAGTTTTCTCATCTATAAAACAAGGAAATCTAGGGGCAGTTAGGTATCAGAGAAGATAAGAGTGCTTGGCCTGGAGCTAGAAAGACCTGGGATAAAAGCTGGACTCAAGCACTTACTAAACTGTGTGAACCTGGGCAGGTTACTTTACCTCTGTCTGCTTCAATTTCCTCATCTGTAAAACGGGGATAATAATAACATCTGTCTTTCAGGGTTGTTGTGAGAATCAAATGAAATAATATTTATGAAGTATTTTGCAAACCTAAAAGCCCTATAAATAAATGCTAGTTATTGTTATTATTATCTATAATCCTTTAAATGGGATTCACTTTCACCCACTGGGAATGATCTCATTTATCTCAGCTTATAATGAAAGCTGTTCCAAAAATAAGGAAATGAATGAGTCATTTGCCCATGTACTGTTTTGATTCTTTTTTGGCTACATTTATTTAATTTGCATTTTATAGAAATTAATATTTTTATTTCATTGCATAATGAAATTAAGCATGTATTTACATCAGAAAGCCAGGATCATTCAACCATTAAATTGCTCTAATAATATAGCGGTAACCACTTTTATTTTTAGTTCTTTTGATGTGGGCAACACTAAAAGCCATAAGATTCAACATGGATTGTTTCAACTCGTCTTTTTTCACCTTCTTTTTAGATTGTGTAATAGCACCTAAAGGATCTCCAGGACTGCCTGGACTGCCAGGATCTCCAGGTAAAAATGTTCACTTTACCACCCCTTCCCCTCAGTTACTAGCCCTTAACTCCGAACTATAATTTTTTTTTACTTTTTCCCTTTTCCTTCTTTCTTCCTCCCTCCTCCTCTCCTTCCTCTACCATCATAAATATCATTCTCAGCTTTTTGAGGTTCATTTACTCTTGCTATAGAAGTCAATCTACTCTCATGGCATCTTGAACACAAGCTAGTGTAGCTCCCACCACAGACCTGGTTTCATTCATTTCTTCATTGCTTTTCAAAATACATGTCACAACCAAGGCAACATTGGAAGCCAAATTGAAAGGGAAGCTCCGGGTCACAAAGTGCTTACACTCAGGAAGCTGAGAGAAAGGAGTGTATAAACTGTAGTAGACACCCCCTGAAACATGTAGACTTCTTCATTCAAGACCTCTCCAAGCTCAGGAGATTTCTCTGTAAGAGAAGAAAATTTATTACTGAGCTTTCCTTCTATCTCCTAACAAAATGAAAAGCACAGAGAGAGGAATATTTCTTTTGTTTGATCTTTAGGCAGGGAGAAAATGGAAACAAATAGGGCTGAAAAGATTTTACCTCTAAAGTCTAGGTTTTGACCATGGCATTGACTGAACACACTGTCCAAAGTCCTAACGACAGATCCCTATGAATACATGATCCTTTGTAACACATCTCGACTCCTGGCCAGCTCAGCTGCTAATTCAGTGGCACAGTTTCCATTACACAGAGAAGGGCCCAGGTGGCCACAGCTGTTGCATCATGGGCCACCATCCAGTGACTTTAGCCCTTCAGTTGGGTGCCATGCTTTAATAAAGAGCTGGCAGCACAAAGCAGAGGATGCTTCCAGACATGCCCTTAATCATTGTGGGCAGGGGATGGAATTTAAGCCCTGGGAGTGCTTTATGGAAGGAATTAATGTTATTAGTGTCACACCAGAAACCAAGATTCTAGTGGCTGCAACTGGAGCTTAAATGAAAGTGTATTCTTCTTTTACATCAACAGTGGTGCGTTAGAGGGGGAAAAGGGAAACGCCATGGGCACCCAGCTAATCTCTAGGTGGCACATTCTTCTCGACCCACTATAGAGATCATTTCCCCAAAAATGGTAGCTCAAATTAGGAAAGGGTAACAATTAAGTGTGCAGTTGCTAAGCTTTAAAAGCAGCTCTGAGGTACAATCTCATGGGAACAATGGGATAAAAATATAAAAGAACCATTTGCATCATTAAAATGAAATAGGCCCCTAAGGTACAGTAGGCCCTTAAGAAGCAAGCCTTTATCTTCCTCAAAAGAGAGCATCAAGACACAATAGAAAGAGTGCTGGATTTGCCATCAGATGATACAGCTCTGAATTCTCACTCTGCCCCTTACTATCTGGGTGACATTGGGCATGTCAGTTAAATTCTCTTGGCCTTAGTTTCCTCATGTGTTAAATGAGGAAGGTGGATTAGATCAGGGCTTCTTAAATTGTGGGTCGCGGCCTTGGTAACAGGGAAAGATTTCTGAATGCACAATGAACAAAAATTAAAAATCAAACGCGTAATGAATCTAAGGTGTTTTTGGCAGCACTTAACCCATGTTGCATTGTGCAACTTCACTGAAACCTTGGTTCTGAACACACAGCATGTACACTTTGCACTGTGCATGCCCTCAGGCCACACAATGCCAGTGAACATTGCTGAAACTCGAAAAGGGTCGGGAGCGGAAAAAGTTTAAGACGACCTGGATTAGATGACCCTCCCCAAGGTCCCTTCTAACTCTCCATATATGATCTTTGCTTATTATTTTCAGTATGGTAAACTCCAATCAATCATGAATTCTAGTGTTATTTATTCCACTGTTTCTTAAACTGGGAATATAACTCCTTTTTAAGGAGTGAAGAAGGGGAGCTCTCTGGAGAGGTGGCAGATACTGGAGTTATGGGGCTTTTAAGAGTTGTTTGGTAGAGACAGAACCTGCTCTAAATGAATGGAAATTTTAGAGGATGCAAAACTTTAAGGAAATTGCAGGATAAAAACTTTAGTAATCAGTGATATAAATTAATATCTACATGTAACACCAGGTTCTATTAAAATCAGTTTAACATTTTCTCATGTTCTATTAAGCTGAAATACTGAAAAATCTATGTTATTTTAGCTATGGATAATGTGTCCCAAACTATTTAAGAAAGTAGGCCTGGAAAACAAATATGAAATCAGACTTCCAGCACCCTCATTTCTCCCTGCCAAAAAGCACTAAGATTAGTGACCAGCATAAGCTGATAATTGTTTTCCAAAGTGCCATTAATATTAAACACCTTCCTCTACATTTAATGTTTCTGTTCAGTAATAGTTATGGTGGCATTCCTCAAGTCCCTGGAAAATTAAAAAATATTTTCAAATTCTTAAATTTCTTCCCTTCTCATACAAGTGTAGCATTCTTAATTCCTGTCCTCTTTGCAGCTGTTGAAGAACTTAGATTTATTCATCCTCTTAGTTAATCCCTCACATAGCCTCAAATCCCTAATTCTAACTCAGGAAAAATGTCTTCTGGCAGGGACTGTAATCTTCGAAAAGTAAGTTTCATTTGTGTATCAGAGATGTTTGTAAATTCTTGAGTTAGATTCAAAAGACCAAAACTTTTCATAAAACTATCATCCAGTTTTCCTACATATACTAATATCGCAAAAGTCATGAATCCAGTTTTGCAATGAGATAATAGTTTTAGGAGGCAAAATATTGGTGCAATGTGTCCTATTTTCAATTTTAATAAAAATGTTCATAGCCTGATTCCTTTAATCTGGCCTATTTCCTTTCAGGCCCTGGACCAGTGGATCTGGGCCAATGTACATGTCTGTTTCCCATCCAATACATCTGTTGTTCAGAGTTCCTTTGAAAATGGTCCCTGAACACTGTTTTACGCTTATACTTTCATGTATATTTGTTTTATGAAATAGATGCCCTCCTAAAAAGTTAAATGGGAACAAAAACTTGCTTTCTTATCAAGCTTATATTATAATTTTCAGAGAAGATTAAGATCTTCATTTGTGGTTCGTCTTCATTTGGCAATGACTCCTAGCACTATCTGTCCACCCCTTCCGGTTAAAATGATTCGCAGATGCATTCTGCAAATTATGACTGGGTCATAATCTTTTTTTTTTTAAATCACTTGAATATAAAAGGGAGTGAACTACAAAAAGTCTTTGGTGAATCCTTTTATAAATCGAAAACTCCAAATACTCACTCCCTATTTTATCTACTTCAGGTTGCTGTTACACAACACCATATTGAATTTTTTCAAAGTGAGGCACTCCTATAGTTTAGATCATAGAAAGAACAGAAGTGAATCTTTTTAGTAAAATGGCTTACTGTTTCCCTGGCCACACATCGTGAGGGGTTAGAAACAGAAATCTCTGCATTGTTTACAGGCTTTGTGCTATCCACAGGGGACTTTAAGGGAGGGTTTACAAAGAATGTGAAAGATTCAAGTTTTGGTCCTTATGCCTCACTGACCCACGGTAACCTTCCTGAAGTTATTAGCTATACCTCTTACAGCCAATCCAGGTGACTTGCCTTTATCTTTTATCTTAGACTCATTACTTACTTCCCTGACCCTCACTCAAAGCCGCCATTGACCATCTGCACCAAAAAAAAAAAAAAATGCTTTTATTCATTATTGATACTTAAAGACAATTTAAACTAACTAAAGAGATTCTTTTTATAGCGTCTGACTCATTGAAATAGAATATGTACTTCCCTGCAAGGGAAAGGAAAGGTTTCTCTGTGATTTCTAAAAGTCTTATATAGGTAAGAGTTTGTAATTTATACCAGACCACCAGAGGAAGATCTCAGAAAAGTGGGTTCATTATCTGTTGACAAGAGGAAAAGTTTGTATCTCAAACTTGATTAATTTAAGAGCTATTCCATTTGGTCCTTTATAGAGTTTTTTTTTCAGGGGAATAGCATTTCTATCCCAAATTCATCTCTTATTAATGAAATCAATATTGATTACAGTTGCATTGGTGGGTACAAGATAAAGTATATCACAAGCTTTTGAGTAAAGTTCTCTAATAAAAAAAACCTTATTTTTTTGTGTTTGCAGAATACAATAGGGAAAAGTTTATAAGTTTCTGTTGAAAATTACCTATGATCACAGGATTCTAGAGACAGGAAGGGCCTTGGATATCTCTCATTTTATAGATAAGGCAACAGACTTCAAGGGGTCCTTGCAGATAGTAAAGAGATCTTTTTAGTTAGTTTTCTGAATCAGATCTGTAGAAATTACCAGGGTGGCAAAGATTTATCTGCCTTCGCGTGGCTTCCTTTCATTATAGTAGTAGTACTGCCCCAGAGAGACCAGTAACAGCCATGCATACCCAGAGAGCTGCTTCAGTTCCTCATTCCTATTGAGTTGATTACACAGTGTAAACACAGGCTGCCTCCAGGTACACAATGAGGCTTGTGATTTAGGGTCTTTGTTGATCTGTGTAATTATTTCTGTACAAAGAGACTCCCAGTGTGCTCTCTGTTCTGTTTCTCCCAGTGATTCAGTTAGACAGGCTAAGCACAGTAGAGGTGTCTTGGGATTTTGGTGTTCCACATTTCTCCATTGATTAATAGAATTCACCTGGACCTGGTCAGGGAGCCCCTTGTAAGTGATTAACACCCTTTTATGTCCTGTTCTTGAACAAAACTCCAGTTGATTTTAGGGAACTGTGTAGCAGAAGAAGGCTCAGCTAGCCCTCCAAGATTGAAATGTGCCTAAGTACTTTGAGGTCCCTTGCTTTGAGGACCAGTTTTTGTTCAGAGGGAAAAAGCAAGTTTTGGAAGGTCTGACTCTGGATAACAGAAACAGAGTGAGGATGTGAGAAAGAGCTTTGAAGTGCTGAACCAGTGTGAGATTGGCCAGGATTAACTACAGAAACACAACTTTCCTTCAGAAACAAAGTAATAAACTCTCATTTTTGGGCAACATGTTTGTTTTGCTCTTAAATCTGCAACCCGGTCAACAGAAACCGAAGTGGCTTTTTTTCTTTTTCATTTAAATGTTGATAAATACAAATAAAGAGCTTAAGAATGCATTGCCTTTTAAAAGAAAATTTAGTGCTACCTTTCACATTTACATCATCTTCATTTCCAAATGTATTGCCCCCTTTGCTACCAAGAAGCTACCCCTAATAACAAAGAGAAAAAAAGCAGTTCAGCAAAACCAACCAAAGCATTGAACAAATCTGAAAGTATAGGCAATGTTTCACATACATAGACCCCTACTTCTGCAAAGAAGAAAGGGAGATGTCTTTTTGAGATTATATTTTTTAACTTAAAGTAGGAAAAGAAAACCTAATTCTCTGATTATAAAGAAAATATACCCCCAAAATTGATTAGAACATTTAATAAATATAAGTACTTAATTTATAAATATAAATTAATTTATAAGTATTTAATTTATATTTATATAAATAAGTTTTAGGAAAAGTTTGCTGCCAAAAGTTACCACACTGGTATAATCCTCTGAAGTAGAGGAAAGAGAAATAATAGATTTTTGGGGGGAGGTCAGCTGGGTGGCACAGTAGATAGAATGCTGGGCCTGGAGTCAGGAGGACTTAAGTTTGAATTTGACCTCAGACACTTACTAGCTGTGTGACCCTGTTTGCCTCAGCTTCCTCATTTGAAAAAGGAAATGGCAAACCACTCTAGTAATACATTTGGAAGATGGCTTCACATAAATTTTTTTTTAAATCTCTGAAGTTATTACATGTTGATAAAGGCATGCGACAAAGTACATTTTTTCCAGTTAATAATGCTAAAATAATGAAAGTTCTTACTTTATATTATATCCCATATACACAAAATTAATTGCGTAATGTAAAGACCACACCAGGGAACCAGAAAGAGCCACTAATACACAATCCCTGACCTCAAAATGTGTATAGTCCAATTGGAGGCGCGGTGGATACCTAAGTAACTATAATTCAAAATAATTCATAACATATTAGAAAAATACAAAACAAAATATTATGTAACATCCAAAGTGGGAGGAATTATTTTACTAACAAAGGAGATTAGAGAAGGCTTCATGGGGGAAGTGGCAAATGATGTGAGTTTGTTAAAAGATTTAATGAAGCAGAGTGGGGGAAGGAGGACATTTTAGGTTTATGGCACAGAGGTGAGGAAACTGAGGGCACGTTTAGAAAGAATGGAAAGTAGGTTAGCTGGACTGAAACACAGAATGTGTGATAAGAAGTAATATGAGATAAGACTAGAAAGTTAGAGGAGGAGCAGATTGTAGTTGCTTTGCATCTCAGCCAGAGGAATTAGATCTTTCATTGGTAGATCATGGTTCTTATAGTTAATTCTGTTGATTTAGCCTTTTTTAATGGTGTTATGGTATGAGAGCCAGCTTGATTTGTGTCAATAGAGTCTTCTTTGTTCTGTTATTAATTACTATTAGGATAAAATAAGGATGTTTTTAAGGGGTCTAGTTCTTCCCCATTTCACATAACCATCAGTGAATTTGAAATATAGTAGTTGAACCCTGCAACATTCTTCCTTGCTTTAATTAGGGCCATCATCTTCATCACAAGCAATTAATATCTTCTGAGTGCCCTACATGATATTCTGAGTCCAGAAATTATGATAAAAAAAATCTTTACAATCAGTCACATATAGGGGGCTATTGTTTTTGCTTCTTGTAACATTAGCCATGCATCCAATGAATTTATTTTTACTAAAATACAGGGAGGATCTTCAATAAAATGAATTTGGTTCATAGAAATATTTCTTGCTCTTGGGAATTTTTTTCCAGTTTTGAGGAAATTTTCCTCTGTATTCCAAACGTCTCTTAAAACATCCAACCCTTAATTATCACAACAGCTAATAATTTATACATGTAAATAAAGAAAGTGCCAGATGATCTTATCGTTGGTTAAGGCTATCAATCAATTATGTTATTTATTTCAAATCTCTCAGAAATCTAAGTATAACTATATCCCTTTCTGTCACAGATACCACTAAGGCCTCTATCATCATCCCTATGGTACAGTAGAGCCCCTGAAAGGGTCTGAGGGCCAGGAATTAAGTTTAGAAAGAATTTGTTTGAGAAGCAAAGGTGACGACAGTACCACATATGGAACAGGACTCTGTGACTGTTCCAGAGTGAGGTCACACATATGCAGTGTGCACACATATGTAAAGTGATGCACAGCTATGTGGTAGACCTATTTCTGGAGCTAGTCTTTCTTTAGACGAAGAGGGTCTAACCACACCCACATCCTTATTCCCAATGAAAAAATGTTCTCTCTTATCATTCTTCAGAAGGGAACCAAATAATAGAATGTTTTTCTACAGCTTCCCAAGCATTACCACTAGTAACGTGGTCATATTAAGTGCTTTTCAGTATTGAAAATACCCGATCCAGGAAGGGAGCCCCTTGCTTCTTTTCTGGAGATTTCCACCATCTCCTACTACCTTCACTACAATCCACCTACTGAGGATGGAAGGTTTGGAGATTGTTTTCTATCCATACTATTTCTGCTTTGGCGTTCAGTAGGGCCTGTTTCCTGAAGCTGAGCTGGGCAGTTGATGAACAGGGTAGTTGTTTTGAAGGCCTTGATTGTGAATGTTAGATTTGTGTTTAGGTATTAGTTTTACTGGAATCTTTATAGGTAACTACTTTTCTGGATGCTAGAAACTATTTTTAAAATCCTGGAGTTTTTAGGGCTATTAGCTACTCACTATTTTGAGGCAGCTAAGTGGCACAGTAGATAGAGTGGCAGGCCTGGGGAGTTCAACTCTGGCCTCGGGCACTTACTAGTTGTGCAACCCTAAGCAAGTCACTTAACCCTGCTTGCCTCAGTTTCCTCCTCTGTAAAATGAGCTGGAGAAGGAAATAGCAAACCATTTCAGTATCTTTGCTAAGAAAATCCCAAATGGGGTCACAAAGAGTCAGACGGGCATGAGAAATGACTGAACAACTCCTCCATCATAGGATTACTTAGCATCCTAGGTTTAAAGTTGGTAAAAGACCTTAGACCTAGCCCAATCCCCTCATTTTACAGATGAGTAAACTGAGGGCCCAAAGAAGTTAAGTGATCTGTTCAAAATTATACAGGTAACAAGTAGCAAAGGCAAGATTCAAACCCAGACCCTCGGAAACCAAAGCCAGTGCTCTTTCTACTAGGCTACATTGCTGCTAATATTGAAATATGATCATGTTAAGTATCACAAGTTGAACTGCATTTTGTCCTATCCCTTCCAAACCTACCAGTGTGGGTTTCCTTACACAAATATGATTTGTTGTTTGTTTGGGTCTTTTAGGTGCTAAAGGTCAAAGAGGGATTCCAGGATTCCCAGGTACAGATGGATTTATTGGGCTCAAAGGATTCCAAGGAGAGGCAGGTCGTGAAGGATTTCCAGGCCCACCAGGTAACAAGAAACACATCACACCTAACCCATTGGTCTCCAAAAATGATTTCTAGTTTCATCTACAGTAAACATATCTCCATTTTTTTCTTTACCATTTAAATGTTTCTTTTGACATATCATCATCTGCTTTCTATTTGTCTCTTGAATAAACATGGTTGACTCCTTCATGAAATAAGCTCAGCTATTGACCTATGTGCAAAGTTTTCCTTTGCCTAGCTCTGAATTTTCATGGAGAATACCTATAGAATTTATATAGAAGAGGAAAAACACTAGTTCAAAGAACTAGTAAAAGTTTTCCCTAAGTCAAATTCCTCTAGTTAATTTTAAACTTTTGAACAAAAAAATAAATCTCCTCTGAGTGTTCATTAATATTAATGGCACAGGTAGTCCTTTCATCACTTAAAATAGTGCCAAGCCACTTGTCGGACACTACTTTAAAAAGGTTTGCATTTTGTTACCTTTGCAATTCACTTATTTGCCAATTTCCAGGGAAAAAAATCTAGCATGTCAGCATTTTACTATACCAATGTTGTGGGATTGGCATCTAATGCAGGGTGAGGAATCTGCAGCCTCAAGGCCACATGTGGCCCTCTAGGTCTTCAAGTGTGGTCCTTTGGCTGTCCTCTAGGTCCTCAAGTGTAGCCCTTTCACGTTTGGATTCAGTCAAAGGGCCACTCTTGAGGACCTAGAGAGTCACATGTGCCCTCCAGGCCCCAGGTTCCCTACCCATAAATACAGAGTTTTCTTTATTGAGCAGTCAAAAAAAAATCAACTTCTCAAGTACTAGATAAGGGAAGCATTGGCAGTTGTTTACCAGAAAATTATCACAGAGTATTAGTGAACTACGAGATCAATATGAATCAAAGTTGTGATATAGAAAACAAAGTAATTGTATACTAAGGCTACATTAAAAAAAAAAAGGAAAGAATGAAAAACATTGCATTCAGGATTAGAGAGATCCTTCCTTACTACTTACTAACGTACCTATTTCTTTTCTCATCCTCAAAAAATTCTCACTTGATCCATATCCTTCCCCATTAGCCATTTGCCTATATCTCGCCTTTCTTTTGTGTCTAAACATCTTGAGAAGGTCTAGAACAACTGGTACTTCCATTTGTCTCTCACTCTCTTCTTAAGTCTCTGCACTCTGGTTTTCAAACCTCACCATTCAGCTACTCCTCAAAAGTTGCCAGTGACTTCTGAATTGCCAAATCTAATGCCTTTTTTTCAATCCTCATCCTTCTTGACTTCTCTGCAACCTTTGACACTATTGATCACCTTTTTCTCCCTGATACTCTCTTCTCTTTAGGTTTTAGTGACTCTGCTTTCTCCTGGTTCTCCCACCTATCTGACCATTCCTTTTCATTCTCCATTACTGGATCTTCTTCCCAGTCTCACCCTTGAACCATAGGTGTCCCTCTGTGCTCTGTTCTGGGCCCTCTTCTCCTTCTACACCACATTTTAATTGGTGATCTCATACACTTCAGTGGAGTCAACTATTGCCTCTATGCAGGTGATTTTGAGATCTCTTCATGCAGCACTAATCTTTCTCTTGACCTCCATTCTCAAATCTTTAATTGCCTCAAACCGGACATCTCATAAGCTTCTTAAACTTTTAAACTTCTTTCCTCTGACACTGTCTCCACCCTGGCAAGGGCCTTATCACCTCATACCTGCAGTACTCTGCTACTTGGTCTCCCTTCCATAAGTCTCTCCCCACACTAGTACATCCTCTACCCAACTGTCAAATTGAACTTACAAAAGCACATGTCTGACTGTGTCTCCTATTCAATAAACTCCATGGATTCCCTGTTATTTCCAGTATCAAATGTTAATCCTCTTTTTGGTTTTTAAAGCTCTTCATAACCTGAACTCTTCCATCTTCTCAGTCTTTTAAAACCTTATTTCCCTACACAAAGCCTGTGATCTGGTGACACTGGCTTCCTTGCTGTTCCTCATACAAGACATTCCATCTCCCAACTTTTCATCATTTTCATCAGCTGTCTCCCATGCCTAGAAGCCTCATCCTCTTCATCTCTGCCTCCTAGCTTCGTTGACTTCTTTTGAATCTTGGAATTATGCCCAAAGAGTTATTAAATTGCCTGTACTCTTAGACCCAATGTATCACAATGTATCAGTGACCCTGATTTATAGAGGAGCACACAAAGAAGGCAATTTGTCAATAATAAGCTCACAGATTCACATTAACTCGTCTCTATGTCTCATTGCACAGTTGCAGTAGAAAATGTTTATAAGCCATGACCCTGGGAACTATAATCTATAATCTAGAAAACTAGTAGACTCTTTTGGCCATGGATCCTGGAAATTGTTATCTAAAAAAAAGGATAACAAAATCTACCTTCCTTCTATCTAGCAATACCACTACTAGGTATATTTCCAAAGATGATTAGGGGAAAAGGAAAAGAACCTATATGTTCTAAAATATTTATAGTAGCTCCCTTTGTAGTGGCAAAGAACTGGAAATTGCACGAATGCTCATCAATTGGGAAATGGTGGAACAAGTTGTGGTATATGATTGTGATGGAATACTACTGTGATGTAAGAAATGATGAGCTCAATGATTTTAGAAAAATATGGAAAGATCTGCACAAAATAATAAAAGTGAAATGAGCAGAACCAAGTCCTGCCTTTTGCAAGAAGCCTTTATCCAGTCCTCATTAACTTTAGTGCCTTCTCTCAGAAATTATCTCCAATTTATCCTGTCTATATCTTGTTTGTATGTTATCTTCCCCCATTACACCGTGAGCTACTTGAGAGCCGAGGACTGGGTTTTTTTTGGGCCTTCCTTTACATCCCCAGAACTTAGCACAATGCCTGGCACATAGTAGGTACTTACTAAAAGTCTGTTAACTTGACTTCACTTGACCTGATAGTTCTAATGTACTCTACCCCATCAGACCACATCTGGAGTATTATTTTGCCCCAGTTCTAGACACCATTTTTAGAAACAATATCCATTGCTAGAGTTAGGGGGCTCCAGAGTAGGGCAGCCATGATGGTGAAGGGTCTCAAGTTCATGACTTCAAGGTTCAGGTATGTTTAGCCCAAAGAATAGAAAATAGACATGGTAGAATATAGCTATCTTCAAATATTTGAAGGGTTGTCATGAAGAAAGAAAGTACAAATTGAAGCTTTCTTTTTTTTTTTAATGTGACCAATCTGGGAATTTGTCATGCCCACCTATACATATTTGTAACAAGAGCTTTGTTTTCTTGCTTCTCAAGGAAGGGGAGGAGAAGGTAGAAGGAAGAGAAGATGGATTTTCATTTATTAAAAAATTTTAATATAAACATTTTTCATTTAAAAAAGCAAGTACTTGGATGGCAAGCTTAGTATGAATCATAGACATGATAAAGCAACATATATGCTGTACATCAGTTTTCCCTCACTCTTGCTACATGACCAGCCCACTTCTTTTCCCCAGCATATATCTGTTTCTCTGTTGATATCCTTCACTGAAAACTTGGAAATTAAGACCAAGTACAAAGCTATGTTGACATGAGTCATAGTTCGTGGATTAATATGCCAAAGTGAAATAGAGTTTGGAACCATTAGTCTAAATTAGTTTTAACAACATAGGTAGAAAATCAGATCCAGATATGTAAGGCCAATGAAAGGTTATATAGATATGAGTTTAAGTTCCCCATTTTCTCATCTTACTAGATGCTAATAGCCCTTAACATTCCCATAAAGTGTAGAGAAAATGTGATTTCTTTCATCATGCAAGTGAATTACTTCATTAAAACATTTAAAAATAGGAGACAGCTTAACTAATGCTCAATTAAAATAGAACTTTTACTCTTCTTTACTTTTACTCATACCTATTGGTCTAGTAGTTAATTCATCTTCCTCCTGCCAATTCCCCTAGAGTAATGTGACCCTGAGAAAATCCCCAAACATCATGCATTACACATCTTTTGTTAAAAATGGGCACAAAATACTGTTTTCACTGTGACTTCATCTTCTCGATATTTAATAATTTCCCACTATGCATTTGCTCATTGAAAAATTTTTGATGTAATTATGACATACTACAGAGCAGTAAGTAATGACCAAAAAAAAAAAAAGAAACACTCTTTTCTCTTGCTAAATATCTTACTGTCAGCATTCAGATACTGCATTCCATTTGAGGTCAATCAGCGTTCAGGGTATTAAGAAAGAAGAAATGTGATGGGGTAATTTGACCCACTAGTAGCAGTGAATTGCATAACCACTCAAGCATATGACATTCAACGTCTCTCCTTGTGAGTGCATCATAGCTGACTTTGTTTTGTTTTTTTTTTTTTTACAGTAAATTTCACACAAGGGACCATTGATTAATTCTTTATTGAAACAAAGGTCTCCAAAAAACTGCTGTCTCCTTAGGGATTTGTTACCAGAAGGAAATCTATAATCCAAGACATTTTAACTCTACGTTCTATGGTTGTTTTTATCTCCCTTTGATTTTGTATTGAAAAGTTTTATAGCAAGCAACACTTTCACATAGAACAAGACAGGTCATACCAAGTTTCTATGTTTTCTGTTTACTTTTTTAAAACAGAAAACGTGCGTAATAGCTTTATAAGATTCAGATAGTTTAAAAAAAAAAACTCCATCTCCTACAAATGTTAGGATTATGACCAGAAAAGGAAGGAACAAGAAGAAGCCCTGAGGATAGAATACTCATTTTATAAGAACTGTCTCATTGAAAGTGGCAACAGAAGGCCTAAAGATAGATCAAGGGAAGAGGTGCCTTGTCTAGACATGCTCTTTGGGGGGTTTTTGGTTTGTTTAAGAAAGAACAAATAAAATTAGAATTTCCATATAAAAAATAGAACAGATAATGTGAGTTGTACATGAAATCTGTAAATCTGTGTCTCATTCAGCCTACTTTTCCTTTGAAGTATATGAGAATATAATAATACTTTACTTTCAAAGCTCTCTGGTTTGTCTATTTCCTGCACTGGACTCTGTTCATTCACATCAGATCATAAAACTAGGCTTCCCTGAAACTACCCCTTTCATCATTTCTTATGGCATAGTAAATAAAATTCCATTACATTCCTATACTATAATTTGGTCATCCATTCTCCAACTGATGAACACTGCCTTAGTTTCCAGTTCTTTGTATAACCTCAAAAGTTGCTGCAAATATTTTTGTACATGAGGGTCCTTTTCCTCTTTCTTTGACCTCTTTGGGGGAAAGGTCTAGTAGTGTCATATTTGAGTCAAAGGATATACGTGGTTTAATAACTTTGGGGGCATAATTTCAAATTGCTTTCCAGCATGGTTGAACTACTTCACAACTCCACCAAAAGGTATATGTCCTTTGCAAAACTGTTCCATTTCAATCACACTTCTGATGTACTTTTAAACTGTATTATTCATGACCAATAGCTACAGTGGTTATCTATTTTTTCTTTTAGGATTTGTTGGACCCAGAGGATCCAAAGGTGCGACAGGGCTCCCTGGGCTGGATGGAAGTCCAGGAACTACAGGACTACCAGGTGCTGTAGGACCAACAGGACAAAAAGGACTACCTGGAGAAGTATTAGGTGCACAGACTGGTCTCCCAGGAGATCCTGGATTGCCTGGAATCCCAGGGTTGAAAGGAGAACTGGGAAACAGGGGACCTCAAGGATTTAGAGGTAAGTCTCCTTTTCAGTAAATCAGTGTTTGGAGGGTAAGAGCAGCAACTCTCCTTTGATACTAGAGACGTTAGTAAGACCTCTTAATCCTAATGGACTTGAACTTCCTTGTGTTGGTATAAAGAGGCAATATAATATATTACAGAGGCAGTATGATGAGATTGAAAGAATAAGAAGAGACCTTAGCTCAGTTCCTGTCTTGAATGCTGTTATATGTGTGTGGTTTTATATAATATATATAGTTTTATATACATAAACTATAGTTTTATATATATATGTGTGTGTGTGTACGCATAACTATATCGTAAGTACATTGTTTTACATAGATATATAGATGGTCTCAGTGAGGTTAAGAAAATTGTCCATCATTATACATAGTTTGGAATGTGTCTGCATGGGGGGCGGAGTGGGAGTGTCTATGTGTCTGTGTGTCTGCATATTTAACATGGACAAGGTTCTTAACCTCACTGAAACCATTTTCTCATTGATTAAATGGGGATGGTGATAATACCTGCTAGAAAAATCTGAAACAAAAATCTACTACAGAAGTGAGTGAAAGAAAGCCTTTATTACACTTCTCATGAGAGTAGCAGGCATGTAAGTGCTATTTCAGTGGTACAATCAACTTTTAAATGGTTAGTAAGAGCCATACTCCACCCACCAGGGCTAGGATTGGTCTAGTTCATCTGAGTTACACTCTTTCTGGACAGCCCATCTCATGTTCCTCCATGTTCTGTTAACTCCTCCCACTTTATGCATCACATGTTCAAAAATGGCGGCTATCTCTGCCCTCCAGGTGTGTCAGTTAATATTCATTAAGCTTATTAAGCAAGCACAGTGGAGAAAAGCTTTTGCCCTGTCAAGGTCCCGTCCTTGACCCTGACGGTTTGCAACTGGTTTAGCCTCCAGGTTTAGCCTCTTTGTTAAGGAACTAGTTGTTTGCAGAAGTTTGGGGCACTTTCTGATTGGTTGAGGGACTATCCACAAGATCTTGGAAGTCCTCAGAATCCCCTTGTTCTGTTGTGGAAGCCTAATTTCTAATCTTTTCTTTCATACCTATAGGACCTACCTTAGAGGTTTATTGTAAAGATCAAATAAGATATTATATGTTAAGTAGTTTGTAAAACTTAATGCATTATATCACCATCAGCTATAATTCTAATAGTAGGTGAAAGGATACAACAATGTTGTCTGAATTTTACCATAATGAGTTCTCCTGTTTAGTTTCAGTATTCATCTGAAATACTTTTCATGATAATAATGATAATATTGTCTGTTTGTTTGCATCCTCTAATTTAGTTCAATATGGTCCATTTTGTTATTTTAAATTGAAGGTGAAGGAGGAAGAAAGGAGCTTAGTCCTCCTAGGTATATAATAACTGAAAGAGCTTTGGGCAGCTAGGTGATACAACAGATAGAACACCAGTCCTGCCATCAGGAAGACCTAAGTTCAAACCTGGCCTCAGGCTCTTATAAGCTGTGTGATCCTGAGCAAGTCACTTAACCCCATTTGCCTCAGTTTCCTCATCTATAAAATGAACTGGAAAAGGAAATGGCAAACCACTCCACTATCCTTGTCAAGAAAACCTCAAATGGGGTCATGAAGAGTCATACACAACTGAAACTACTGAACAACAAAAAAGGAAATTTGAGTTTACAGCCAGAACACCAGAATTCAAATCCTGATCCCTCCATTTACTACATATGTGACCTTAAGTAAATTTGTTCACATCTCTGGGCCTCAGTTTCCTTATCTTTAAAATAAGGGAGTTAAGCCAGATCCAGCTATGAGATCCTACTAAGGGAATATGACTCAGGTGATAGGTGGGGTTTAGCCCAATAATTCAGAGGTCTACACTGAGAGTTAAGAGGCAGGATATAAGTGATTTCAGATTCATTTCAAATGAATGCCTTTAAAAACCCATTATGTACTTGCTGCATGTAATGTTATTAATATTGGTTTGACAAGTTAGCTTGCATTAATTTTATTTGACATAGTCTGAACCTGGGGTCAATTTAAATATGCAAATGTATACTAAATCGGCATTTAGAGTCAAAAGCCTTGGCACTTAATAAGGGATTGCATTATAAAGACTAAGCATTCATAGTCATACTGAATGCCAAAGACATCTATATTACACTGAAATATAGAAAGCATCCACCACTACTTGGTCCATAGCAAGATAAGTATACAAATGACATCTTCTGGCTAGAGGGGATGTAAGGAGCCAGGTGGCTGTCCCGATCACAGACAGAGTGGCAGGTTGCATTTATGATACGACTGGAAGGAAACGGATGGATGATCCCTTAGCTCCATTATCACATCAAATGGCCTGGCTGAAGTATCTGAAGTATCTTCTAGCAAAGTCAAATGTTATCTGGAATAACATATTAACTTGATTTTATCCATTAACACTAAAATACAAAATAGCCTTTTGTCATTCACAAAGCAAACTTCTGAGGAAATGAGACATCGTACAAGTAAGTTTTGATTGAGGAGATAACATGTTAACAGGTTTGGAGGATGGAATAATGCCAAAGTGGATTGTAAGAGTGGGAGCTCCCAAGGCATCTTCAGAGTAGCGTGAGAATATTTCGTATCCAGAAGATTGAAGGTGGAGAACCACTTTTTAACCTAAGATCTGCCTAACACTGTTTTTTAGGGTTGTTTTTTTGTTTGGTTTGGTTTTTCTTTTTGGAGGATTTTAGAAGGGGTGTTGTTGGGGTTTTTTTATTTAATTTATGACTTCATGGGAATAAGGGATTCTCCCACCAATACAGATCAACACCCTCTCTCCAATAGGCTTAGAGAGTTTCCAGGGATACTGAAAATATACGTGAGTTATCTAGAAGCATGTGGCTTCCGTGTATCAAGGCAAAGACTTGAACCTAGTTCTTTCTGACTCTAAGACTGAATCTCCAACCACTTGGACATGCTGTGACTAGCCCTCACTGTAACCTAAGTTCACTAGAGAAAGGAACTACCAAATTGACATGCCGAGCCCTTGTCTCCTTGTCAGTCAATATATTAGAAAGCTGTAGGTTTCTATATTAAAAGTCAATCAGGAAGAGAACCAATTGAGGAAATGGTAATAATGAAACAAAGAAATGCCCAGCATTGTGAAAGATGTCACGGGATCTCTTAAATAAAAGTGAAAATTACAAATTCTCAAGAAAAGCAGAACAGGGCAAATGTATCAGCATTCCTATAATCAATCTATGTTGCAACCCTCCTAGACAATCGTGTCCCTGGTAGTTGTTGGTTTTAAACAAACCTAAATATTTCCTGTAGGCTTCATGTTGTCTTAGTTTAAAAATGTCTGCAGAATTATTTTAGATGTTTAAGAATCTCTAGCTCCTAGTGCTACCTTTATGGCCAGTTTTATAAGCCTTGTGTAGCCAGTGCTCTCAATTTTTTTTTTTAAATCAAACTTTCAACACATCAGAACTTAGAGTATAACTGCGTGTGGTCATGAGGAAGTTCAGCAATATTATAAGAACATAGCTCTTCCTCCTTCTGGTGTGATGGAATATATATTTGAGTATAGTTTAAAATATGAAACACATAACTATAAATATACTTGGGCTTAAGTGGTACAGTGGATAGAATGCCAGGCCTGGAGTCAAGAAGATAAGTCTTCCTGAGTTCAAATCTGACTTTAGGCACTTACTACGTGTGACCCTGGGTAAGTCACTTCACCCTTTTTGCCTCCATTTCCTCATCTGTAAAATGAGCTGGAGAAGGAAATGGCAAAACACTGCAGTATCTATCTTCGCCAAGAAAATCCCAAATGGAGTCATGAAGAGTCATACACAACTTAAACAACTAAACAACAACAATGTAAGTGTGTGTATGTGCGCACACATACATACACACACACAAATCTGTGTGTATACAAACACACACACACAATGCACTCTTGGATTCAGCACTAACCATTCTGCACCTAGGTACAGATGGTTATAGTTCAATGTTGTGTGTTTACAAAAAAGCTAGGAGTGTGCTGGGTGAAACCAGCTTGAACCAGCTGTCAAGAGCAGATTGTTAAATTTCAGTGTGAATATTTACACCCCAGATATTAGTAACTGCTACAAATCAGGGTTTATTTTACTATTTTCTTGAGCATAAAGAAAGTGATGGAGAGAATGTCAATAATGCAGATTATATTTAGAGGTGTACTGTGCATATAGCTTTACTCTTCCCAAGCCAGTTGTTAAATATTTACCAGCACACTCACAAAGCTATTAGTTTTGCTCAGCAATTGAATCCCTATTAACAGATATTCCTTTAGAGGATCATAGAATCATAATCTAGAACTGGAAGGAAATTATCCCCCAAAATATTTAATAAAAAAGCAATAATAGTAGCAGCAAATGCAAAGTGGAAAACATTCTCTGTTTTTTTATTTCTGACCTGAATGGATTTTTCTGCTGGCATAACAGCATCGAAAGGTATAGTTTTGAAAGATATAGTCTGTGGTTCAGGGCCATCTCATAGTAGCTCTGTGTGTGTGAGAGAGACAGAAAGAGACAGAGACAGAGAAGAAAATTTTTACAAACCAGAGGCTATTACCACCACCCCAATCTTCCTCAAAAGCCTGTGATTTCTTTCTTAGCCCCCTCAGCTTATGCCAACTCTAAATGTTACTTGGATAAACTGGCCCATCAATGTTTACTCCACAGACTTTCTGGAGGAAGCCAGATATCTGTGAGGCAGGAGAACCTTGATTTTAGCCTCTTGACTTCACAGCCCATAGCACAGCCTACTTTTAAAAGTCATTTAACAATCTGTCAGCATTCATTCTCCTTTTCCTCCTCTCTGGCCCCCTAGATATCAACTCAGCAGACAGAGAAGGGATAGGATAAAAGAGTAGGTGCCCTTAGCAGCAGAGCTATGCCCTTGGTGACAGTATGCTGTAGTTACATGAATTCTGCTCATAATCCTATTATTACTACTAACGTTAGTGGTAATAATAACTCATGTTTATGTAACACATTAAAGTTCCTAAAACATTTTATGTACACTATTTCCTCTGAGCCTCCTGATGGGCTCATGAAATAGCTGCTTAAGCTTTTGTCCTTTGGGCATTGGCATGGGTCAGTGCGTCCAGCCCAGGACTCAGTGTCAGGGAGGCTGGATCCTCAGTCCAGGAGTCCTTTGGGTCAACGTCACCTCAATTCCTTTTCATTTGTTTTTCTGTTTTCTCCCACTGATTTCCCAGTGGCTTCCCCTCCTGCCTTTGACTCCAATGTGAAGACTCTACCTCGTAACAAGAAGTATACTAAATCAAAATAAATACATTTGTCGTTGTTTAGTCATTTTCAGTAATGTCCAACTCTTTGTGATCTCATTTGGGGTTTTCTTAGCAGAGATATTAGAGTGGTTTGCCATTTCCTTCTCCAGCTCATTTTACAGAGGAAGAAACTGAGGTAAACAGGGTGAAGTAACTTACCCAGGGTCACATAGCTAGTAAGAGTCTGAGGCTTGATTTGAACTCATGAAGATGAGTTTTCTTGACTTCAGGCCTGGCATTCTATCTGCTGCAACACAGTGCCCCAAATAAGTGCATTAGTCATGTCCAAAGCTCTTTTCTTCATTCCACATCCCCTCTAAGAGAAGGAAAACATTCTTCACTATCAGGCTCCTGAAGTCGCAACTTAACATTTGAAATTCCTTTTATCTATTTATTTACTTTGGTCTGGATCTCTGATTTTACTAGTATAGGCAACCAGTGTAGAAATTCTCTTCACTAACACAGATCAGCAAGTTTACTTGTATTGTACAAGTGTAATTGTAACTTAAAGTCCTTGACAGTTCCTCAAGGCACTGAGACGTTAAGTGAATTGTACCATGAGGCCCCCGCTAGCACATATCAAAGATAGGACTTGAACTCAAGTTTTCCGGACTCCAAGATTGGCCCTCTTGGGCCAATTATGATATTACTCTTACCTCATGCTACATTTTTCTAATTTGTAAGATTGCAATTATATTCTTCGTCATGTATCTTCTACAAATGGCCACTGTGAGGTCAATCTGATTCTATCTGGTAAGATGTTAAACATTGGGCAAAAAGATTTTGTTATTAATAATTTATAGTAATTTAATTTTATATGTTATATCATAATATAATGTTTATATGTTATATGTTATATAATAATATATAAATATTATATATTAACATATAATTATATACTTATATTATTGCTATATATCATATATAATAGTAATATATTACACTACTTATTATATAACATAATTTATTATATTTGTATGTGATGATGCTTTTTATTAATGAGTTATTGTTGTTTATTATAATTTATTATTAATAATTTACAGATTTGGATATGTAAACCCATTTTTCTGATTTTCTACAGGAAGCCCAGGTATGCCTGGAATGCCTGGGTTGAAGGGTCAGCCTGGATTCCCAGGTCCTTCAGGTCAACCTGGATTACCAGGGCCTCCCGGAACACATGGCTTTCCAGGACCTCAAGGCCAAGAAGGACTACCAGGTCTTCCAGGCCCTTCAGGGTTTGCAGGTAGGTAACAATCTGCACTCAGGACACTAGTTTTCATCCAAGAAAACAATCATGTCTGCTTTTTAAAGTTCTGCATTGGCTTCTCAGGACAAGCTGGAGATTTATAATGCCTCTTACTTTGAATCTGGAGTTGTCAGGATCTTGTTGGGACTCCTGTATTTGAGGACATCATGGCAATACCATTCCACTGGACTCTTCTGTACCCTACTTTCAAAACAGCCCACAGCTTGTCTCCTCATCCCTACTTATTCATCCCTCCCTCCTGCCCTCTTTAGCAGTTACACTTTTTCAACCTGGCCCTTTTCAAGATACTTCCTACCAATCATAATCCTCTTCTGGTGTTATTACCACTATGAAGCCAAGCATTCAACCTTCTTGGGAAGGTATAGTCTAGGGAATTTTTCCAGTGAGTGATTCTCTGTCAATCCTATACTAACAATACGGAAAGTGAAATTCTGGGAACTCTTTATTTAGTTGTGCCTACTACATTGTGTAAAGCTGGCCTGCACAACCTGCAGCCCGCTGAAGGATTTCAGGCAGCCTGTGAAAAATGTAGAGGAAAATATCCTTTACATTTTTTGCAGGCCCCTCAAAATCCTTTGGTGTGCTCACAGACCATAAGTGGCCCACGGGCCACAAGTTGTGCAGGTGTGGTCTAAAGCAACAGTTCTTAGCATTTTTTTGGTCCTGGTCTCTTTGGCAATCTGGAAAACCCTTTTCAGAGTAATGTTTTTAAAATGCAGAACATAAGGGGCAGCTAGGTGGCACAGTGGATAGAGCACTGGCCCTGAAGTCAGGAGGGCCTGAATTCAAATCCAGCCTCAGACCAAACACTCGACACTTATTAGCTATGTGACTCTGGGAAAGTCACTTAACCCCAATTGCCTAAAAAATAAATAAATAAATAAGTAAAATGCGGAACATAAAATTTGTAGCTGTTGTTCTGCTGTTTCAGTCACATTCAACTCTTCATGACTCCATGGACCTCTCACCATAGGGTTTTCTTTTCAAAGATACTAGAAGGTTTTGCCATTTCCTTCTCCACAGAATACACAGGATTATGAAGGGAAAAAATTGAAATAAATTTGTCATTTTTCTTAAAGTTTGAGAATCCCAGGTTAAAAACTCTATTCTAAATAAATGCTTCTTGGTGCCTCTAGGTAAAAAAGTCCCCTATAGGTGTGTATTCAGAGATATAAGAGTACAGGAGACCACACTATGTTGGAATCAGTTTCCCCAAGAAGTCCTCTGGCCAAGTATCCAATCAGGAAGGCTCCTACACCAAAGAGTTGATCCTTTCTATTCAGGCTTTTTGGCTATTGGTCAATTTTCAAACAGTGAAAGTTCTTATTTCTAAGCAATGCTGGCCTACCTTTAAGCCCTTCACTTTTGCAAAGTGAAATAAGCAGAACTAAGAAAACAACATACACAATGATTTCAGCAATGTAAATGAAAAGAACAATCTGAAAAGGAATGTTGCAACATTATTAAGAACAATCTGAACCCCAACAAAGTGATAAGAGAAAACACCTCGGCCCATTCATTGGCAGAAGTAGGAGGGCAGCCCCTGGGTCTGAAACATTGAGCATGTTGTCATTTTTAAAAATACAGTGATAGTTTTGCTGATTTTCCTCCTTACTCCTTTTTTTTCTTTTTCTTCTTAAATAATCCTTTGTTTTGTTGTTATATTTATTGTATTTTAGGAAGGGGAAGGATACAGTGGGAAATTTTGGCAAGTGAAAAATAAAAAAATGGCCACAAAATTTATCTGAAAAAAGAATCCTTTCTAGCACACAATGTACACAGGAAATGTTGAATGACAATGCAAGGCAGCATTGAGACAAGCCAAATGAATGCCAAACTAGTACTCTAAGAGTTCAGGGAAGGAAGCTGTCATTGAGAACTATAGTAATTTAGGAAGTCTGTATTAATGAGAAAATCCACTGGCTTTGCAGTGAGAGTACCTAGGTTCAAATCTCTGCTCTGGGGCATCATGCCTGTGTGACCAGAGCAAATCAGCTAACATTTCTGGGCTTCCATTTCCTCTTCCTTATAAAATGGAATTGAAATGAGGTCCCTTCCAGTGCAAAATCTGTGATCAGACTTGAGCTGGACTCTGAAGGAGCAGCAGAAGTTAGCTAAGCAGAGAGAAGAGAGATAAAGCCAGTCAAAGGGAACTGGGAGATCAAAGAAATCAGCAATCATGCTTACGGAGCGTTCAAAAGCCTGACGAGAGTCGAAGGCTGTTGACAGTAGACTGGGAGGGTTAGGGATTGTTTCCAACTTTAAAAGTTTGAACTTTATTCTGTGGGCAACATGGAGCTTTTGAAGGTTTTTGAGAAGGGAATGTACGTGATCAACATGATGTTTTAGAAAGATTATTCTGATGTGAGAGGTCCAGAAGGATTGCAATAGAAAGAAACTAGAGGCAGGGAAAACCAGTTCCAGAGCTCTTGAGAGAGCTCAAGTGTGAGGAAATAAGGGCTTGAATTTGGGTAGTAACATTAGAAATGGAAAAGGGACTGAAGCAGAAGTCAGGGCAACCAGAGAGGAGAGCTCCTCTAACCCCCATTGACATATATGAGGTAGTCAGAAGGAGGGGAAAGACAGCCAGAAGACAAGGTACCATCTACCAACATTGAGGAACCACCATACCTAACCTGACTAGCAGGTAAAGTAGGGAGCAACCCCAACCCCACCCCATCCATAAATATCAACCCCTACCTTGAGGAGCTATAATTATTTATAATATCATTGAAGACTTTTTAGTCTTCAAGTTACATGTGGAGTACAGTAGGTGGGGTGGAAGGATAGGAGAACTGAATTTCTGCATGGAACGAGAAGGTAGCATGAGAACATAAAAGGAAACTAATAAGGGAGGTAGAATTGTACCACAAAATAAACCTCATCGATTTCATAGTTTTGTCCCAGGACTGGCCCTGGCCACGTCACTCAAAATAACTTCACATGCCAGTATTGGCATGCACACTATAGGTTGCCAACCTTTGATAAGTATAAAATTCTCTTAGAAATTTTCAACTTAGAAAGCTTCTATGCTAATTTTTTCAACATGTCCATAGTTTCCTATCTTACTACTAAGAAGTTTTCCCTTTGGAAAGCCCTCATCCCTAATTCTTTTGCTTTTCGCATTTACTTATTACATTCTTACTTGTTGTAATTTGTGTACAAAACATTTTCTCTCTCCTGGAGCCACTATCAGTAAGTTCCCTAATGGAAGGGTGTGTGTGTGTGTGTGTGTGTGTGTGTGTGTGTGTGTGTGTGTGTGT
>NW_020954559.1:10174841-10376225 GCF_900497805.2 Vombatus ursinus
TGTGTGTGTGTGTGTGTGTGTGTGTGTGTGTGTGTGTGTGTGTGTGTATAAATCATGTTTATAGATTCTTCTACATCTGGCATATGACTTGCACACACAGCAAGACATTCATAACAACTTGTTGAATTACATTGGAAAATGTTTAGCTAGTTCCATGAAGACCATCATAAAAGGATTTTGCTCTCTGTGAATATATTTTTGTAATCTTTTTTTTAATCTGCCTTTTTTTTAATAGGTCTACCTGGTGATAGAGGAGATCGAGGTGATGTAGGAGTCCCTGGCCCTGTGGGGATGAAAGGTCTAGATGGTGACAGAGGTGATACTGGTTTTATAGGAGAGCAAGGCAGAAGAGGAGAACCTGGATTTCAGGGGATACCTGGAATGCCTGGCATCCCAGGAACAAAAGGTACCTCCAAGGGTATATTTACTAGAATAACATTTATAGGGATGATGATTTAGATAAACCAGGTCTTAGGGCTATTGAATCTTGGTGGGCTCACCATCAACCCAGAGGCTTGCTCTCTCAGCTCAGCAGGTCTGAAGTCCTGAGGGAGTCATCTACTATTACTTAAAATCACTCAAAGACTGTTTTTTATCAGCATGCCATTTTTAAAATTTGCACCAGAGGTACACCTGACCCAAGAATTGGGACCAGTTGCTTATGTACATGGGTACTCCCTTCCTGTTTCTTTTCAGGAGACTGAGTTATGGATCAGAAAGTAATTTAGTAAATATAGAAATAAAATGCAAGAAAATGAACTTTTCTACTCCAAAGATAGTTACATGTAAACAGGCATTTCATCTGGAATCAGAGCACACTTGTCCCTTGAACAATTCAATGATAGCATAATGGCAATTCTTTCTTTCTGCTTCTCAGTTCTGTGAGTGGCATATTGTTAATGTTCCATTAATTTCTAATCTCAGTTCTTCATTATCTCCTGGCTGGCCTATATGTTTATGTTAATTTTGCTTAAAAGTATTTCTTTCCTCTGTGGCTATTCTGGTTGCAACTAGACACGTGCCTCCTCACTACAAGTTGGTAAATGAAGAAAGCTACCAAAAAAGAGAAAGAGAGAGAAAGAAAGAAAATTAAGATACCCCAGGAAATCTTCTTTCTGAGTAGAATTTTGTTAGAGCAAAGACAAGTTCTTCATAAACAAACTTCCACTGCTTATGAGATGGAAATAATGCATAATTCTCCTTTGATTTGAAAGGTTATTTTCGTTAGTTAAAAAGATATTCTTCATGAGGACCTCTTGGAATTGTGTATTGACTGACCATTTAGTACTGACTAACCTAGCACTTCAATTCTTTTCACCAAGGTTTCAAAGGGTCACCTGGTATGGAAGGTTTCAAAGGCATGTTGGGTATCAAAGGAAGACCAGGAATCATTGGATATAAAGGAGAGGTTGGTGATTTTGGAATTCCTGGTTTGAAAGGTCTAACTGGTGAACCAGGCTTGAAAGGTATGTGTACTTACTGTCAAACCCACATTATATTTCTTTCATAGTGGCATGGTATGATATTCACAGTGAACCAGAATCACTGTTTGTTGTTCACTCAACATTCCAATGAGTTACCCTCCCCCCCCAAAAAATAGAAGACATAGTCTCTGCCCTCAAGACACTTACAATCAAATTAGGAAAGCATATAAGCTAAAGAAAAGCATGTAAAAGTACAAATGATTTAAATGTAAAAACCATATTTAATCAACTATAGTTAAAGATTATATGTGTATGAATATGAATATATATGTAGTGTATTTGTACACACACACACATAGAGAAATATAGATATAGATATAGATATCTCTGTAAGTGTTAAGAGAAATTGCCAGAGTGGTTATAGTAACCAAAAGGAACCAGATGAGATCAATTTCAAAGGTGAACTATACCAAACTATAAGCAAAAATTTGTAGGAGCAAAGAAACACAGCTTGACTAAAAGAATAGGGAAGCATATTCCTGGTAGGAGTATGTAATATGAATAGAGAAAGGGATTTATCTGTATTAGAATGAATCTATCTCAAAGACCCAATTCAACAATTAATTTCAAAAAACAATTATTAAGCCCATACAGTGGCATTTAAGGAATTACAGGGAAGACTAAGAGCCCCCAAATGCTTAGGACCTTGTTCATTTCATCATTAAAAAGCAGCATATTAATAACTTCATTCCAACTGTATTAAGAATGTACCACAGTAGCAACTACAAACAACAATTTTCCAAAATTTAAAATGAGACTCACAAATCTATGACAAAATGTTAAGTCTAGTCTAGGCTATTTTTAAGACTCATAGTATTACATACTTAGAGCTGAAAGGGATCCTACAGGACATCTATGTGCCCTCTTATTTTACAAATATGAAACTGAGTCTCAGAACATTAAATGACTTACTCATGGTCATTCAGGTGGCAGAACCAGAATCTGAGACCAAAGCTCTTAGGGAAGTTTAAAATGTATGTTTCTCTTTTTATTATAAAACTAAACATCAAAAAATTTGAACCTTTCAGGAAATGTATGTGAAACTGTAAACTCCAATTATGTAGTATATTTTTTGTTTATATTCAGCTTAACCCAATATTAATACAGCTCTCTTGTTTGTCTCTGTCCCTTTCCTTCTGTGTATTTTTTAATGTTTCATTGACTCTTTTCTTTCTGTATCACAATCACTTCATGCCCACTTTCCTTCTACAATTCTTCTTCTTCTGCAAATAGAAGCCCTTGATAATAAATAAGTGTGGTCAAACAAAACAGATTCACACATTGGCTATGTCTGAAAACGTACATCTCATTCTGCATCTCTAGTCCATCACTTCTCTTCCAAGAAGTGAGAATCATGCCTCACTAGCTTTCTGGAGTCATGATTGGTCATTTCATTAATCAGAGTTCTTAACTATTTCAAAATTATTTTCCTTTATATTATTATATTCATTGTACAAATCATTCTCCTGATTCTGCTCACTTCATTCACCATACATATTTCCAAACAATTTTTGTGTTAAACTGCTATGTTTCAAGCAACTATCTTGAATATAGTTTTAAAATTGAGTTATATATAAATAGTTTAGGCTAGATTTACCAGTTTCCATCAACTGAGAACATTTGAAAGTCAATCTATCAAGACCCTATTACACAATTCACTGATGATTTATCCACAGCTTCCTTCTTTCAAAGTATCTCTTTCAATTGACTCAGTTCTTGGAAGTCCTTCCCATGCTAAGAGAGCGCACTTTCTTGTCCTTTTCAACTCAGTTATCCCAAAATAGTTGAAATTTCAGTAACTCATCTACGCTAAATGGATATAAAGACACTTCCCCTACCAAGCCTAATTGTTGAAGGAAGAAAGTAGCACAGATAAATACACACACACACACACAATCAATAGGCACAATGGAACATGTATAATAATATGGCCAACCTCAGGTGAAGGCTCCCTTACCCTTTGTTATTACACAAGTACACTGTTGAATTACACAAGCAGCTCCTGGCAGGCTTGGATCTTGTTGACCTTTTAAATTTTTCTGTAGCATTTAGCTGTTCACTAAGAATACTTATACATATTTAATGGTGATCATAAGAGACTGGCTACAAGGTGTAGTTTGGGGCATCACCTTGTCTCACAATGTAGCTGCCTCTCTTCCCTCTGTGCCTCCTTCCACTTTTGTAAATTAATTTAGAAGCAGCCTCTGTTATACTTTTTGTTCCCTATACCCAGCTGCCCTCCCCCCCACCTGCTCCTTTTTTCAGTCCAAATCATTTAGCTCAAACACTATATAGTTCTCTGCCGAACTGATCATTCCTTTTACTTCAACTATGTTATTATCCTTGTTGAGGCCCTCCAGTGGTAAGCATGTTAACCCTAACCATAAAAACTAAGCTGCCCACTTTGGGCTTCATAGTTCCCTTTAAGTCTATGCCAACTTATATTACCTTGGTCTCTGGTACAGTCCCCTCCCAGTTCCTTTGATCAAGCTGATTAAATTTATTCTCACGTGGTTTTCTCAATTCCTGCATCTTCCAACACTGAGACTTCCCATACTTGACAAAGCATATTTCCGTGATATGAATGAATGGAATGGAACATCATTGTACCATAACAAATGATGAAAAGCATGGTTTCAAAGAAACTTAGGAAGACATATGTGAACTGATGGAGAGCAGAACAAGAACAATTTCTACAATAACAACAATGCTGTAAAAACAAGATTGAAAAACCTTAAAATTCTGACCAATGCAATGACCAAATGTGATTCCAATAGACTGATGATGAAGAATGCTTTCCACCCTGTTACAGAAAAACAGTATTCAGGGTGCAAAATGCGACATATAGTTTCTGGACCTGATCAATATAGGAATTTGTTTTGCTTAGTTATGCATATTTGTTACAAAAATTCTGGGGTTTTTTTTCCCTTTCTATTATTAATGCAGTAAGGGAGGAAAGAAAAATCACTTTTGTTCATTTGAAAAAATAAAATTTAATTTGTAAAAAGAGTCCATTTAACTCACCAGACTGCCAAAGGATTCCATGACACAAAAACGAATATGAACCCCTGCATTCAATCTTGAAGTCCTTACGGGCTGAGTGTCTTTTTTTAGTACTGAATTATATAGGCACTGTATAACATCAGGGCCAGGTCAACACACTGGAATTCAGTCCCAGCTATCACTCTAAAACTTTCCTACAATGTAGTAGAAAATATTAAACTCAAGAGCAAGCACTGTTGTTGTTGTTGTTGTTGTTGTTGTTCTTATGTTTGTATCTACAACACTGAGCACAGTGCCTTGCAGAGTATTGCTTAATAATTGAGTTGAACATAGGAGTATACTGGATCTAGTTCCTACTGGCTATTGAGAACCAATTGTTAAATTTTCAGTATGAAGATTTACACTTTGTAAATAACCAAATTCTACAAATCAGGGCTTGATTTGTTGTTTTGTTTACTGTCTAGACTTAAGAAAGTAATGTAGAAAATGTTAATGATGCAAATTTAACTCAGAAGTACACTGTATCATGAAAGCATTTTTTTTCAGAGAGCTGGTTGTTAAACATTTCCCTGTACACCCCTAGATGAATGTTATCATTACCCACTTTCTTATATGCCATAGAGTACGTGACAAAGATGACAAGCATTTTGAGTTTGATATGAGTAGCCAAACTCCATCTGCCTACAGTAGTAGCCTAAGTCAATCTTTCATATGAAAAGCCTTTCAGCATAGCTAATGGGAGTAATAGAGTTTTAGTGCTGGAAGGGTTGTTATAGCTTACCTTATAGTTATTAAGCTTTGGTGAGAGGTCAGGCAGTACACTAGCTCAGTAGTTCATAGCCTCCCAAGTCTTAGTGCCTTTGAAGGTGAGCAGGAGAAGGTTTTAGAGTGTATACTTTGTTCCTTTATCATAGTGCAGAGGCATTCAAAAATGTCTGTGTTCTGTTCATATTAAGGTAGCCGTGGAGAGCCAGGGCCTCCAGGAGAACCTCCAAAATTCCTGCCGGGAATGAAAGACTTCAAAGGGGAGAAAGGCGATGAAGGACCTGTTGGTGGGAAAGGATATTGGGGCACAAAAGGTAAGGTGCTATCATCATCATCAAGCTAGCTTCTCCTCTGTGTTTTTAAGGCCAAGGAAAAAATTCATCCCCTCTGCTATTTTTCCTTTGTCCCTTAAGCAAGGAATATCAAAATAGGAGAGTTTTGTTTTATTTTTGCCATAGAAGATGCAATGCTCAATCTCTGTTAGAAAAGTACTCTTGTTTCATTACTATATTTAAATTCTCTGCATTTTTTTTCCTCCTGACATCTTTAATTTGATTTTACTGTTAAGCAGGCTCAGTTTCCCATTTTCTGCTTGTCATTCTTCAACAGCAGAACTGTACTGTCAAGTTGAAAGCTTTACAAGAGCACCACTTTCATTGTCACCAGAGTTTTACATTGAAGTCTTCTTGTAGGTGGACAAGGAATGCCAGGCATTCCTGGACAGGCAGGAATTCCTGGGTTACCTGGGACACCTGGTTACATCAAAGGGGCTAAAGGTGAAATCGGTGTTCCTGGAGTGCCTGGTTTGCAAGGATTCCCTGGCATAATTGGTTCTCCTGGTATTAGAGGCTTTCCTGGATTTGTAGGTATTAGGGTAAGTCAATATCCTTTGTATTTCCTATTGCTTTATGGTTTGAGGATTTTGTTTGTTTATTTATTTGTGGATTTTTTTAATTTTTTTTTTTCAAGACTGGGTCTCCCTACCTTCACCAGGACAGAAGTGCAGAGGCCACTCATGGGCCAACAATACAGCTGAACACCACCGAAGCATTGACCCATTCTGTTTCTGATTTGGACAGGAAGAAAGCCTAATAGACCTCCTGCTCTCAGAGGCTCACCATTTTGGTGCCAGATTTTCTATAGACACTTGATCACCTTAACCATACTACAGTTTAGAACTCCCAATCTTAAGTGATTTATCAGCCTTAGCCTCTCTAGGAGAAAGGATCTCATAGGCTTACATCACCACACTTGGTCCTGTACTTTAAAAAAATTATAGTAACATTCTTAATTTAATTTTTATTTTTTTCTTATTAACCCTGCTTCATTTTTAATTTTATTGATATCTTTTGAGTTTTATATCATCTTCATTTCAGTCCCACTTCACTCCCAAGTAAGCTATCCTCTGTAACAAAGGTTTTTTGTTTTGTTTTGTTTTGTTTTTTAATGGAAGAGGGAAAATCAGGTCAGCAAAACCAACCAACTTCAGTGAGTCTAACGGTATCTGCAGTGTTCCATGCCCACAGTGTCCCACTTCTGCAAAGAAAGGAGAGAGGCAAATTTTCTCAGCACTGGTCCAGGCTTAACTTTGAATTTGTTCTTAATGACAAAATCCCATTCCCTGTTGATAAAGTCTTTTGGCCAAGCCGTGACCTATTCTTAGTTCATTAAGATAGAAATAGTAAAAATAAGAAGTTCTGGATCAAAGGCATTTGTCTTCAATAAACTCATTAATAAGAATCAGAAAATGGTTTACTTGTGCCAGCATCTGAAAGTGATTTAAATGTCAGCATTTAAATAAATAAATAAAAGTCACAGCTAGGTCCTGCTCATGTGGTTTTATTGACTAAAGCACTTCAGAATAAGATTGGCTGGTGTGTGAACAGGATCTGATAACTTCATTAGGCCATGGGAGAATATAATGCTTTTGTAATCATTAAGGACCCCTAGGATTTCTTGAAATCAAAATTGTTATGGACCCCATGCCACTTCATTACTTAAAAATCATCTGGGACAGAACGACCCACTTTTAAATAAAGGTCCTCTCACTTCATGTCCTTGAGCAGAGGGCTTGCATGTTACTGTTGAACCTAACAGGAAAACGTAGCACTTTTGAGGAGTGACTCATGTTGCAACCTTATTGCCAGCCCTCAGCACTGAGGCCCTATCTATCCTATCTGTTCAACCCTCTTTGGTGTACATCCAGTCTTCAAGATCCCCTGAATTTTTTTTTCTTTTCTCTCATCATTTTCCTAAGGCCTCAGAAATAACCATCAGTCCCTGAGTATAAGGGGGAAAAATATTTCCACAACAATCTTCTTACTACCAGTCCTGTAACTGGTTCAGGCACTAATTATTTAAAAATGGGTTGGAGTGGAAGCAGAGAGAAAATAAAGACAGATATCAAGATAGAAAGGGAACAAGGGAAACCAGTAAGCATTTAATAAGTACCTACTGTGTGCCAGGCAGGGCAGCTGGATGGTGCAGTGGATGGAATGCTGGGTCTGGAGATGAGTTTTCCTGAGTTCAAACCTGGCCTCAGACACTTACTAGCTGTGTGATCCTGGGCAAGTCACTTCACCTTGTTTGTCTCAGTTTCCTCATCTGTAAAATGAGCTGGAGAAGGAAATGACAAATCATTCCAGTATCTTTGCCAAGAAAACCCCAAATGGGGACACAGAGAGTTGAACACAATTCAACAATAACGTGCCAGGCATTTTCTAAGTACTTCACAAATATTAGCTCCTTTGATTCTCACAACAACCTTGGGAGAGAGTGCATTATTCCCTTTTTCCAATTGAGGAAACTGAGGCAGAAAGAGGTTAAGAGCCTTGCTCAGGGTTGCACAGCTAGGAGATATCTGAGGCTGGATTTGAACTTGGATCTTCCTGACTCCAGGCCCAGCACTCTATCCACTGAGCCACCAATAGTCTCTAGGCTAGGAGGAGAAGAAAAGAGAGAAAAAGAAATCCTGATGTTCGTCCGTGCCATTGTGAAAGTGGTTTTCTCTGTCTTCTCCTTTTTGTACTTTTCACTAAAGGATAAAATATTAGTGATTTGAGAGCGCAAGGTAAGACTTCCTAATAGGGGCTAATAGGTTGTCTAAGAGAGTCTCCTTGAAGGAAATAGTGTCATTTGCAAAGTATTTACCACCTGAAACAAGGTTTGCAGTACTACCATTCTCTCTATTTGAAAGAAAGAAGCCCAATTAGACACAGAAGTCTGAAACTGACTGTCCCCATTTAGCTCATGTGGAATCACAAAGTTTATGCCCTAGTTGGTTCAACTAGTCATTTTCCCCTCATTGTTGGCATTAAACATTTTGCTGGCAAAAACCTATGTTCAAAGGTAAAAATATTTTACATAAAAATTGTACAGAATTACTTTTGTAGTGATAAAAATTATTTCACCTAGTTCATGTTTATCTTCTCAAAGATTAACAGACCACCAGCATCCCCTCCCCAAGTTGAGTTGAAGCCTTTCATAAGCTTTCTGCCAAGTGATCATTTCTGTGATTACAAGGCTTTGGGTTTTGGTATGCTGAGCATTTTGAATTTATAAAGGGATCAAAGTAATATTGTCATTCTATTAATTGTATTTTAAGAAAGCTCCATATGTAATCTTTTCCTAGGGTGACAAGGGCATGCCTGGACGAGAAGGTCTTTTTGGTGAGACCGGAAGTATAGGAGATTCTGGTGAGTGTTTTTCTAGATACATTTGGCAAAAGTATATATAAACTTAAACTAAATGTATCGAAGCCAGTCTTATTTGTAATCCTTTGTGTATATAACAGGTGATGAGGGAGACATTATAAACTTACCAGGGAGGCCAGGGTTGAAAGGAGAACTGGGCATATCTGGACTTGCAGGTATGTATTTTATTTTAAATCTGAACATCATCAAAAAACTTATGTTCACTTGCTCCTTCATTCACACAATAAACATTTATGAAGCACCTGCTGTATGCAGTGCATGTACTAGGTTCTGGGGAAGATTTGAGAAATTTGAGACAGAAAGCCCCGCCATCAATAATCTACAAAGCTTATCATTTACTACCAACAAATGAGATCTACATGGATAAATATCATACTGTATGATAAGTGCTGAAGAGATATATGCAGAGCAGAGGAAAGGGCATTATTTCTAGCTGCAGGGATCAGGGCTAGCTTTGGGGAGGAAGTGGTGTTTGATCTGGGCTTTGAAGAATGGATAGAATATCAACACAATGAAGAGTTCTAGTTTCCTTCAAAGGTTAACTCAAATGTCTACCTACTTCCTACAGGAGGCCTCCAGATATCTCCACCTAGTACTCTCCCAATTGTGATTACTACCGTATGAATGTGTGTGTGTGTGTGTGTGTGTGTGTAGCTCCATGAAGAGACTTTAATTTTTTGTCTTTGTATCGTCATAGCCAAGAACAGTTCCTATCGCATAGTAAGTATTCTATATAACAGGTGACAGGAGCTAAGTAAATTCTTCTTTATTCACTGATTGATTCATTGATTCATTGATTGAAACAGAGGTAATAGAATGGGAAACATAATAGAAGTGGCTATTCTAAGTATAGGGAACAGTATAAACAAAGTCATGGAGACAGGAAAGCATGGCTTATATCTGGAGCTCAGAGTACATGAGAGGGAAGGACTTCGCCCCAGACTGTTCCTTGTTTCTTTTTGGTCCTTGTGATTTCATTGGTGTAGGGAACTCCCAGTGGGGAAATTTCCTCTGTCTCTACAGATTGGTAATTATTCTTTAACTTGCTCTCTTGAGATGACTTTATCTTCTCTGATAGATGAGTCGTATAAACATGGCAAAGGCTAAGAAATACGCAGACTGAAGTGAATTTTTTTTAACCCAATTAATGACTAGACATAAAGAAAACAGTGAAGGATTAAACATGGAGAGTGAGGGACGGTCTTAGCAACAACTTGGGTCAGTCATAATGTTTACAAGGAGAAAAATAAAACAAGTTTCAATAATAGATTAAAAAATGAAAAATATTGTTTGTAGCAGATTCTAAATACTGTAAAAATCAATAAGAAAGAAGCAAACTTTCCCAAGTGGTTTTTCCAAAGTGTTGACATTCATAGCATTTTTTTTTCTGAATACTGAAGGCATCTCTCTTGACCTTAAGGAAGTTCTTTTAAAAAGTGCTTTGTGAGGCATGCAGAGGAGGACATAAGAATAGTGTGATAAGATCTTAGTAAGGTACAAATGAACCAGAATACTCAACAATTTGGCTATTTTCACAAATGTGGGGAGAGGGAAGAAAGACAAACTATAAAAATAAATTAAAGGCAGGACTATGTCATTAGAAATTGATGTCTATTTTTTCTATGTGTAATTTTAGTGAGGGAGGGGAGAGCTTAGAGGAGTGGTCTGGAACTGGAGAGATTCCAGTTGTGTGTTGTTGTTGTTGTTGAGTTATTCCAGTCATGTCTGACTCTTCATGACCCCCTTTGGGGTTTTCTTGGCAAAGGTACTGGAGTGATTTGCCATTCCTTCTCCAGCTCATTTTATAGATGAGGAAACTGAAGCAAACAAAGTTAAGTGACTTGCCCAGAGTCACATTGCTAGTAAGTGTCTGAGGCCAGATTTGAACTCACGAAAATGAGTCTACCTAACATCAGGCCCAGTACTCTATCCACTTGGCCACCTTTTGTGTAGGTACTTCCAAGTGAGGAAACCCCCTTCCCTGATAGAGACTAAGAACCAACAAGCATTTGTTGAACTAAGTTCTAGGGATTAAAAAAGAAAAACAAAGTCTCTGCCCTCAAAGATCTCACATTCTAATGGAGAAGACAACATGCAGACAACTATGTACATACAAGATATCTACAGTGTAAATGGAAGATCATCTCATAAGGAAACCACTAATGGCAGTGGAGGAAAGGGGTGATGGAAGGGGAGATAGGGAAATGGTAAAGGTCTCCTGCAGAAGGTGAAATTTCAACTGAGTCTTGAAACAAGCTAGATGATCGAGGAGGCAGAAGTAAGGAGGAAAAGCATTTCAGCTGTGGAGGACTGGTCCTTCATTTTTAACTTTTAACCTTAGAGAATGGGGGCAGCTAAGGTGGTGCAGTGGGTAGAGCACCAGCCCTGGAGTCAGGAGGACCTGAGTTCAAATCCGGCCTCAGATACATGACACTTACTAGCTGTGTGACTCTAGGCAAATCACTTAACTCCAATTGCCTCACCAAAAAGGAGAAAAAAAGTACTTAGAGAATGGCCTAGGACACTGAGAGATTAAGTAACTTGCCGTGGTTCTCTCAATTCATATTTGTCAGAGGCAGAATGTGAACCCAGGATTTCTTGACCCTGTATCTACTGCAGCATGCTGCTTCTCTCTAACAAATACAACCTTCCTATATTTTTGTACAGGAACAATGTGAGAATTTTTTTTTTGCTTGATTATGCATATTTGTCATGAGGTCTTTGTATTTCTTTTTTTCTCTTAAATTACTGGGTCAGGTAGGAGGGGGGAAAGTAAATGCTTGTTAATTAACAAATAATTAATTAATTAATTAAAAATTAAGTAGAAAGGTTTTTTTTAAGTCCTCAAAATATGTAGAGAGTAGTTGTTGTACTTTTAAACTAGCCACTAACCAAAACATTCAAAAACCTGTGTCAGAAAATAAAAGTGGGGCAGCTAGGTGGCACAGTGGATAGAGCACCAGCCCTGAAGTCAGGAAGAACTGAGTTCAAATCCAGCCTCAGACCAAACATTTGACACTTACTAGCTGTGTGACCCTGGACAAGTCACTTAACCCCAACTGCCTAAAAAAAAGAAAGAAAAGAATAAGAAAAGAAAAGCGCAGAAGCCGGACTGACTGTCTACCATCCAGTTCTCCCCTCCCACTGACCCCAGGTCACAAGGAATACAAGGACTTATTTAAAGACAATCTCTTGTTGCAGGTGAGAAGGGCTTCATTGGAGAAAAAGGCACACCAGGAGACCATGGTTTTATAGGATTGATGGGCATAAAAGGATCTCAAGGCCTTGTTGGACTGAAAGGACAGACAGGTAACTCATCTGCTGCTTAGGGGAAAATATTCACCTGTTTCTGAACAAGCAGCCATTATATATCTATTCTGACTATGTTGCCTTAACAATATGTGATATCTTGGGCCTACAAAATATACTGATTCATGCCCATACGAGTGTTTTCAGTACTTTCAAAGGTACTGGCAAAAAAGTGATCAATTCCCTTCTTCCTGTCTGCTGCTAATGTTGTCAACAGGGGGATTAAAGGAAACATGAATCTTAGAAAAAGAACAAGGTGACAAGGAAGAGCTTAAAAAATATTTAAGACTTCTTTGTGGTCAAGCAATCAACTACCATAGCTAACTTAATAATGTGATTTTGAATGGATTGCTTCAGCAAAAATTAATTTATGCTGTTACCTAAGGCAAAGAATAAGATGAATCAGATTGTTCTCCTATTCCTTATTCATATCTAAGAACTTTTGAACAAAAAAGAACATAATAGAATCCTTTGGGAGCTCTATGGTGTCTACATCAAGACTTTTTCTTGAATATTGAACAGAGAAATGGTGCAAGGTGTTTTCTCCTCCAGATGGTAGAAAAAGATAAGCTAATCTTGCTACAATCAGAATTTTTCTTTACAAGACATTTGGGTTTTCCAGATTTAAACTAGGGTTAATAATTCTTTGTGCCCCCACCCCATATTTTCAACTGCTGTCCAAAAGGACTCTCTATTCATTTTGTTAATGATGTTGCCACTTTCAGAAAGAAAAAAAAAAAAAACACAAAAAACAAAAAACAATAAATGTCAGCTTCTGAGAATAGTCCAGTACAAGGGTTCTTAACCTGGGAGAGATTTTAGAAGGTCCTTGAACTTAAATGTGAAAAAAAAATTCACATCTTTATTTTCACTAACCTTTAGTTTAGATTTAGCATTTCCTTCAATTATCTAAAACCATTATTCTGAGAAAGAGTCCATAGGCTTCACTAGACTGTCAAAAGCATCCATGTCCCAAAAAATATTTAAAAGCCTCTGGTCTAATGTAAGAGTGATTATTCTATCACTTTTACTTCTGTGTACTTAGAATCAATGATGTCTTTGTGCCACAGGTTTCCCAGGACTGACAGGACTCCAAGGATCCCAAGGAGACCCAGGTCGTGCTGGACCTCCTGGTGAAAAGGGAGATTCTGGATGGCCGGGGGTTCCAGGCTTATCAGGTAACACATACATACACATAGACACACGCACATTATTTAAAACCATTTTTTTCCATTCTACCCTCTTCTTAATTTAAAAAAGTTTGATATCTTTTATTTTTACATCCCCTTCACTTCTGAATATATACACTCCCTCCTTCCCCTTCCCCCACCCCCCCGAAAGTCATCCCTTGCAACAAATAATGAAAAAGAAAGGGAGGAGAAGGTGAGGTGGGGAAAAGAGAAGCAGTTCATCGTAGCTAACCAACACATCAGCTGAATCTGGCAGTATAATGCAATCTTCTATTCCCATAGTCACCCACCTCTACAAGACTGAGAGATAGGTTCATTCTAGCCTCTTTTTAGAAGATACTCTATTGGACTTCTTATGAGTGAAATGTAGACCTGCAAACAATGACATGTGAACTGTTTCCGGTTGTCTGGACCAATAAAAATGACTCCAACAGTCATTTGCAAGGCAGAATTTTCTTCCCAAATAAAAACAAAAGGAAATATCAGTTGTTGAAATAACTAGTTGTTGAACATCACAAGAACAGGAGATACGAGCTAAATATCACTGCTTGTTCATCTCTGCTGATTTCCTATTCCATGGAAAGGGCACATGACAAGTCAGACTTTCTTTCCTCATTGATAAAAGAAATTGAAAGCTTCATAGTGAAATGAATTCAATAAACATTAAGCACTTACTATAGATAAGACACTGCACTGGGTACTATGGATATGAAGACAAGTGTTCCCATCAGCTACTTCTTCCGGAAGGTGGAGCCACACTCTATGTTGGCACACCATTCTTGATATCATAGTCTAAGGCTGTAGATAAGATACAGTCTCTTGTTCACATTCTCAACCACCACAATCACTGAAACAATTGTACTTTCCCATTTCCCTAGTTTGGAAATATGGAGTCCAAGAAATCCAAAAGGATGGGACATCCCATCAGGCTATTTGTTTTTGCATAGTATAACTCGAGTGAGTCAAATACATTTTCATGTTTGTTTGTTTTTTTACAAAAGAGTTATAATAGAGGTTTAGGAAAAACAGTAATTTTATATGCCAAAATAAATGGTATGTTTGCTACATATTTTCCAAAAAAGGTTAATGCATTGTGTGAATGTGTGTTGTTATATGTGAGCTGTTTCAGATCAAATACTCTCAAATGATTTCTGTCATTGGAAACATAATTTACATTTCTGTAAATGAGGTAACTGTGGATGAATTCCAACAGGTTTCCCTGGTATCAGAGGACTCAGTGGACTGCATGGCTTACCAGGCACTAAAGGCTTACCCGGATCTCCAGGTACTCTCCTGCTGCATTTGCTCATCTCATTATACATGTACATGGTAGTAGTAGAGTTAGTCTGAGAATTCTACTGAAAATTTTACAAGAACTCTGTTTGGGATTATATTTTTTTTTTTTGGATATAGGTGTTTGGCTGCATTGAAATATGTAGAGTAATTGTCATCACTGAGTGGGTTAATGTTTGTAGGCATGAGCTGTAATGCCTTTTCTTAGCTTTTAGAAACTGGGACTTCTAGAGACCTTAGAACTAGCCCTTCTATCTAGAGATTATGTTAAATAAGCCTATCAGCCTCAGCATTCTAAAGATATTCAGTGACTTGGGTAGCAAAGACCAGGCCTTCTCTGTGTTCGTTTCATGAGGAGTCTTTGGGAAAAAAGAAAAACAAATTTTTTTTTAAATAGTATCTTTATGTTCATTTTTATGTTTTTGTACAGTGCAACTGTCAAAAAAAAATTGACTTCTTCCAAAATTGACTATATTTTTAAAAGGAGCATGTAATAAACAGTTGGTGTCTAATCTGTCCTCAGGCATTGAGACATTAAAGGGTCTTTAAGAGCCAGGACTCAAAAAACACAACTGCTTTTCATAGCACTCTTTTGCTACATTTTTAAAAGTATCAGTGCATATTTATTACAAAAAATGATGCAAAGTCCCATTGTTTCTAAAGGCAGCTATAATAGAATAAAATTTGCATCATGTTAGTTCCTTCTGGGACACCACAATGCTGTTCCTTGTGTTGTATTTATTCCTAGAAAGGGAGTCATTTCTTATACCATGGAATGCTGCCATCCACCATCACTCTCCTTGAGAAATTATTCTTGCTAAAATTTCTGCATGATGCAGTATTGGAAGACTGAGGAGATTCTTGGAAAAAACTTTCCTCATTTGGAAATTTAATTTATTTTCTAATTGCCATCCTTTACCTTTCCATTTGTTGGCTAATGTTACTGCAACAAAAATATGTGGGGCTAGACACAAGAGCATATTTCTAAATAGCATTTCAATTACAGGTCACAAAGTCAGGAACAACTGATATTAGATAGTCACAAGGTGACTCCAATTTGTACTGATAAGATTTCAAGTAATATTTTATTTTCACTGCATGTATTATTAACAATAATATAATAAATATAAATAATTAATATATGATACATAACATATTTGTTATACAAATATGTATAATTTATAAATAAATACTTTAACAAATAAATATAATTTCTATATTTTAATTTTATATAATTTACATATAGATAATAATATTTAATAAATATTTTATTGATGAGCTGTACTGATAAGGTTTTAAATAATATTTTATTTTCTCTTTATTTTTAATAATAATAACTGGGGCATTTATGAAGCAAAGTGCTTTACATATGTAAAATTGCATCTGATCTTCACAACAATCCTTTGAGATAAGCACAAGCATTACTATTCCCACTTCAGAGATATGGAAATTGAGGCTCAAAGAAGCTAGTAACTTGCCTGTGGGTCATTTAAATACTAAGTGAAAGTGGGTGGAATTCAACCCCATGTTTCTTCTGACTCCAACTCCTGATTTCCTTCTATTGTGTCATACTACCCCTATTTATAAGAATACTGAGGAAAAGCTGGTAACTGAGTATGGTGGAAAGAAAAGTAGAACATGAATTCTAGGTTTAGGGTGAGAACTACCTTCTAGTCCTGACTGCCAGTAAGTTACTGTGTGATTTTGGACCATGTCAATCCCTTGGGTTTTAATTTCTTCAAATACAAAACTAAGAGGCTGAGCTGATTCAAAATTTACTAACCTTAGACATCATTATGTTCCTCTGCTTTTAACTGCATTACATAGTCTTGGTTTTACTTGATTTAAGAAAATTAATATTTTATACCTACGATGCATTAACATCTGGTTTCTATTTCAACCCCACAATAGGTGCAGATGGCTATGGGAATCTTGGCTTCCCTGGTCCTTTTGGTGACAAAGGAGAGAGAGGAGAGCCTAACACAATTCCAGGTCCCCTGGGAGCACCAGGGCAGAAAGGAGAGAGGGGAACCCTAGGTGAGAAATTGAACTTGCCAAAAGATGTATTGTCCCTGATGATAACCTGAATTCAAGAGAAGAAGCCCATGTGCCTTTCTGTGTAAACAGAGAGCTGAATAGATATAAGCCAAAGGAGAGCTCTGGGAAAGTGCTAATTACTCAGTTTCAGGATACTCCATGCAAATGTCCTATCACATCTTCTGAACTAAGCCTGATTTAGGATGGATTTCATATATGGATAGAAGATTGATCAGGGAAGCTTAATAGGAGTCCTGGCAATTGAGTGAGAAAAGTTTACACGTGCACCAATACCTATTTATAAACTCTTCGTGACCACTAACTAGATCCTTTGTGGGAGCTAGGTAAGTTGACTCAAGGATAAGAGAAGACAAGATGTTAGATTGCTGTCTTTAGGTATTTGAAGAGTTGTAATAGAACAGTATGGTTGGAATTATTGTGCAGGGACCCAGAGGATAGAACTGGAACCAATTTTTAGAAGCTACAAGAAGGCAGTCTACCTCAGTCTTTTGAATAATTAGAGCAGTCACCAAATGAAATCGGCTACTTCAGGATTTAAGGCTTTCCATAAAAAGGCTAACTCTTCCAACTCTAAGATTCTATGATTTTAGATATTCCCTAATATTCTACCAGGGGGTAAAGTGCCAGGCCTGGAGTCAGTAAAACTCATCTTCCTGAGTTCAAATCTGGCCCCAGATGCTTACTAGCTGTATAACCCTTGATAAGTCACTTAACCTTGTTTGTCTCAATTTTCTCATCTGTAAAATGATCTGGAGAAAGAAATGGGAAACCACTCCAATATCTTGGCCAAGAAAACCCCAAACAAAGAATCAAACATGACTGAAAACAACTGAACAACAACAAAAGTGTTCCACCAAACATTTTCTTTCTGAACTTTCAAATGTCTAATACATGCCTGTAGCCCCTGTACTTGCAGTCATTAACCTATCAAGCATTTATATGTATATGCATACATACATATATATACACACATATACACACATACACATATATATATGTATTTGTTGTTACCTGCTATTTAATGAAAGTAGCAAATAAGTAGAGCCAATGACTGACCTGGTTTCTTAAAACATCAAGTAAATCAGGCTCTCTAAGGTGGGTTTCCTCTTCTCCTCCACCCCACCCCCAAATCCTCTTAATTGTTTAGTTTATAGAACCAAATGGCCCAGTTAACATCAGCAAAGATGGTCTCTTTAAACATATGTAAAGTTTACATTAATCTACATGTGACACTCATATTTACTATTCAGATATTTACCAGCTGTGTGACCTTGGGCAAGTCACTTAACCCTCTTTGCCTCAGTTTTCTCATCTGTGAAATGAGCTGGAGAAGGAAACAGCAAACCATTCCAGTATCTTTGCCAAGAAAACCCCAAAAGGGGTCACAAAGAGTTGGACATGACTGAAAAACGACTAAACAACAGCAAAAGATTATGGAACTGTTGTGAATCTGATTTCCACTCACTCCATCAAGCCTTTTACATTGACATACTTCGTTTCTGGTGTTTTATTACTAAGTGTAACATCATCCAGTGCTTTTACTTAAATTTAAACAAATTCAGTTGATAGTTAAGATTTGGAGTTTTCCAAGTGGCTTCTTATTAGATTAGCCCTAAATTCACAGCATCACCGATCTGAGAAGAAAAGGACTTCTGAGGCCATTTAATCCAATCCGAAACCCCCATTTTACAGATGAGGAAACTGAGGCCCAAGAAGGTTCAGTAAATTCCCAAGGTCACACCGGTAGAAATTCTCAGATATGGGATTTGAACCCACATTCTCTGACTTCACAACATCATGCTACATTCCCATTCAACATTCAGTTTCTTCTTACTGAAAATATGTTAGATATTTCATTAATGTCTGGCCCCCTTTTGGTTATTGCATGGGATTTTCAATGTAATCTAACTATCCATTGTCCAGCTTTTCTTATTTCCATAGTTATGAAGATCAGTAGGAGGATTCTTGAGAAAATGCCCTTGTTTTCCTATTAATTCCAACCAAATGATTCATAATTGCTACATACTCTCATTAACAGAGACCTAATAACTATAGTTAATTCTGCTTTTTGTTAAAAAAAAAAAAAGAAGAAGAAGAAGAAGAAGAAGCCAGGAAGGCAAGCAACTAGCATTTTTTAAGCACCAACCAATCTAGAGATGTCATGAGATCCTCTTATTCAAAAGTTTTCCATTATTTTCTAAAGCTTAAAACTCTCCTTTAGTTACTTTATAAGCTCATTGAGGGCAGATACTGTCTTTTTTCTTGTATTTGTATCCCCATTGCTTATCATAATGCCTGACCCATAGTAAGGGCTTAAGAAATGCTTGTTGATTGACTGACTTAGATGTCATTTTTCATCCAGCTGCAGCTGATGGCATTTAATACATTTAGGTTCAATAAATCCAACCACTTGCTGTTCATAATTAATCATATTGAAGAGGTATGGATATTTGTAATCTCCCTCCTATTATGCATTTCCTTCTTCCTGCTCTAAATATACCTGAACAGAAACATTTCCCTGGTACTTTATTTCAAAAGTCTGAATGTCTCTTACTTCTGCTGTGATAGATGTTAGCATGTCATAAAGACAAAAGGGAGAAATATAGCAGACTGCTTTTCAGAGCTCAGAATTCACAATTTCAATTATAGATTCTAGTGTGCTGTGCCAATGTCTTCTCTCCCCATCCCCTACTAATAGGAAGATTATAGTTCAGTTGTTTGTCAGTTGTGTCTGATTCTTCATGACCCCATTTGGGGTTTTCTTGGCAAAGGTGCTAGAGTGGTTTGCTATTTCCTTCTCCAGCTCATTTTACAGATGAGGAAATTGAGGTAAATAAGATTAAGTGACTTGCCCAGGGTCACAGAGCTAGTAAGTGTCTGAGGCCAGATTTGAACTCGGGAAGATGAGTCTTCCTTACTCCAGCCCTGACACTCTATCCACTGCACCACTTAGCTGCCCCTATAGGGAGATATTTTCCTATAATGATGATAATAATAGTAACAACAACAACAGCACTTATGTAATGCTTTAAGGTTTGTGAAGTACTTTACATATGTTAATTCATTTGATTCTCACACAACTCTGAGGTAGGTACTATTCTTACCCTCATTATCAAATGAGATAATATTTGTAAAGCATTTAGCACAGTGCCTGGCACATATGGTAGGTGCTATTCCCTTCCTATTTTACAGATGAGGAAACTGAGACATAGAAAGATTTAATGACTTTCTCAGAATCACACACCTACTAAGTGTCCAAGGCAAGATTTGAACTCACATGTTTCTGACTTAAAACCGCATGCTCTTTCCACCTTACCACCTAGCTGCCTGATCACATATTGTTTGCAAAGTGCTGTATAAATATTATTCCATTTAATCCTCACAAAAACCCAGGGAAATACGGGGTATTATCTGCATTTTATGTTGAGGAAACTGAGGCAAAGAGAGATTAAGTGATTTGCCCAGGATCCCACAACTAGGGAGTGCCTCAGTCCAGATTTGCACTTAGATCTTCCTAATTCCAGGCCTATGTACTATAACATTTGTGTGATATTTTTTGATGTAGTGAGCTGGGTTTTAGGTTAGCCCCTACCCTTAGTCATGGAACCTAAAAGAAAGGGGTAGGAGGTAAGAATGTTGCCATAAAAGGGAGAGAAGCTCAGGAGAAGGAAGAAGAGTCATCTTAAGAGCTTTAATAGATTTCCTTGTTAAAGGGGATCTCTACAATATACCACTCACCCAGTGAATTGCAAGTAACTCAATTCAACTCTATTATCACCTTGATCCAGGATAATAAGGAACAAGGATATAACAAATTCCTTGATTATCCCAAGGTATCATTTTTTTACCCCTTTGTTTCAACTTTCTCCTCCACCAAAAGTTTACCCAGAGCTGTCATCAAGTGTCAAAAAAAAAAAAAAGCTAATCTGAGTTTTATCTCCTTTCCTTAGTGGGCTTTCCAGACTTGAGATGCTAATGAGCTGTGAAAAACCAAGGCCTGACTCCCCTCAGGCCAGGGGTCTGAATAATGATAGTCCTTGAATAAAACAGACTTAACAGTGACCAGGATGAGAAAGTAGGAATGGGGGGTGGTTATGTTCATGAGTAGAGGAAACCCTAACAATGAGATCACATCCAAGGTTGGGGAAAAAATTGGAGGAGAACATGGGTTGTATGTGCATTTCATTTGTATAAATAAGGATGTGGAATGATTTCTCTGTAGGTTAAAAGGCAGGGAGAGGGTTGCAAGTTCTTCTGAAATGAAGCCATAGTATACCCTGCTTCCTCCTGGCCCACTAGAATATCATCATTCATCAACCAGTCCTCAGTGGTTCTAACTGCTTGGTGCATTGTAAAATGGTGATATTATTGATTGAATTCAGCCAACATTTGTTAAGCACATACGCTATGTACAGCATTGTGTTACGTGCTAGAATTTCGAAAATGAAAAATGAAAGTCACTGTCCTCAAGGGACCTTACAGTCTAATGGAGGAATAGTTAATTAATTAGCTAATTAACTCCAATTGGGGGAACACAATACTAAGATATAACAATATATTATTAATAATAATAACACATAATAGGGCACTACATAAGTATGACATCAGGTATAATCCAATAAAATTAAAGAAGTATTCTTGACAAAAAAATTTCAATGGAGGGGATGCCCATCAATTGGGGAATGGCTAAACAAGTTGTGGTATATGATTGTGATGGAATACTATTGTGCTGTAAGAAATGATGAGCAGTTTGATTTTAGAAAAACATGGAAAGATTTGCATGAAATAATGAAGAGTGAAATGAGCAAAACCAAGAGAAATTTGTAGATGGTAACCGCAATATTGTTCAAAGAAGAACTGTGATGTTCTTTGGGTATTATAAATACTCAAATCAATTACAAAGGACCCAGGAAGAAAGATGATATCTACCTCCAGAGAAAGAACTGTTAAATAGAAGTGTACATAGTATGGTTTTACATATGTGTGTGTGTGTGTGTGTATGTGTGTGAATTTCTGTGTTACATTGTGGCTTTCTCTAATGCAGAGTGGGGAGGGAGGGTAATAGTTTAGAACTTAAAATATAACATAGAAATAAATTTAATTTAACTTAAAAAAGAAAATTTCAGAGAGAGAACATATTTTTTTTTTTACTGAATGGGGAATCAAGGAAGTTTTTATGGAGTTGGCAGGGCCTGATCTGGGCCTTGAAGGAAAAGAAGGATTTCAACATGGAGAAAGTATGCTCCAGACATGAGGGGCATCTATATGAAAGCAAAGAAATGGGAGAAACTTGAATAAGATCAGGAATTTTTTGGCTGTGATGTGTAGTATATAAATGGTAGTAGGAAGGATTATGTTTGTTGTTCAGTTGTGTCTGACTCTTTGTGACCCCATTTGAGGTTTTCTTGGCAAAGATACCAGAGTGGTTTGCCATTTCCTTCTCCAGCTCATTTTACAGATGAAGAAACTGAGGCAAACAGGGCTAAGTGGTTTGCTCACAGCTAGTGTGTCTAGGACCTGGATTTGAACTCATGAAGATGATTCTTCCTGATTCTAAGCCCAGTGCTCTATCTACTGTGCCACCCAGCTGACCAAAGTGGGGGAGGATAAACTAGAACCATATTAGGAAATGGCCTTCAATGAGGAGTTTGTATTTTATCCTATAAGCAATAGGGAGCCACTGAAGTTTTTTGAAGAGGGGATTGACATTGTCAGGCCAGTACATTTGTAAGATTATTTTTGGCAGCAATAGTATGATAGCCTCAGTGAGAAGTGATGACAGCCTGAACTAAGGCTGCATTAATAGAGCATTAATGAAGAAAAGGAAGATATGAGAGATGATGTGTGGAGATAGAACTGACAGAACTTAATACATATAATGTGGATTTTTTTCCTATTGTGTTAGAATAGCATACTTTTTTTTTTATCCTCAGGGGAACAAGGTCCTTCCGGTAGCCCAGGAATTCAAGGGTTTCCGGGATTCACCGCACCTTCCAATATCTCTGGGTTACCAGGTGACAAAGGAGCACCAGGTCTATTTGGACTACAAGGTAAGTTATATATTTGTATTTGTGCTTTGAGATTCTTAGGCAGTTGTTAGCCTACCAGTCTGATACAGGTATAAAACTTTCACACATCTTTCATTTTCACACCATCTTCTGACTATTGTCAAAAAAATGTGACTCAAAAAAAACAAACTTGTCATTTCCTTTCTTCCTAACCACACTTACTTTTGAGGACGTGAAGAAGGACCTCTCACCAACCCAAAGTTCATTTAGAGTACAAAAGTCAATCCTTAATCATGTTTTTACAGCGTATTGACTGCCAGCTATTGTGATGGCAATATCACCTGACCTCTTCTGTTATAGTCAACTATTGACTATTTACACCAGGAGCAGACACTTCCCAAAATCATGGACTTTGAAATAGACTACAGAACACTCTTCCAGTAAATCTGTCTTTCCTAATTGTGACTTATCTAGCTTTGTGTTAAAAATTAGTCTGCATTTCCTGAGCAGCTAACCAGCAAGATGTGAATGTGTTAGATAGCAAAAGGAAGTCAACTTGGTATCAAACATTTATCATCGACAAGGCTGTCTTTTGTACTTCTATGACTATGAGTACCTTTGGGTCTCCCAGATCAATAGAGAATATCATTTGTCTATTTCCTCATGTCTAATTGCTGACGTCCACAGGTTACAGAGGACCCCCAGGAGCACCTGGACCATCGTCTTCCCCTGGAATCAAAGGAGAAGTAGGAAGTCCAGGATTTACGGGAGAAAGGGGACCCAAAGGATGGGCAGGAGATCCTGGACCCCAAGGCAGACCTGGAGTATATGGACTCCCAGGAGAAAAAGGTAATTTTCCACAAAACGGATGAATGTCTTATCTATGTAACAAATAAGATTTGGTCATGAATGGAGAAGAAGGGCGGAGAGCAGATGCAGAGAGAGGATTAAACTGGGGTAATTATCATTTAACATTATGAGTGTAAAGATATTTAATTCAACTCAGCAAATAATTATTACGCATTGATTAAGGTCAAGGCACTATTCTGAGCATTGGGATAGCAGATAGGGACTGGACTTGCAATTTTATTGGCATAGAGAGCTGCTGGTAAAGAACTCCCTCTCCCAATGTAGGTGAGCTTCTTCTCTGCAACCTATGGACTTATTTTTTTTCTAAATGAAGCCATAGGTAGAAGTATTATTTCAGTCACATCCAATTCTATGTGACCCCACACAGGGTTTTCTTGGCAAAGATACTAGAGTGGTTTGCCATTTCCTTCTCCAGCTCATTTTACAGATGAAGAAACTGAGGCAAACAGGGTACCCAGGGTCACACAGTTAGTAAGTGTCTGAGGCCAGATTTGAACTTAAGAAGAACTTGAAACTTCTAAAGCATTGAGAGGGTAATTGACTTTGCCCAGGGTTACACAGCTAATCAGTGTCAGAGGCAGGACTAGGTCTTCCTGGCTCTGAGGCCACCCTGCCTCTCAGAACATTGTGCAGTGACAAAAATGAAACATTTCTTGCCCTTCAGGAGCTTGCATTCTCTCTGGGGGTCATTTCATGTATTCACTGATTCATGTGCACAGATAAGCAAACACCAGATAAATGAAAGAGGGACAGAACCCAAACAGCTAAGGGAATTAAAAAAGGGACCCCAAAGGAGGGGACACCTGAGGTGAGCCATGAAGGAAGATGAGAGTTCTAAGAGGCAGAGGTGAGGTGGGAATGCAGTCCAGACGTGGAAGAAGAGATTGTCTACCATGGCACAGGAGTGGGAGATTCAAGGCACTGTTTGGCTGGCGTAGAAGGTACGTGTAGGGGAGTAATGTCAAATCAGTCTAAAAAGGAAGGCAGAAGCCAGACTGTATGGAACTCTAAATGACATCGAGGGGCTTGTATTTTATCTGAGAGGCAACAGAAAGCCATAGAATTCTTGAGTTGAGAAGTAACATAGCCAGACCTGTATTTTAAGAAGGTTGTTTTGGCAACAGTATTGAGAATGGATTGAAGAGGAGACAGATACAAGACCAGCTAGAAGGCTATGACAGTAGTCCCCTGGAGACGTAATGAGGGCTTGTTCTAGGGTAATGGCAATAGGGCTGGAGAGAAGAGAACAGATGTATGAAAACTGTAGAGATAGAATTGACAAGGTTTGGTAACTGATTGGATATGGGAGGTAAGAAAGAAGTCAAGGACTTTTCTGAGGATGCCAAAAGGGGAGACTGGAAGAATATTGGTACTCTCAACAAAAATAGGGATGAAATGGCAGGTTTAAAGAGGAAGATGATGAAATCCATTTTGGACATGAGTATGAGGTGCCTATCGGACATCCAGGTGAAATTTTCCATTGAGTAAATAGTGATGCAGAACTGGGGAGAGCCATAAGGTCTGGGTACATAAATTTGGGAATTATCAGTACAGATGTGACTTGAATGCAAAAGACCTAATGAGATCACTGAGAGGGAGGGAAGAAGCAAACAGGTGCCAGGGCAGTCTTAGGAGACATCTGTGGTTAGGGCAAAGGAGACTGAGAAGGAGCACCAGATATGTAAAGAACACCAGAAGAGAGAAGATTCATGAAAGCAAAGGAGGCAAGGAAGATGAGGGAGGGTGGGTCAGTGTTATCAAAAGCTGAAAAGAGGTCAAGGATGAGAACTGACAAAAAGTCAAAGCTATTGCTAAATGGAATATAGAATGAATAAGAGATCATTGCAAACTTTGGAAAGAGCAGTTTCAGGTTTTGAAAACAAAATTACCTGTGTTTGAAAAGTGAATGGTAATTGAAGGATGTAGAGAGAACAAATGTAAGAGATCTTTTCTCAGAAGTCAGCTCTAAAAAGGAGAAGAGATATAAGAAGATAGCTGGAAGAGATAGCAAGGTTAAATGAAAGTTTTAAAGAATAGAGCAGACAGGCATATTTGGAGAGAGCAGGGAAGGATCCACTAGATAATGAAAAATTAAAGATGAGGGTGGGAGAAGGAATGATTGAAGAGACAAACACCAGGAGGGAATGGTGGGAGGACATGGATGACGTAGAAGGTTTTGGGGGTTTAGAGTAGAATTGAAGAAGGAGATTGCTCATAATCAACTGTCCCTGTTTTCTTAGTCAAGATACTAGTCTCCTGCTGCGAAGGAATGGTGTAGAAGTTTTGAGGAGAAAATAGTTCTGGAATAGATACTGAGGAGAATGTGCTAGAAGGTTATTCAGGGACAAAAAGAAGGTTTGCTGTCCAGCAGCAAGGGTGCAGTTGAGACTACATTACAAAAAATTGTTGTGGATCCATTTGATGTGATTGTATAACTTCCTCCAGCAGCTTTTGAAAGGATCTGAGCAGGAACAGAGAAGGCAAATGGTGGGAGTAATCCAACTTTGGGGTTGGATATGGGCAGCAATCAGTCAAAAGGACAAGTAATTTAAAAAATAGACAACATTGTATAGCTTAACTGATTTAATATAGGGTCCTGATTTTGAAGGATGGAAACTGAGGCCTGGGCAGAGGTGATGGACTGGAAAAAGAGGGAAGAAAAGAGTAACTGGAGGTCACATTGACATAAAAAAATAGACTTGGGAATGGGGCAGCTAGGTGGCAAATTGGATAGAGCACTGGGCTTAGAATCATAAACTCATCTTCGTGAGTTCAAATCTGAATTCAGACACTTACTACCTGTGTGACTCTAGGCAAGTCACTTAACCCTGTTTATCTCAGTTCATTCATAAAATGAGCTGAAGAAGGAAATGGCAAACCACTCTAGTATCTTTGTCAAGAAAATCCCAAATAGGGTCATGAAGAATCAGACACGACTGAAACAACTAAACAACAACAACAAGGAGTGGGGCAGAGGTGGGGATGGAAAGATAGGAGGTTGTGACCCAGTAGAGGAATTTCAGAATTCTGGCTTACGGAGGGAGAATTGATAGTGAGATCAAAAGCATGGCCATACTATGTCCCTGAGATGGGAAAATGTCGGTTGGGGGAGTTGAGATCAAACATATATAACATAAATGTGCCATTTATATTTGAAGGACCTAAAGGACAGCAAGGACTCATGGGATACCATGGGATAACAGGAAATATTGGTGACAGAGGCCCCAAGGGACCCAAAGGAGACAGAGGATTCCCTGGTAAGTATGTGTCTTCAGGGCTACAACCGATAATTTCTCCAGGGACACTGAAAATGGCAGCAGAGGCCTAAGTCTCTATGTGAGTTTACTCTCTGAGGACCTACAGGGGAAAATAAATAATTTAAGGCATCCCTGTGTATCTGCTGAGTTCTCAATTGTTCCTCATTTCAATTCAACAAGATTTATTGAATGCTTACAGTGTGCCAGGCGATGTAGATAATGGAAATACAAAGATCCCCCCCCAAAAAAAGGAAGTCCCTGCCTTCAGAGAATTTACATTCTTTTGTGGGGAGACAACAAGTACACTTATAAACATATGCAAAATATTTACAGAACAAATATGATGTGATTTAGATGGTGGGTGGTACTGAGGAAGACCAGAGAAGGCCTCCTAATATAGAAGTCTGCAAACCAAGAATCTGTTTTTGGCCTTGCTATTCCGACCACCAATGGAGATAGCTATAAAAGGAAATTAATAATACCTCATCCTGAAATAACCAAATATTAATACTATAGAGGAGATCACATTTGGACTCCACTTTAGAGTCATTTATAGTTCATAGGCACTTAATGAAGATTTGATTGAAAATAAAAGGAAGCAGAGGTGAAACTGTTGAAATTAATTGCTGTAGATAAAAGCATGCTATTATTACCTCTGGGAATCTGATTAACAACACAAGTGAGACTTGCCCAGTCTTTGCTTAAGAAGCCATTTCCCTTTAACTGTGCATTCTTAAACATAACACAATTAGTACTTTGATATGTAGTAATACTATTCTCTCACTCTGCGAAGAAAAGTCCTGATGATATCTGATAGAGGTTCACGTATTCTGTTTGCCAAGTTCTTGCTCAGATAAAGAGAGTTCTTATCTGTCTGGTTCTCAAAAGGTCATGTTTTTCCAAGTACAGCTTTGAGATCTGCTTTTGGCAACTTCCAGTAAACACAGGCTAGGGTTTAGATCAATAGCTAATTTTTCTTATATATGTTGGTATCATTTCCCCCCCTTCCTAGGCACTCCTGGTGCTATAGGATCTCCTGGGATTCCAGGAGTCCCCCTGAAGATTGCCACAGAACCTGGAGTGGCAGGTCCCCACGGAAGGAGTGGGCCCCCTGGAATACAAGGAGAGATGGGTCCCCAGGGCCCTCCAGGTGATCCAGGTAGGATCATGAACTAGAATTGAACTATGGGGGCATGAGGGAAAATCAGGGATGAAATGTTTGTCTTTTTAAAATTCATTTCTATGAGGACTTCACACGCATTACATACCTAGCGTAGTAATTTGTTTTCCATTGATTATTACTGATACTAAACTTGGTGGCTATCCAGGTTTACGAGGACTACCTGGAAAACCAGGACCCCAAGGAAGAGGTGGTATATCGGCCCTTCCAGGATTCAGAGGTGACCAAGGTCCCATGGGTCATCAAGGACCAGTAGGCCAAGAAGGTAAGCAATGAATATGCTTCAAGCATCCCAGAAGATGACATGATTGTTTCTCCCTTATCGACCTTGATCAATTTTGTTTTCAAAAAGTCACTATGCAAATGGACTGATTTATTCTTGGTTTCCAGGTGAACCAGGAAGACCAGGAAGTCCTGGGCTACCTGGCATGCCAGGCCGCAGTGTTAGCATTGGTTATCTCCTGGTGAAACACAGCCAGACTGATCAAGAGCCTATGTGTCCAGTTGGAATGAATAAACTCTGGAGTGGGTACAGTTTACTGTACTTTGAAGGCCAGGAAAAAGCACACAACCAAGACCTTGGTAGGTAGAGTTTGAACCTATCCAGTCTCCATTTTTCTGTAATGTTTCTTCAAAGTCTTTATGAGGTCTGTTCAATTATTTGGCACTGGAAGGGCTACAAGTCAGAGACTGAATGAGGTCTTTCATCACTTGTCAGTTATCTTCCACTGAATCATGGGTGATTACAAATATTTGTAGGTCAAGATAATAATTAATAATGATAATATAAAATTAAACTAAAACAATAAATAAGATAACTGATCATGAAAATAATTAAATCTTTCAAACATCCTAAATTTCATAACAATAATAATGGGGCATAAAATAATTCCCTGCCCTTTTAATACCAAGGTCATCTTCTATGGGTCCATCAGTGGCCTAGTGGCCCCTCTATGCCCTTCTTAACCTTTGATGTTTCCCATTTACATTTTTTCATCTTCTCAAATTTTGGTCCATGTACCACAAATGAGCCATGAGTAATAGAAATAGTTTTCAGTGCCACAGATATCCCCAGGGGGAATTGACTCTGCCCTTTGTGTAAGGCATTCCTGACTTCAGGAATAAGAAAAGAAGACTATACATTGTCACTAGGGGGTGGCCTTCTTTCTTGGTTGACTGTCCTGCTACATAAAGCTAAGAGAACTTGATTTGGACAGGAATGACCAGCTTCCCTAAACACAAAGGAAGACCTATCAAGTATAATTGAAGCTGTCAGGAAGTGCCAGTCTGGCAGGCCAGCTCAGCTGCATGTCCTGACTTCCCCCAGTAGCAAATAGCCTCTTTGAGGGCAGTGACTTTTGTTTTTGTTTTTGTAAAACTGGCACCTAGCACAGGGCCTGGCATATAGTAGGTGCTTAATCAATGCCTGCTGATTGTTCCAGTTGCCCCTCCTTTTCCATGGACGTGGCTTAGTAGGCTGCAGAAGAGTGTGTTAGCTAAATCAGCTTACCTAAAATAATAAACAAAGGCCTTTAGCCAGTCAGGCCAATTGGAATTGCAGAACTAAAAAAATGAATTGAATCCTATTACAAGAGTTACAGTAAGTAAAATGTTATACAAAGGCACAGTAACTTTTCATTTCAAGGACTGCTGTTAACCATCCTAGTGGTATGGTGTGCTCAGCTTGGGTCTCACACATTGTGCCAGTGATCCTTCAGAGGGGCACCTTAGCACAGCACAGTGCCTGGCACATAGGAAGATGTGTTTATTGACTCACTAAATGACCTTGATGATCTTCCTTCTTACTCCATCCTTGTTCTCTATCATTCAGTGTCCATTCTGCCTAAGCAGTAGGACAGGGTCTCTCCTAAACAACCTTATGAATAAGCACTTTCCCTAAGACTACTTGGAAAATAGGCAGCAGACCCAATGAATAAGGCAGTAGGTATACCATGGATCATTTTTTTTAAAAAATCTGTTTCTGCTCTGTTGTTTGGAGTTTTCATATATGCTTGCCAGGGAACTATTTTCATTTCTTGTTTTTTGGCTAGGCAATGGGGTTAAGTGATTTGCCCAGGGTCACACAGCTAGTAAGTGTTATGTGTCTGAGGCCAGATTTGAACTCAGGTCCTCCTGAATTCAGGGCCAGTGCTCTATCCACTGTGCCACCTAGCTGCCCCCAGGGAACTATTTTCTATAGGCCTGTTGACATAGGGAGCCAGAGAACAAGATGACATGGTAGGGAAGGATAAATTTTAGCAAGGATAGGTGGAACATACACAGATTTATCATTTAAAGAAGATTGGCAGATAGGAGACGGAATACTTCTTGAAGAGAATTGCAATGTCCTAAACCATGTTTGAAATCTGGAGCAAGGGAGAATAGTAAGCCCTAGCTTCCGTGTATTGTCATGCCTGGGAAGAATTCCTGCTAACCCAGAGCGGGTCGTCTGACCTCTCGGCCCGGCTTTCCTTTGGCAGGGCTGGCTGGCTCATGCTTGGCTCGTTTCAGTACCATGCCTTTCCTGTATTGCAACCCCGGAGATGTCTGCCATTATGCCAGCCGGAATGACAAGTCCTACTGGCTCTCAACAACTGCGCCACTGCCCATGATGCCCGTGGCAGAAGAGGAAATCAAACCCTATATCAGCCGCTGCTCTGTATGTGAAGCCCCCGCCGTGGCCATTGCTGTCCATAGCCAAGATGTCTCCATCCCCCACTGTCCCGCAGGGTGGCGCAGCCTGTGGATTGGCTACTCCTTTCTCATGGTATGTGATGCTTTTACAGGCTTTTTCTTATGTAGGAGAGAAGCAGCCAAGAACTGGCCTGGTAGGCAGCTGTTTGAATGTGGACTTAGGTAAGCATCTGAAAGAGCTGCCTGAATGTTAGGTGGGTTGTTAGGCAAGAGTGTGGTCGAGTGCAGAAATGCAGGATTTGGAATCAGATCTGGGTTTGAGCCTCAATTCCCCTACTTAGAGTAATCTTAAACAAACCATATAAACTTTCTCAATTTTCTCATCTCTAAAATATGAGAATTAGACTAGATAATCCAAAAGGTTTCTTCTTGCTCTAATCTTCTGTGGTTCTGCTAGCTGTGCTCTGTCTTAGCAAATGTGGAACTAGGGGTAATGACCATGAATTGCCAGGAGTTAGATATGAGGACAAATATCCATATGGTCTACTAGGCTTTTAATAATGATTGAGTAAATACAAGAGTAAATACAATTGAGTAAATACAAGTAAATACTTGGAGCTGGCAGAGACCTTAGAAGTCACCTAATCCAACTCCCTTATTTTACAAATGTGGAAACTGAGGCCCAGACAAGTTTAGTGGCCTGCCCACTTAACTATCGCAGGAAAGTAGTGGGAAGATTTGAAACTACCTTCTTTTACTTCAAATCTTGTCCTGTTTCCCCTGTATAACCCTGTATTGGAACAAGTTACACAGGAAGGAGAGCGTACCTTTGGTCACTCCAAACGTTTAATAGTAAGATACAAAAAGGCAGCCCTCAGCTTTGGCTACTTCAGTTTTGATCCTACTTAAAGGGGAGAGAATAGGTTGCTGGAATTTTTTTTAAAAATTTTTTTTTAAGGCAATTGGGGTTAAGCAACTTGCCCAGGGTCACACAGCTAGTAAGTGTCAATTGTTTGGTCTGAGGTTGGATTTGAACTCAGGTCTTCCTGACTCCAGGGCCAGTGCTCTATCCACTGTACCACCTATCTGCCCCTGGAATTTTTTTTGTTCCTAAAATTATATAATTAATCTAACTTATATATATGTTAACTAACATCTATAATATATAAAATTATATAATTATATAACAATACATAAAATATACATAATAATATATAAAATTATATAATTAATCCAAACTAACAGTGAAGGGAGAAACAGATTAGAGGAAAGAAATGTAATCCTCTATTCCTTAGTGCTGACAACCCCAAATCACTTCTATTTGCAAAGAACATAAAATTTGAAGTGGGCCCCAAGCTAATTAAAACTAGATGAGGATGGAGATCTGTTTAGGGAACAAATAAAATAAGTCTTGATACTCTTATGTCACAGATACATTCTGGTTCAGGGTGATTAGTATGCAAAGCTCTGTACAACAGAAGGCAAACTTTCTGCCTCTCAAGGAGCTTATCATTTGATATTAATTTCAAGGAATTCCAAAAACAATTTCTCTTTCATCTGGTGTCAGCCTCCACAATCCCTCTGTGAAACAGGTAAGGAGCAAGTTTTAAATTTTTTTTTTAATTCCCATTTTAAACTTTTAAAATCAAATGAGCTTCCTCCCTTCTGAAAGACTAATTACATATTATCCTAAGAAAGGTCAGAGCAGCCCCTTTTCTCATTAGCAATTACATTTCAAATTAACATCATTAGAACAGATTAATAGGATTTGCACATTTAATCTTCTGCTTACAACATCCCAATAAAGTGAGCTGGACTGAGTGTTCTTTTCTACAAACAACATGGAGTGATAAGACATGGCAGAGATCACAAAGTTCTCTGATAACATGCTGAGGGAGGGGATGGCTGCATGGTATATGAGGTCTGAAATTCCTAAAATTCCCAGAACTCCGGATAAATTGTCTGTCAAACTTCCAGGTGGATAAATTGAGTTTACTGTTTGCTCTATTTGTGTGTGTCTGTGTCTGCCTTTCTTCGTGGTAGGGTCTTAAATACTAAAACTGTCAGTGATTTTGTCTGTACAGTAACTACCCAGTGATCTTTTCTGTCCTTGATCAAAGTACAGTTCATTGTTGCATACTCATGACTCTTGGCATCATAGACTGATGGCAAAACAGAGATGAACCCACAAAGGGAAGATACAGCAGAGACAAATGGCCCTGAAAATGTTGCTCAACTGGATAGTTGCTAGCTAACCAATGCCATGGAATTAAGTTTGGAGGTTTGCTCACTTAACTGTCACGTGGGAGTAGTGGCAGAATTTGAATTCTGGCCCTCTGACTCCAAATCTAGCACTGTTTCCCCTGCATTGTGCAGGGAAATAGAAACAAATGGAAACATACCTTTAAATCCCATTTTTCTCCTTGGTGATTTTGAGCTAAATCTGTATCCATTTGTCAGGTACCACTAGGTACCCTAATCCCCTACACCTTCAGGGGATTCCAAGAACAGAAATTTAAGGAGGATCACCACTCTCCCAAGGCATATCCCAGAGAAGATGTGAAGAAATTCCACTTACTGTATCCAGTGACCATCATGTAGTCACTAAGACACAAGTGTTCTACTTTGCCTTATTCTAGGGCTTAGTAACCTAGGGTCTTTGGACCTCCAAGAGGATCATGAATAAATTTCAGGAGGTCCATGAACTTAGATAAGGAAAAAATACATCTTTATTTCAAAATAATTGATCTTTTTACAATCCTATATAATGTGTGCATTTTAAAACACTCTACTGAGAAGGGGTCTACAGGCTTCACCAGACTGACAAAGGGGTCCAAAGACAAAGGGTTAAGAACTCACTTTAGTGATTTGAGCCAGGCCTATTCAGCTTCTCTAGAAAAGCTAACAATCCTATGGTGGGACCTTCTCAATTTCATGCTGGTCAGCAGACAAAAGACCATTTTACTTTGCTTCCAAGTTCCTGAAACCTGGTATCGACAGCCTTCAAAGTTGGTGGCTATTAAATCGCGTCCTGTCAATAGAAATGAAATGAGATTGAGATCAAGAGACAATAAACTCTTTGAGGACAGGCACTTTTTATCCTCAGCATTTAGCAAAGTGACTGGAATATAGTAGGAGTTTAATAAATGCTTACTGAAAGCAGGATAGTTTTGAAAGTGACGCTAAAATGTATACATATATTTTTTGGTAGGGGGAGGCAATCGGGGTTAAGTGACTTGCCCAAAGTCATACAGCTAGTAGGTGTCAAGTGTCTGAGGCCAGATTTGAACTCGGGTCCTCCTTACTCCAAGGTCAGAGCTCTATCCACTGTGCCACCTAGCTGCCCCTATATAATTTTTGAAAAGCAAGTTGTGTATATTTCATGGTTTCATAAACTACAATCCTCTTTTCCTGTTCTACCTTATATATGGGAATGTTCCTTTTTTTTTTTAGTATTCATTAAATTCAGAAAAAAAAATTCATTAAATTTCATTAAATTGGGGGGGAGTATTTTTTAAAGTTTGTTGATTGAAAAAGAGTAATACAGCAAAACAAGACCCTTTGTAAAGTTACATTTGAGGGACAGAAATAGCCCCCAGCCTTCCAAGCTAATTATGTCATTTCAAGATTTTACAGAAAACCAAATGAGGCAATAAATGTGTCATATATCAATACATCAATATTTTATAAGTCCTATTTAAATGTCAACTGTTATTACAATTATGCTGCTCTACCCATGGTATATTTGAATGCAATCAGAAGAAGCCAGTTTTTGAAGTTTTACTGTAACACCTAAAATTACTTTAGGGTCTAGGTCCTTCCCTGCTCTGAGATTCATGGTACTTTACAAACATTTCTTTAACCTTACAACATTCTTTTGGCATAGATTATTATTCGGGAATTTGTAGATTTATGTCTACTATCCTTATTCCAAAGAGATGAAAGTTTGTATGTAGACTTTTAAACTATACTGCTAAATATTAGAAACAGAAATACTAGAAAGTTACTAGTCTATTATTTATATGCACATAGTGACAAACAATTCAGCAAAACTAACTAATGTGTCAAAAAATCTGACATTATGTGCACAGTATTCTGAGCCCAGAATCCATCTCCTCTGTAAAAAGGCAAGTGAGACTCCTTTGGTATGATTTGTTTTTATAATTCTCATTATTGCCAGAATTCTCTAAAAAAAAAAAGATGGCATTGATTTGTGGTTCCACCAAAAACATAATAGAAAACCTATTTCCTAGCTATCTTGCTAATATTGAATTTTATCATTTTAAGCTTTTTTTCCAATATTCATACAGTGGTGCCTAAAAGTGCTTTATATTTCATTTATCAGATTATTATAGTTTAAATACATTTTAAAATAATTAACAATTTCCTGTTTTTAAAATTGTTTATATCCTTAAACAATGAGTATTATTTTTCTAAACTTGTATCAATCAATAAAACACTTAATCAATAAACATAAGCACCTACTGTGTACCAGGAACTGTGCTAAACACTGGAGATACAGAAAGAGGCAGAAGATAGTCCCTACTATCAAGAAGCTTGTGATAGATTCAGAATGCTTAAGGTTAATACTACCTAACTTCTCTGGGCATCAACTTCTCCATAAAATGCTAAATCAGAGGGCATTTAAACTTCTTGTGTCATGAACCACTTGGACTTGTAGCAAACCTATGGGCCCCTTCTCAGAACATTTTTTGTTTCAGTTTATTATTTATTTAGTTTTGCATTGATTTTTCAAAAATTTTAAGTTCCAGATTCTCTCACTCCCTTAGTTCCTGCCCTACCCATTGAGAGGGCAAGCAGTTTATCAGTTATACATGTGAAGCCATGCAAAACATTTCCATATTAGCCATGTTGCCAAAAAGGAAAAGAAAGAAAGCAAGAAAAATAAAGAAAGTGAAAAAAGTGTAGTTCAATCTATACTCAGAGTTCATTGGTTCTCTTTGTGGAGGTGGATAGCATTTTTTATTATGGTTCCTTTGGAATTGTCTTGGATCATTGTATTAATAGAAGTAGCTAAGTCTTTCACAGTTGATCATCATTAAAATATTGCTGTTACTCTGTACAATCTTCTCCTGGTTCTGCTCACTTCACCTTGCATCAGTTCATGTGAGTCTTGTTTTTTTTCTGAAATCATCCATCTCATCATAAGCACGATAGTAAAATACTGTTTTTAGGTGCATAAAATAACATACATGGGATTACAAAAGAAACCAATTATATGGAAATAAAGATGTAGGTTTTCCCCATCAAAATTCAAGGACCTCATGAAATCTATCCATTGACTTCCTGGTAGACTAAGACTCCCTACACTAAATGATTTCTAAGGTCTCTGTGATCCCTTGATATCTTACAACAAATAGATGATGAATTTGAAGAATGCCAAACATTATCTGAATGTTCACTATTAATTGACCCTTGAAGTATTTTCAAAGGTGGAGGAAGATGGGTAATTCATGAGTTCATAGATTTAGAGCTGGGAGAGATATTGAAGGTCATGTAGCCCAACTCCTACATTTTAAAATGAGGAAAAATGAAGTCCAACCAAAGTTTAACAAATGACCTGCCTAAAGTCTCAAAGATAGTCAATAGTACAGCTTAAGAGTTGAATTCACATCCTCTGACTCTTAATCCAGCATTCTTCCCACTATACCTCCTCTCATTTATTGGCCTGTATCATTTCTCTCTCTGTTTAAGTCATTTATTTCCTGTTTTGTATTTCATATCTTTATAGATTCTCATCTATTTAAGTTTTCAAGTTGGCGTGAAATTGTACATAGTCATTTCTGATCATTTTCTTAGTTTTGTATTTATTGTGACATTTCCTTATTAATTTCTAATTTTGGTCATTTTAGTTTTCTCTTTCTCTTCCTTAATCAAACTTAATCAATACTTGCTGGTATTTTTAACACCTTTTCCCCTTATGTCCTTTGTTCTTTTATAATCCGTGTTATTAATGTATTGCTTTGTTCCTGATCGCTCTAAATGAAGACTCAACTCCTTGGGTTTCTCTTATTCTTTCTTGTCAATACTGGTATTCAAGAACTACAAATTTAAATCTGAGTGCTGCTTAGGATACATACAATGGCATTTTTCATATTTTCAAACAGCATAACATTTATGTTGTTTTCTTGGAGGTAGTCTTTTTTTATCATTTCTTCTACAACCCCAGTAATAATTTAATAATTTTCATATAGACCTGCATTTATTTTGCCTTATTCTTTACATCTAGCATCATGCTTTTGTCTAAAAGTTTCTGGCTTTCTAAATTTAGCTAGGATTTTTCTAGATAGTCAGTCAGTAAGCATTTGTTAGACACCTCCTTTGTGCCAGGCACCTTGCTAAGTGCTAGGGATGTAAAAAAAGGCAAAAGATAGTCCCTGCCCTCAAGGAGCTCACAATCTAATGGGGGAGACAAGAAGCAAACTATTATGTGCAGGTTATATAAAATATAAATTGGAAATAATAAAGAGAGGAAAGGACTAGCATTAAGAGAGATTGGAAAAGGCTTCCTATAAAAGGTGAGATTTTAGCTTGACATTGAAGGAAGCCAGGGATGACAGGAGGTGAAAAAGAGGAGGGAGGACATTACATGCATAGGAGACAGCCAGAGAAAATGCCAGGAACTTCTCTATGACTGAGAATGTTTGACAATTAATTCAGCAATTAAATTAAATCAAGTGCCTACTCTGCAGAGCACTATGTTAGATGCTAAGAGAGAGAAACAGTTTAGATAGGGATGTATAAATACATACATTATGGTCACTTTTTCCAAATATTGCATGTATATTTGGGAAAATATACATTTCTACATTTACCATTAAATTTTCTCTGCATTAAACCCATTTTGTTCAATACTATTCAAATCTAGAAATTCTTACTTATCTTGTGTTAAATTCTTAGTATGGTATTGAATGTCTTACTATTATTATTTCTATTTTTCTTGCAATACTGTGAACTTTTTCCCTTTATAAATTTAATTGCTACATTATTGGTACATATGTATATTCAAAATTGATAAACTAATTTTCAGTCATGCCTTTAGCAAATTACAATTTTCTTGTTTACCTCTTATAATACTCTTTGGTTTGAATTAGACTTTGTCTAATATCGTCACTGAAACTACAGATTTCAGCTAATCCTAGCATAATAAATTTTAGTCTAACTTTTGTTTAAATCTATGCCTATATGTTAACATTAAATGCTTTCTGTGAATAACATTTATTTTTAATTCAGTCCATAATCTTTTTAAACATTTTTATAGATGGGGGAGGGTCAGTCAATTTATATTTAATCAGAATCATCTGTATCACATAGTAACAACAATAATAATAGCTAGCATTTAAATAGAGCTCTAAGGTTTAAAGGTACTTTGCATGTGTTATTTCTTTTTATCCTCACAACAATCCTGTGAAGTAGGTACTATTATTTTTATTAATTAACATTCACTTTTTTATTTTGCCTTCCAAACTCCCTCCCTCCTTCCAGCCTCTCCCCAACCCATTAGGTCGGAGCTATAGTTATCCCCATTTTTGCTGTTGAAGAAACTGAGGCACAGAGAAGTTATCCTTAATTTATCCATAGTCCCTCAACTATTCGAATGCCTAAGGCAGAATCTGAACTCAGTTCTTCCTAACTCCAAGTCCAGCATTCTAGCCACTATACCACCTAGCAACAAACATCCTCTATAGAACTTCCTACATTCTTTACCCAGTTGGTGTTAATATACTCTGTGTTCCAAATATTTGAAGCAAAAAGAATCAAAAATGGGGTAAGATACTAATGAAGAAACTAGAACCAGGTGGGTCTGGCCTAGAAGCATTCTGAGAAGAATCCTCAATTTAGAGCTGCAAGTTGCATCTAGGTCAACCTAACATTTTACAAAGGAGGAAGCTGAGATTCAGAAAGTGACATGATTTTCCCAAGCTTACAAAGCACTAAATAAATAGCAGAGGCAGAACTGAAACCCGAGTCTCTAGGCACCAAATACAAGGCATCTTTCTACTATCTAGGAGAAGAAGAGAATCTTGAATTGTGATCTTCTCTCAAAATTACTTTGTGGAGAATATTAAAATATATGTATTGTTATTGTTGTTATCACTATTAAGCTCAGGCCACCACATGCCTAGATGAGGTTAGAAATTTTTAAAGGATCATCTCAAATTATAATCATTTTTTTAAGAAAATAGTAGATTTCTTGAGAAACTTTAGACCAATGAACCAGGAATTTTGACTCCTGTGAGAAGTACATTATGGGAAAGACTTAATGTCCATAGCAGCGGAGTTTAGAGGTCCTGAATGGTATGCTGCAATTCTATAAAAAAACCAATCTTTATATGCCTCCAAAATATTCCTTTACTCTTCTGACATGGCACCTCTAAATGATGGAGGAGTCAGCATCAGAGAAACCTTGGAAGACTTGTATAAACTGATGCAAAGTGAAATGAGCAAAACTGGGATGATAATTTACATTATGACATTACACCTCTATTCCACAGGAGAACAATTTACATAATGATATTATACCTCTATTCCACAGCTACTGAAGGACTATCCGAATGACTACTTTTAGAAATTCTTTCCCAAGTTTCAGAACTTGGCACAGAGTTTTTTACTACTTTTGCTTTCAGATCAGAGTGAAATTTGTAGCTCTTTTTGGAGCAATCAGAATCCATTGTAATGGTTTAAGTGACCATGGGAACAAAAACTTTTTAGGAATTCTTTGAAAAATAGAAATTAAGTTTTATTATGAGTCTCTATCAGAGGATATCACAGCATAGGAGTTAATATCTAAACTGTATAGCCAAAATTTTCATGTTCCATGTTCTGAGAATCTTTCCATAATTCCCAGCTTGCTTGACCAAGATTAATGACAGCTATTTTTAGTCAGTTTTGAGATACAAGAATTTTACTCTCTGATCTCCAATGTATTTGCTTAGGGAAAAAAATTAAGAGACCAGGATTAGATGGTTTCACTATCCTTTCTAACCAGGGATATGCTGGTAAATGTTTAATGCAGCTCTCCAGGGAAAAATAATATACAGGACACACTTTTTTAAAATTTTTATATATTTTTCCCAATTCGATGTAAAAACAATTCTTAACATTCATTTTTTAAATTTTGAGTTCCAGATTCTTTCCCTCACCCTCAGCTCCCCCCTCCTTCAGAAAGCAAGCAATTTGATATAGATTATACATGTTCAGTCATGCAAAACATATTTCCATATTAGCCATGTTGCAAAAGAAAACACAGACAAAAAAAAAGAAAAAGAAAATGAAAAATAGTATGCTTTGATCAGCATTCAGACTCCATCAGTTCTTTCTCTGAAGGTGGATAGCATTTTTCATCATAAGTCCTTCAAAATTGTCTTGGAGCATTGTATTGCTGAGAATAGCTAAGTCATTCACAGCTGATCACAGTATACAATATTGCTATTGCTGTGTATGATGTTCTCCTGGTTCTGTTCAATTCACTTTGCATCATTTCATGTAAGTCTTTTCACGTTTTTCTGAGAGCATCCTGCTCATCATTTCTTATAATACAGTAGCGTTCCTTCACAATCATATACCACAATTTGTTCAGTTATTGCCCTCATAAGCATCCCCTCAATTTCTAAATCTTTGCCACCACACAAAAAAAGCTGCTATAAATGTTTTGGTCCATATACATCCTTTTCCTTTTCTAAAAAATCTCTTTCTGATACAGACCAGTAGTAGTATTTCTAGGTCAAAGGGAACGCACAGTTTTGTAGCCCTTTGGGCATAGTTCCAAAAAGTTTTCCAGAATGGTTGGATCAGTTCACAACTCCACCAATAGTACATTAGCAGGACACACTTTTAAATCTCATCTGTATCATTAACATTTTCTCCCATTGTTTTTTTGAAGTCTATACAATAAACAAAATAACAAATCAAGTCCTGATTTGTCCTATTTGCCAATTTCTGAGGTGTGAAATGGTCACTCTGAAAATTAGCAGTCAGCTTTTAGGAGCCAGTTTAAAGGGGCTTGAAGTTCTATATGAAGGTCCATGAAGTTCTAAAATGATGCCAACTGACTCCATATTTCTTTCCAACTTTATGACAAGATGTTCTCTTCCTCACTTGCCATCTTACAAGGTTAATTTTTTTTTTTTTTTTTTGCTTTTGTGTTCCCTTCCTATAGCATACTGCGGCTGGGGATGAGGGTGGCGGACAGTCACTGGTATCTCCTGGCAGCTGTCTAGAAGACTTCAGGGCCACACCTTTCATCGAATGCAACGGAGGCCGAGGAACCTGCCACTACTTTGCCAACAAATACAGTTTTTGGCTCACCACCATTCCAGAGCAGAACTTCCAGGCCTCCCCCTCTGCAGATACCCTCAAGGCAGGGCTCATCCGAACTCACATCAGTCGTTGCCAGGTCTGCATGAAGAACCTATAACCCTTTCCCAGGAGGCCTAGTGGAGAAAGAGAGCAACATACTTCTTTCTTGCCTTGACATTGCTAAAGAGAGTCAATTTTGGTGCTTAACTTATTACCTCAGATGCTGAACAGATTGATTTTTTTTTAAACTAAAGGAATTTGGCACCAGCACTTACACCAGTCATTTCTCTAATATTAAATAGACTCTTGCCTGTCTAATTTTATCCCCATTTCAAAATAAACCCTCATCTTTTTTCTAACACTCTGACCCTTCAAACCAAGTAACCACTAATAGATGAACTACTACCAAACATGTCACACTGGGTAAGCAGATAACACTATGTTGAGCTAATTCAATAATGTGTTTTATATACTTATTATGTACACACATCATACTTTCCATTGCAGCTGAATATTAATAAAGTTGTGCTCAATTAATGGAATCATGCAAGGTGGAGCAAGAAAATTAAAATACATGGTCTGAATTGGTAGAAACTCCCAGGAAGATATAGTCTATCCTCCCACATTACTACAACCTGGCCGTTGTAGAGTAGGAATGTCAGTGTCTTTGACCTCTGAGCTTACTTACCTTTTGGCCTTTTTGGACTGAAAAATCACACTGTGCAGTAATTTCTAGCCAACATGATAGCTTTATAAAAATAATTCTCCTTATACTCAAATTCTAAATACATTCTTTTCACACAGAAAATATTTAAGTTGCCTGTATGTACCTGCACCAGGGTGAACAGTGCTTTTTTAAAAGTTTTTGCCTATTTTCATGTAACTTGTCAATAGTTCTTCTTGCCACATAAACATAAAATTGGGCAATAGAAAATCATAAGGCTACAAAATTAAAAGAGACATCTTAACTACCATTTAGTCTAACTCACGTATTTTACACATATGAAAACTGAGGCCTAGAGAGGGAACCTGACTTTTTCCAAGGCCACACAACAGAGCCAAGATTGGAATCCAGAACTCTGACTAATGTTTCAGTAGTCTTTCCCTCCATGCTGTCTCCACTTTGAGACATGTTTATTACCAACAATATCTTTTGGAAGGATGAACTTCTAAAATTTTAATTTGTGTCTTCCACTACCACAAATTATCATGAAAATGTTGTGTTTCATTCCTTTTAGTAATTTGTGCTTTTTATGATTGTTCTACCTTGGCTGTAACTATAACAAAATAAAAGTGTTCCTGATTTATTTTCTAAATCCTAAATTGTTGACTGTGTTTGATTTTCTGGTATTTGTAGATCAAAAAATTTACATAAATACATGCAGCATAGTACATTTGATATTTAAAGAGATTGGTGAGCCTATAAACAAGCTCCTATACTTACTAAGAAAACTCCCTCTCTCTCTCTCTCTCTCTAATGCTTTGATGCCTAATATACGACCAAGCTTAGACTATATTCTATATCTCTGGGCCACAGTTTTCTTTTAAAACTACTTATCAATTCTACTATAGTGCCATTCACAAAAATGTATGTGTATGTGTGTGTGTGTATGTGTGTGTGTGCATGTGTGTATGTGTGAGAGAGAGATTGAAAGAGAAAAACTGAGAGACATAGACTGAGATGCAGAAAGATTGAGAGACTGAAACACAGATTGAGAAAGAGAAAGATTGACAGAGAAAACTTAAGACAGAATGAAAGACAAAAAAATGAGAGAGAGAGATTAAGAGACAAAAAATGAGAGGCATAGAGAGATTGAGAAAGATATAGAGATTGAGAGAGAGAGAACGCTGAGACAGACAAACAGAGAGATAGGGACAAAGAAAAGGTGGAAGGGACTTGTTTGTTAAAATTTGTTGCTTGTTAGAATTTGTGAGAGATGTTCTAACCATTACCAATGTGAATTTTTTGGGAAAAAAGCATAATATACTGCCAAACTATTAGCACAAGGGTGGGGAACCTGTGCCCATGAAACCACATGTGGCCTTCTAGGTTCTTGGGTGCAACCTTCTGACTGAGTCCAAGTTTTACAGAAGAAATCCTTTTGTTAAGGGGAATTTGTTCTGTGAAGTTTGGATTCAGTCAAAAGGCCGCATGTGAGGACCTAGAGGGCCAAATGTGGCCTCGGAGTTACAGCTTCCCCACCCCCGTTTTAGCACCAGAATTCTTTCCTATGCATAGCTCTGGCCTATAGCAATGGAAAGTCATTAATTAATCCTTTTACTATACACATGAAATTAATGTAAACGTAAAATCAGACAACACTAATATATTCATTGGAGGGAATAGAGTCTTAAAAAGTATAAACAGAGTAGTTGTTTCTGTGAAGAACACCAAGATAAGTTTTTTATTTTTCCTTTTCTTAAGTTTTAGTGATGCATTACTGCTGTTTTTAAATATTGCTTCTTTCATCATACCTCCTACCAACCCAAAGAGGGAAAAAAAAGAGCCTTCCCTTGTAATAAATTTTCATTGAAATACTCACCCAGGCACACAGCCCTAATGATAGCTTCTTTTGGTCCTGATGCTTTGAAATAATTTCAAAGAACATTATCTTCAGCCTCTAAAAGAAAAATTTGTGTTAAATCTCTTCAAAGAAAAAAATCTATTTGGCAAAATAAATAAGGGAATTGACTGAGCTTCTTTGCCATTGTATTTTGAGTTGATGGAGCAACTCTCCAAGGGATCCCATCAAAAACAATATTTGCTCCTAATTTCCCCTAAAGTAGGCACAAAAAAAATTTGGTCAAACATTTTTGCCTCTCTGATTCTTAGATTTTTGATGTCTGTTGTGGTCCAGCTCTTAGCACATTTTCTGGCTCACAGTAGGTGCTTAATAAATGCTTGCTAACTTTTTTTTTGTGAAGTAATTGGGGTTAAATGACTTGCCCAGAATCACACAGCTAGTGTTATGTGTCTGAGTCAAATTTGAACTCAGGTCCTCCTAACTCCAAGGCCAGAGCTCTCTCCACTGTGCTACCTAGCTGCCTCATGCTTGTTAATTTGACTTGGTTCATAGTTAATGGGAATAGTGCTCCATTCAAAAAGCAGTTTCAGCCTTAAAGCTTGAGTACATAAGGTCAGAAGCACAAGATCAAGATTATGCTTGAACTTCTAATTACACGAAAGAGTTGGACTACAAAATGTATACTTAAAACGATAAAATCCCACTGACCCAAAGTTGTAAATTTATGCAACTTGTTTATGCAATTTAAAATAACTGTTAGATCAGAGGTTCTTAACTTTTTTGTGTCTGTTTGATGACGCCTATGAACCCCTTATCAGATTAATGTTTTTAAATGCATAAAAAGCATAGAGTTACAAAGGAAATTATATTGAAATAGAGTAAGTAGATGGCATAGTGGGTAAAGTACCCAGCCTGCAGTCAGGAAGACTCATCTTCTTGAATTCAAATCTGGCCTCAGACACTTACTAGTTGTGTGACCTTGGGAAAGTCACTTCACCCTGTTTGCCTCAGTTTCATCATCTGTAAAATGAGCTGGAAAAGGAAATGGCAAACCACTCCATCATCTCTGTCAAGAAAAACCCAAATGGGATCATGAAGAGTCAGGTATGACTGAACAACAACACAGTTGTAAAAATATTTTTAGAAAGAAAACAAGCTCATAAGCCCCAGATGAAGAACCCTTGGGTTAGAGGACTAAATGTCCCATTAAAAACTTTGTAAGCTCTGAATCTGGCCATCCAAAAGACAGGTCTTTCTGGTCCCCTATGTTTTTGAGTATGTGAAGTTTTGCTAGAATAGGATCTCGACACCCAAGGAAAGCCTTGAGAATGATAGTTTACCCTGACTGAAAGCTAAGTAATTTGTGTCATGTTTACTATGGAATAGATTCACAAAGTTTGGAATCACCCGTCTCCCAAATCTGTTTCACAAAACTGGCAATAAAGTCCACTTACTGATCCTGAACCAGGATGCAGGAGCAGCAAATGTGCTAGGTGAGAGGTATAGCAGGTATACAAAAGAAAGTACTATTGAAATACATGCACAAGACAAGCAGGACAACTTTGAAAATTGAATCTTAAATTTATTGTAATTGAAAAGCATGCTGTAGATAGTATGGAAGCCAGATGGTGCAAGGGGATAGAATGCCAGACCTGAAGTCAGGAAGACTCATCTTCTTGAATTCAAATCTGGCCTCAGAAACTTAAAATGAGTCTTTCTGACTTCAGACCCAGTACTCTATCCCCTGCACCACCTAGCTACCCAGCCTGGCACAGAGTAGGCACTTTAAAAATGCTTATTGACTTGACCTAATAAACCAATTGTTCATTATTTGCCATTCTGAAGATCTAAAACAGGTTGGGGCAAGAAAAAAAAAGAAGAGTGTTGATTTCTTGGGAGTGATGAAATGAATTTATTTTAGCAGGGGAAAGATCACAAAAATGTTAGAAGGCATGAGAAGGTAAATTTCTCAGAATTATAGATATAATTGGAAGGGGTCATCTAGTTGAATATCCTCATTTTACAGGGAGAAAAAGGGCCTAGAGTCGGAAGTGACAGAGCTGACATGTGAACCCAGCTCCTCTGATTCCAAATTCAGCGTCTTCCACTGGTTCTATGCTTCCTGAATTCAAGGGATGCAAAGCCTTCATCCCAGGCAAATGGTCTGCTGGGAATACTTAGGGAAACAGTCATTTGTCTCTCTGCAGACAACTATACTGCAGGAAAGAGAAGTTCTTAGCTTGGTTCCAGTGGGAAAGAAGCAGGAAAACTGCCAAGCTAAAAATATCCAGTATAAACAATCAATTAGGAGCAAAGCTTATAGAGAGTGTGATGTTGAAGGAATAAAAGAGAGAGAAAAAAAATAGACTTATTCATGCTCTACACCTATGTGGCTCAAGCCAACACAAAGACATATGTTAAGAATCTGCTACATACATAATGCAAGGTGTTATGGTTGTGTTCTGCCTGTGTGTGGACAGAAAACTGGCCTTGGAGGCAAAATAAAACTGAATTCAAATCCTGTCTCAGATACATCTTCACTGTGTGACCCCTGAAAAGTCTTTTCATTTCTCGGTGCTCTAAACAACTCTCTAGATTACATAAATTGCAAATAAGTTGCTAATCTGTGTAGGAAATCTCTAGCCCAGGAATTTATTGGCACTGATAAAAATCACAGGTCTGGGCCAAAACAAGATGTGCATTCCCATTGGAGATGCAGAGACTACATTGAAACTTAGCACATGAAATTAAAATGGCCCATAAGTATTTGGAAAGTAGAAAAAGAATAAGAGAACATATGAATTAGCCAATCAGCAAGAATTTATTAAGCTCCTAGAACCACTGTCCTAGGCACTGGTGATACAAAAACATTAGATTGTGAGCTCCTTAAGGGCAGGGACCGTTTTTTGGCACATGTTGTTGTCGTTTCAGTTGTGTTCATGACTCCCTTTGAGAACTTTTTTTGGGTGAGACAGTTGGGGTTAAGTGACTTGCCCAGAGTCACACAGCTGGTGAGTGTTACATGCCTGAAGCTGGATTTGAACTCAGATTCTTCTGACTCTAGGGCCAGTGCTCTAACCACTGCACCACCTAGTTGCCCCCTCTTTAGGGATTTCTTGGCAAAGATACTGGAGTGGCTTGCCATTTCCTTCTCCAGCTCATTCTACAGATGAGGAAACTAAGACAAATATGGATATGTGACTTGTCCAAGGTCACATAGCTGGTAAGATTTGAAGTTAGGAGGATAAGTCTTCTTGATTCCAGGTCCAACACTCTATCCTGCTAACTCCTCCTTTTTTGGCACATAGTAGGAGCTTAATAAATGTTTGGTGAGTATTGACTGACTGACTGATCGAAATAGTTACTGCCTGCCCTCAAGGGCTCATGTCCTATCTGAAGACATAACCTAGAGTGAATGAAGATGGATACAGTACAAGTTATGCAGATTTTTAAAAATTATTCAAAGGAAAAGAAATGCTTTTAGGTTGACTAAAAGCTTGAATATAATAGTCAAGTTGTATATTTGCTTTTATCAAAGCCTTCGCAGGGAAGGGTTTTTTTCTTTCTTTTTTAGCTCCTGTCTCTTCAAAAAGTCGTCTTTCCTCTAAACCCAACCATTGATATTAAGCATTCTGCTCCCCTATCTCATTCTGTCAGGCTCACAAAAAGCCAGCCGGTGTTGGAGGGGATGGTGGTAAATAACTTCTCTAAATACAGAAAATAGACTTTACTGCCAAATGCAGGGAAACCCATTACAATCCTCTTGGGGACCTGAAGCAGTGATCTCTAATGGAGTAGAATGTCCCTCTCCAGGTTAAATGTTCTCTCGGTATACTTACAGTTAGTGCTCCTTGGACCAGAATGGCTCTGCTTTTTGTTGGACTTTTATGAAGAAGCTTGCTTACTGGAGTTGAAAGTTGGGCTCTCTAGTTGAGAATCACTTTTTGGCAACACTTTTGGACAACTACATGAGGACAGTGTTTTGAGATGTCACATATCACATTTAAATACATTAAAGTTATACATGGGTGCCTGTCCAGAGAAAGACAGAGAAAGATAGGCAGAGACAGAAACAGAGACAGAGAGCAGGGATGCTAAACCTTTTTTATGACCTAGATTTCTCTATCAGTCTGTTGAAACTAATGGATTTCATATGATTTACAGGGAAGTCAATTCTATTGAAATTGTTATCAAAATATTTTTTAAGTTCACAGACCCCAGATTAAGAACCCTTAATATACAAAGTGTCCCCAAAGTCTTAGTAAAGCTTTAATAGACACTATCAAATACTGTCTATTAAATAATAAACTATTAGTATCTATCAAATAATGGACTGTTAAATAGTCTATTAAATAGTATCTATTAAATATTAAAATAGGGCCTATTAAAACTTCACTAAGACTTTGGGGACATCTCGCACAGACATACTGTATATATTAGTGTATGTCACACAAAAATGTAGAATATATGTGCATATATGGATTGTGCGGGATGGTTTGCTATACACTTGGGTATAAAGAAATCTTGATGTATAAATTCCTTCTACAGATGCAAATCTGTATAATAAAAAGTCTCTGAGAGTTACCTGGGACACTTAGAGATTAAGTGACTAGCAGAGGGTCACATAATTAACGTGTCAGAATCAGAACCTGTACCCAGGTTTTCTTGCACATATGAGGCAGCTAGGTGGTGCAATGGATAGACTCCTGAATCTGGAGTCAGGACCCCTAGATTTAAATCTGACCTCAGATGCTTACTAGCAGTATGATCCTGAGCACATCACTTAACCACTGTCTGACTCAATTTCCTCATCTGTAAAATGGGAATAATAATAGCACTTACCTCCCAGAGTTGTTATGAGGATAAAATGAGATAGTTATAAAGTCCTTTGTAAACCTTAAAGCACTAGATAAATGTTAGCTATTATAGAAGTCTGTATAGTCTTATACACTCCCTGTATGTAGCACCTATTCGAATTGAATGCATTCAGATATAAGTAATTTCTCATGTGGCTGTCCAGAAGTTTCACTGGATAGTAATTCTCAGTACCTAGGACAGCATCTGGCACCTACTAGGCACTTGGTATGTCAATAAACATTCATTAAGTGCCTGCTGGATGCCAGGCACTGTGTTTAGCACTGAAGATACAAGGAAAAGTAAGACAGCTTCTGTTTTTGAGGCACTTTTGAGGTTCAATGAGGGAGACACTATATAAAGAACTATGTCCAGACAAGTTATATACAAGATGAATTCAAAATAATCAATAGAGGGAAGGCACCAGAATTAGGAGAGGTAGAAAAAGGCTTCAGGATTTTAGCTGGGATTTGAAGGAGGCAGGGAAGCCAGGAAGCAGAGATAAGGAGGGAGAGCATTCCGCACACGAGGCACAGCCAGTGAAAATGCCAATAGGCGGGAGATGGGAATGTTGATTAATTTGTTTCTAACTCCAAAGTCAGCCCTCTATCCACTGCAACATACCTGCAACATATAGGTCAAAAGGCACCATTCTATTTCTTTTAATGAATGTATTACATACACAGACATGTATATATGTACATGCAACCTCCATTCAGGTTCTATTTAGACGACCTAACTGTAGCATGAAATCAAACCTAGGCTCTTGTTGTTTTTGTTTTTGTCTTTCATAGGAATTTATTCTGCTAATCTTTTAAACAAATGCCAACTGACAAAAAGTGGGCCAGGCTACACATATCTGCATTTTCCTTTTCTTAAAAAAGTACTTTGCAAGACAGTCTTTTTAAATACCTTTTAAAAATATTTAGTGGGAAATGACAAAAGAAAGGGCAGAAGCCATCCCTCCCCCTTTGCACATGGAGTTCTCTGCCTTCCTCTTCTCTTCTGCCTGTCCAAGAGCACCAGGATGAGGACTAGGCAGAAGGGTGAAGCCACTCTCAAGACCGTATTTATAAAAATACCCAGGCTTGTCAGACAAAAACAAGAAGAAAGAAAAAGAAAAGACAAAATTAGCACCCAAATCTGAAAGATCTTTTCAGACAAACAAGAGAAGGTGACTTCACTCCTTCCTCCCTCTCATCCACAGTGCCTGACCTACTACTCCCTGCAGTTCTAGAGCAGGGAAGGCTTGAGCAGCATAAGAATGATCATAACAGTCCTTCTATCCTCATGAAGGAAGGTTACCCTAAGTTCTCGAAGATAATTCTAGTGGACCACAAGTTCTGGCAGCTCCCACCAAGGATTCCAGTGCATTCATGGTTTCCAACTGGATGACTATTGTACAAATCCCAGCCACACTAAAGGTGGCAGAAAACTCCAGAAGATCATCTACCTAGTTGCAGAGAGGAGCTCTCTATACCACCAGAAAGGGACATCCATGTGGAAAAGTGGAATATACATATATGAATCCAAAGGGTTATTACATGTGTTGCTCACCCTTCTACCTCTAGCTCTGAGTCTTCCATTCAGATTAATTTGTCACCTTCCTGGCAAATGAGTCTCTACAGGAGACAAAGTATGAAGCAAAGAATCTTTCACAGGAGACAACTGATTTGACATTGGCCTTGAAAAAAAAACGTCTTAAGTAAATTAAAGAGGAAGAGAAAAAAAAAGTTAATCTCTGATCTAACTTAACCACCAAGCTTCAGTATTGAGTGAAATCCCGCAGATGTTGAGAGTGCCTATGGAATCTCTGACCTATGAATGCCATTTTACAATAGGGCTGAAGAGCAAACCACTTAGGCTTAGAGAGAGGAATGTGAGGAGTTATATTTGAAAAGATCACAGGATCTCAAAGAGCTGGATGGGACCTTAAAGGCCATCACACCTAGCTAGCCCCTTCATTTTACAGAAAAGGAAGCTGTGACTCTGAGATACCAAGAGACTTGCTTAGAGTCATATGACTAATATGAGGCAAGAATTGTCCCCAGGTCTACCCTGACTCCAAATCCAAACTGGAGAAAGGAAGATCTGGGTTTGAGGCAAGGCTCTGAAACATCCTTACTACCCAGTACCCCAGGCACCCAGGAGAAGTTCTCTCATTGGGAGTTCCCAGTGAGAGATGGAGTCACAGAGGCAAAATCATAATCAAGATACAAAAGCAAAACAAAGTTTCATTCAGTAACTTATCTGCCCACTCATATCTGTTATGAGGAATCAAGTCCTCATCTGTAAAATGAGGGGGTTGGATTTGATAGCCTCTAAGGTCCCTTCGAGTTCTGAGCCCATCATATTAATGTAGCTGGTAAGTAGCAGAACCAGGATTTGAACCCAAAACCACTCACTGAGGATTTCAGAGGCAAGGAAAGTGGCTCACTTCTGTCCTGAACCCCAAATCAACCCCATGACCACCTTTCTAATCAGTGACAAGCTTAATTGAAAGTAATTAGTAATGTTTCCCCTAGGATTGTATGATATTTTCATAACTGAACTAAAGACTCTACCCAGATACGAACCAGCCTTCCTCTTAGAAATGGAAGGAGTATTCCCAGCTTCTTTCCATGTCAGAAGGGCCAACTTCTCCCTCCACTGCATGCCAATGAAATCACCTTCAATCTACAGTCTACAGTGGGACATAGACAATAAACAGCAGTTAACTGATACACAGACAGAATGAGGACTTTATAATGATCTCTTCAGCTCTATAAATATTCACTCTGGCTTAAGGTTGGAAGAGTTGTATTCTATCTGAGGAGAAAAAAGATCCATTGTGGAGATTTGCCTTTTCAGAGTCTTACAAGATTTTGTTATTGTTTCTTCTAAGTATCTCTCATTTCAAGGCTACCTCTCCCAACAAAATTTCTCCAGGCAAGATTATTTTTTCTCTTGGGCAGCCAATTGTGTCTCCTTCATCCCCAAAGCCCCACTAGTTTTTTTGTTTTAGTTTTGTTTTGGTTTTTTTGTGTCCCCAGGACATCCCACTGGTCAACCACTTTCATCTTGATAGAATCCTAATAAAACTGCCCTCAGATTCAATACATCCACTGCCCCTACCTAGCCACTGCACCCCACCTCTGACTCAATATTCTAACTTCCTCATATATGCCTCACCAGAACAACAGGTGTGTCCATGGACTCATATTTCTCACAGAAACAGCAGGCATGTCCACGTGATGGAATCCCAGCCACTGCCTCTAGCTAGCCACTGCCCCCAGACCTATTCCTCATATTTCCCACAGAAACAGCAGGTGTGTCCACCCACGCAACCACAACCACATCCATCTAATCTCAGACAGGACCACAATAGTCAGCCAAACAGAAAGGAGAACCATCAGGATGTGGACCCCATAACAATAGAAGGGACTTTCCCTAAGTAAGTACCTGCGCAGTAATAGCAAAAACTGTTTGTTAGATGAACTTATGACATAGAGAGGCTTATTATAATATCATTATCACACATACAAGCCCCTCCAAATGGGTTTTTCTGTATGTATTATGGGTAATCACATGCACAGTTCCAACAAGGCTGGGACCCTTCCCCATTACCTAATCCCTTAACAAATTCCTTCTGCCTTTTTAATATTCATAATTTCTGTTGTGTAATCAGCATCATTACACTATAACTTTGCCTGTGTTACTAAGTTGCTGGTTCCTTTTGAAGTTCAGCCAGTTGGAGATGTCATTCCAAAAAATGCCTATACTTGTATTAAAGGTGATCTGACTGAATTCTTTGAGACAGTCCTACCACAACACACCATGAAACCGCAACAATCTATAGCCTCTTCCTCCTCATCCCTCTGCAACCATACAGATCACTTATCAAGAAAAATTACCTTCCAAAGCACCTCAAGGTCCTGCCCTCGTTCTTCAAGTGACTAGATTAGTTAATATGACCAACGAATTCCTGATAATGGAAGAATGCTGGAGGAAACTCCCCTAACCTTCCTCCCTTAAGCCTCCACCTTCACTGGTATCTCTAGTGAGCATTTGTGGTCTTACCTAAAAAAATGATTCATAGTGAATATTTAAGGTAAAACATGAGGGAAGTATGACAACCTGGTGGGCAGGAAAGGAAAGCATAATTAATCAGGCAGGCCTTCCTCAGTCCTCCAAATCCTATCAAATAGGCAGCTAGTCACTTTGCTGAGTTTAAGGCTATGCCTGTGCCTATATGGGTCCTTATTTCCCCAAGTCTTTCTACCTTCCAGATACATCTGATAGAACAGTCGAACACTAGAAGCGAGCCAAAATAGTAGAGGCAGCCAGCCTCGCCAGAGGAGAAAGAAGGGCACTTCTACTGACTTCAAGACCATTCAGTACCCAAGGGTAAGCTGGGGAGGGGAAGTTGAGGAGGTGGGATGGCCAAGAACTTTTCCAAATCAGTTCACTAAGTGAAGTCCTCTGGTCTTAAAATTCCTACAAAGGTGAAATGTAAAACTTGATTATTAAAGAGGTGGAGAGGAGCCAGTAGGGAAAGATCCCATCCAGAAAATACAAAGCAGAAGCCCAACTCTCACCAACAGCCAAGTCAAACAGGATACTAATCAGCAGGGCAGGGAGGAAGGGGTAAGACAGAAAACTTGATCCTTAGGAAGGCTGTTACTAGACTAAGACAATAGGGCTAAGGATGTGGACTAGATTTGCAATTGCAATGATTCAGGAAATTCCCTCTATCTGTGCAGTTCAGTACCTTCTCTGGAGCTTATATAATAGCATTAGGTCTGCCTGGATCAGGGGTGTCAAACTCCTCTTCCATGTACCTTCAAATAGGCCCAACCCAGATTAAAATGTAATTGAGAGATATTTAACAAAATGAATTAAATATATAACAGATAACAATAATTTGAAATTTTCTAAGTTAACATGTGGCCCACAGAGATCCACTTCTATTTGACTTTGACACCTCTGGCTTAGGGCAATGAGAGGTCAATTGACTTGCTCATAGTCACACAAACAGTTATGTCACACCCAATCTTCTTGGTTTGGAGGCTAGCTTTCTAGCTAGTGCCTGATTGCTTAGTAATAAGGACAAGAAGACATCATAAGAACTTGTGAAATACTGAATGCCATTGCTAAACTCCTGCCTAAACCAAGGGAAGGTTAGGAAAGCAGAGAAGAGGAGAGTGTCAATTAACACAAACTTCTGAATATTTCTTTTCTCTTTCTTCTCCAGAGTATTCTAGGCCCCTAGGAGGCCACCCTACTATGCCTCTGGTACTGGCCCTTTCTGTGTCTTGTGGATTCCATTGGGAAGTAACTGTTCCAAGGTTAGCATTCCGTGTACATGCAAATTCACAAAGAAACAATTAAGAATATGTGTATATGCACAGAGTTCACACAAAACCCATGTTAGAAAAATTAAAAGCCCAAGGCTGTTAGTGAGGTTTGAGCAGAATACAGGAATATTACAAGTATCCTCATAACCAGGGTGCGTGGCCTACAATGTCATTTTCTATGATCAGTATTGGGAATGTCTAAGCTTCAGTCCCAGCCAGGAAGTTGGGACTCATAGCACAAACATGCAAGAAACACAAAGTCTCTCAAGTATGACAGCCAGGATAGCTGTATCAATGAAGACCAGGGCTTGATTGGGCTGGGCCTTAAAGAAATAAGGCTGCAGGCAGAGGTATGCTTGGAACTTGCTTAACTAGGAGAGTAGATGGTTAAATTTTCAGTGTGAGCATTTCTGCCTCAGAAATAGGTAAACGCTATAAATTGGACTTGAGTTATTGGTTTTTGTTTTTAGGGGTTTTTTAATTGTCTAAACTTAAGAAAGCAATGGAGAAAATGTTAATAACACAGATTGAACTTAAAAGTGTATGTATGTGCCTTTTTTTTACCTGGAGTGCCAGTTGTTAAACCTTTACTCCCTTTAAACACTACTCACTTTGGGACAAGTGAAGATGTAGGGGAAATACAACTGGTACCTGGCTTTCAGTTTATGAAGCTCACCACTCTTGTGTGTGTGTGTGTGTGTGTGTGTGTGTGTGTGTTTCATTGCCAAGGACACTGCCTAGCTGTGTGACCCTGAGCAAGTCACCTAACCTCTGTTTTCCTCAGTTTCTTCATCTGTAAAATGGGGATAAATAATAACACCTACTTCCCAGGGTTGTGGTGAGGATCAAATGAGATAATAATTGTAAAGCACTTAGTATGGCTCCTGGCACATAGTAGGAGCTGTATAAATGTTAACTACTATTGTTATTATTACTGGGAAACAAAGAAATAGCTCATGCTTCAGAGGCTATGTTCAGTTATGAGATTAATAGATTAAAAGTTACATTTATAAAGATGATACTTGGGGATGCCATTGGGAAATGTGCAGTTAGTTGGGGGCATTTTTAGTATGTTCTATGTAAAAGGAATTTTTTTTTCCTTCCTGAAAGCATCATGTTGAAAGCCTAACATGTTCTGACTAAATGCAGTTGAAGTGAATTGGTCCCTCAACCCTCCTGGCATAAAGAATGTGTTAAAGAAGCTACTTGTGTAGAAAGGGTCCACAATCATAGATATAGATCCAGAAGGGACCCTTAATGGCCATTGTGTCTAAACTCCCTCATTTTACAAATGAGGAAACTAAGCCTCAGAGAAGTTAAATGACTTACCAAGCTAACCAGTGTGAGAGGCAGAATTTGAACCCAGGTTTATCGTAACTCCCAAATACAGTGGAATATGCAATCTACCATGCTGCCTCTTCCAGAACCCAATGTAATCAAGAGCTGAGAAACTAAAACTTATTCAAAAATAGATTACACACTTCACATTTTGTTAGGGCAGTCAATCTCTTTAGTTAGGGGATGAAGTGGGTGGAAAATATGACACTTTGTGGGCACCCAGCACCCAGGACATGACAACACACTTAGAAATAGGCTTTAGGGTATTCAGAACCATGGAAAGAAGTATGGGATGACAGGTTTAGATATGGAAAGGCTGTTAAAGTCCCTTTGTTTTATCCGTAGCCTTGAGAAGTCATCTCATGCAACCCTTTGCTTTTAAACTCTCCATTTTCCATTTGCTTGCTTGGGACCCCAGGAAACATGATCCCCTACCCAGAAGAAAAGCTGATCATCAGAAAGCTTGTTGTCATAGTGATTAACTCAGCTTTGGATCCTCAACCCCCTCAGCCTTCTCTTCCATCTGATTGGTGGACTGGAGGGTGGGACACTAAACTCCTCCCAAAGTTTTTCTTTATATCTGAACTTTCCTAACTAACTTTCCACTTTCCAACTGCATCTCTGCTTGGTTTGGACTCCACAGAACATGATGCCCACTCTGGAGGGTATCCCCTTGTGATTCCTCCCCACCACTTCTTTTTGTGTGTTGTCTTGCCCCGTTAGATTGTAAGCTCCTTGAGAGACTGTGTTAAGGAGACTTGTCTTGGGACTGTCTTTCTGTTTCTTATCTTGTATCCCCAGCACTTAGCACAATGTCTGGCACATAGTAGATGCTTAGTAAGGGTTAGCTGAATTATTGAAACAAAGTTATAATTAAGTCATTGCATATAATTCTTTTTTGTTTTAATTCTTCAGAGAATGATGTTCAACAGCTTGTCTCAGGAGACTAATCCAGAAGTTATGTATCCCTAACAAAAAGGCATTTTGAGGAAAACGAGTTTTTAGCCTCTTCCAAATGAAACCAAATCCATGAAAAAACAACAGGCAACGCTATTGGCAGTTTGCTCAGAGAAAAAACTGTTGTTGTGCCAGAATTCTCACTTTCAGCTGGTTGCTATTAGGATATACAGCTACAGTCTTAGAAATTAAGATCATATGTTAGCCATGGTGCATCTTTATTCAGGAGTGTCAATGATAAACGGACCTTGAGTCACAGTTGCCTCTTAAAACCACATCTTCCTTTAAAGAAAAGTTTGTTTAACAAAAACTGATCTAATTGTTCAGAAACTCATATCCATGTGTGCTTCAACATGGTACAGGGAGTTTAGGTGTTTATTTCAACAGTTGCGTAACCCCCCCCCAAAGTTCAAATCAAACATTTTCAATTCATCAGACCTATATAGTTTCCATCTGTACAAGTCTCAAATGTGTTATTCTGTCTACTACTCTCTTCCCAGCAAGGGGCTCATAGTTGTAAGTCTTCAAAAGAGTTTCTAGGAAAATAGGAACTTTTATTTCATCTCCCTTTTCCCCAGACATCCTCATGGTATCTTTTGGGAACCAAGTAGTCTGTCCACTTCTCAAGATGGCAGAACCAAGATGGGACCCACTAATCTAACAACTGTCTCAGTGAGCCATGGACAAGTAGAATCACTTTCAAAATTCATAAAAAAAAAAAAGAAATACTCATGCCAAATAGCAGGAAAGGCCTAAATAAAGTTACAGGGAGAAAAAATGTTTTAAAACAATGTATGTAAAAAGTGCAGCTTGACAGAAACAGAAGATTCGAGGACAATTCATATGCTATGGAACAGACTTGCATTTGCGCAAGCATAGGAGACATCTCAGAGCCTGGTTTAGGGAAGAAGTGTTGTATCCACCATGAGGTGAAAATCACGGAATGGTCATTTGCCTAGTATTGCAAATCTATTATCACAAATAATTCCTTAAAGATTTTCCACTTGATGACCCACAAAAGACAAAACTGATGACCTTTTTTTTTCCTTAATGAATAACTTTCTCTCTATGGAGCTCTTCCCCAAACATGATTAGAAATACCAGTTCCTTGATTTCTCCCATATTTATTTATTCTTCCTATCCAAAGCTCAATTAATTTCACTGGAGGCTTTCTTAACAATTTGAAAGTCTACAAAGAACACATTTTATGGTTCAGACACAGCACCTAGATTGGGTCTGTTTTGCTGGTTTATAATTAGTAATATCCACAGTCTGTGAAGGTCCCTCAGCTCTCTGGCGCAAAATTATTGGTACCATCATATCAAAAAGGGTTTCAAATACATGGTCCACATTGTAGCCTGTCTTTGCACTAGTCTCAAAGCACATCTTTTCAGCAGCTGGCACCTCCTTTTCATCTAACATTCTGTATTTCAGAATCTTCTTATAAAGAGCCATGGCATCATCCAGGCAAACTCGTTTTGTGGCTCTGGCTGAGTCACAGTTACTGATGGTCTTTCCAGGGTCATTCAGATCTTTTGCACCATCCTTCACACCGACCTCATCGATGAGGTCAATCTTGTTCCCCACGATGGCAAAGAGACAGTCTGTGTTGGCTGTGTCTGTCAGAGATAAGAACCTGTCTTCCAGTTCAGTGAGGCTCTGCAGGTGGTTCACATCGTAGGTAAGGATGATAGCAGCAGCTCCTCGGCAGTACATAGAGCCAAGACCATGGAATTGCTCCCTTCCTGGCAGAGAGAAAAAAGATAGGGAGAAGAAAAGAAACACTCAGTTAGACCCAAAAACACCCAGAGTGTACCATTGTTTTTTGTTTTGGTTTGTTTTTTTTTAATTTATTTATTTTTAGGTTTCAACATTTACTTCCACCAGATTTTGAGTTTCAAATTTTCACCCCATCTCGCCCCTCCCTCCACCCCAAGATGGCATGCATTCTGAATACCCCTTCCCCTAGTCTGCCCTCCCTTCTATCTCTCCCTCCTTTCTCTTATCCCCCTCCCCTTCTACTTTTCTGTAGGGCAGGATAGATTTGTGTACCCCATTTCCTATATTTCTTATTTCCCAGTTGTATGTGAAAACTTTTTTTTAAACATCTGTTTTTAAAACTTTGGGTTCCAAATTTTCTCCCTTCCTCCCTCCCCACCCACCCAGAGGGTCCCATTGTTAAACAGAAATCCTGCTGGGGAGGGGAAAGACGAATGGAAACATTTCTCTTAGTGGTTGTTGTAAAACCATCACAATGAGGCAACCCTTACTCATATTCAAGAGCCCAAGGAATGACTTTTAGTATACTTTCCTCTTAAATCAATGAGATTGAATAAGTTGCCATAGATTATTTAGTAAAAGAAGACCTTAAATAAAATGACCTACATTATCACAGATCTTGAGGTCTCCGGTCACTGTATCTATCTCACAACATTTATCAAATGCTACAATAGATGCCTTCACTTTCTTTTCTCTCATTCTCTTCTTAACTCTTTACAGTCTGTCTTAGGACTTCAGTATTTAATAGAAAATGCTCTCTCCAAATTCAGTAAAGATCTCTTAATTGCAAAATGCAGCAGCCTTTTCTCAAACTTCATCCTTCTTGACCTCTCAAGGTCAAGTCAATCATCCTCTTCTCCTTGATACTCTCTTCTTTCTAGGTTTTGGTGATACTTCTCTCTCCTGGTTCTTCTCCCACCTGTCTGCTCGTTCTCTGTCTCCTTTGCTGGATCTTCAGGTCATGCCCACTAACTGTGAGGATCTCCAGGGGTGTGCTGGAACCAGTCCAAATTGGTTCATGAGAGAATTGTTACATTTCTTCAGTGTATTTATACTTTAGAAATCAGCAAATATTATAAATGAGAGCTTGCTTTATTGTTTTGTTGCTTGCTTAAACTTCAAAAAGTAAATAATGCAAATAAGTACAAATAAATGCAAATAAAACTTAAATGTATGCCCTGTATATTTTTTTTCTTTCTGAGAGCTGGTTGTTAAACATTTGCCAGCACATTGCTAGATGTCCCTTGAGGTTCTATCCTAGACTATCTTTTCCCTCTGTACTATTTTTTACTTGGTGATCTTAGTTTCAATGCTAATCTTTATGCAAATGACTCTCAGATCTACTAGTCCAGTATTAAACCTTCCTCCAATCTCCAGTCTTATATCTCCAACTGTCTATTAGACACCTCAAACTGGGATCCCACAGACATTTTAAACTCAACATGTCCAAAGCTGAACCCATGATCTTTCCCCCAAAATTGTCTCCTCTTAATTTCCCCATTATTGTGGAGGTTACCACTACCCTCCCACTTCCCCAGGCACCATCCTAGACTCCTCACTCTCTCTCACCCTCAATATGTAATCAGTTGCCAAGTCCTGTCATTCATGCCTTTATAACATCCCTCAAATATGATCATTTCTCTCTTCTGACATTTCCATCACCCTGAGACCCTTATCACCTTATGCCTGTACCACTGAAATAGTCTGCTGCTTGGTCTCCCTGCCTCAAGTCTTTGCCCACTCCAACCTAGCCTCCAGTCAGGAGTCAAGTTAACTAATTCATAGAACTCAGGTCCAACCCAGTCACTCTCTGCCCCCATTCAATTAGCTTCAGTAGCTCCTTTTTGCCTCCAGGATCAAATACAGTATGAAATCCTTTCTTTGGTTTTTATAGTCTTTCATAACCTGGCCGCTTCCTACCTTTCAATCAAGAAATTGCCACAACCACCCCAACCTTTAGCAACCACCAACCCGATCAGTCAGCAGCCATCAATCAGTGTTAAAGAAGAAAGAGCCTCTACCAACAAAAAAAAAAAATATGACTTGTTGAAGGTTCAAACGATGGTTAGCATTTTTTTAAAATGATAAAGTATTTTTTAACTAAGGTATGTAAATTTTTTTTAAACATAATACTATTGCACACTTAATAGACTACAGTATAGTATAAAAAAATAACTTTTACACACACAGAGAAACCAAAAGATTCATTGATTCATTTTATCGTGGTAATCTGGAACCAAACCTTCAATATGTCCAAGGCATACCAGACACTTATCAGAAATAGCCACGGTAAAATATTTCTCTCAATCAACATTTTCCCTTTTTACCCTGGCTGCATTAATTTTGTTCAGGCAAACAACTTTTCAATTTTGATTATTTATTCTCTTATTTTTCTGCAAGGTCACTTCTCTTATATGCTAAAGAATTTCCTTCCTAGTCATAACTATGAATGATATCTGATCTACTCTTCTAAATTTGAAAAAAAAAATCCATTTCAAACTTAGCTTAATTATTGTCAACTATATTTCCAGGTTTGATAGAAGTCTTGTCAAATAGGGAGATTTTGCTCCAATTAATTTGTGCCCTCTCATTTATTGAACACTTGGTTACAGAATTCAATTGTTTCTGATTCTATTTTTTTTAACCTGCACCAAATAGTTGTGATGATCACTGCTTCCTAACCTAAATTTGAGGTCAGGAAGTACTGTTCTTAGGATCCTAGATGGAGAGCTGGAAGAAGCATCACAGGTGATTTAGTCCAAAATTTACACTAAGTTGTTAGTGTTAATTACTTCTTAAAAGAATTTTGTAGTATTTCATATTTATCTTTATACATTTTTGTATCTTCCCAAAAGTATGTAAGCTTCTTAAAGAAGGGTTGTTTCTTCTCCTTGCAGCCACAGCACTTAGCCCTGTGCCTAGCACATAGTAGGCCTTGGCAAATATTTATTGAAATGAATTGTCTTAGTGGAGGAGCATATTGGGAAATTTAGCTGAAATAAGAGCAAAAGATTTCAATGAAAAAACTTTAATTGGAAAAATAAAATTAATTGTCTCTCAAGTAGATAATAAGTTCTTAGAGGTTAGGGATCATATGTTATACTTCTTTGTATTATAACAGTGACTGGGACAATGACTTGCAAGTCATGTCAACTCTAGCATTATTAAATGTATTGATTTTCTTTTCATATATTTAGTTTCTTCAACTAAATCATGAGCTTCTAAAAAGTAGTTTTGTAAACTGTGCATACCTTTTGTTGCAGAAATACCACTATTAAGTCTGTCTCCCAAAGAGATTTAAAAAAAAAAAGGAAAAGGACCTATGTGTACCAAAAAAAAATTTTGTTGTGGAAAAGAATTGGAAATTGAAGGAATGTCCATCAACTGAGGAATGGCCAAACAAAGTTGTGGTATATGATTGTGATGGAATACTATTATTGTGCTATAAGAAATGAGGAGCAGGATGCTTGCAGAAAAACCTGGAAAGACTTGTATGAACTAATGCAAAGTGAAGTGAGCAGAACCAGACCAGTATACACAGTAACAACAACATCGTATGATGATCAACATGAATGATTTAGCAGTACGGTGATCTAAGACAATTCCCAAGGGACTCATGATGAAAAATACTATTCACTTCCAGAGACTGATGGGAGTCTGCATGCAGATTGAAAGATACTGTTTTTTACTTTATTTTTCTTGGTGTTTTTTTTGGGGGGGCAATAGGGAGGTAAGACAATAGTGGGCTAGGCTAGGTGAAGGGTAACTGAGAATTGGGAGATTGGGCATAGGCAATAATGAAAGGCCAGTTGACAGGATCATAGCCTCAGGTGAATGCTAGAGATCTGGCCAAGTGGGAAAGCCCAGGGCTTTTCTTTTTTGAGGTCCAGATCCCAAAGATATGGTCTTTTCTTTTTAGGGGTTCATATCCCATTCCTATCACCCCAAAAAATCCTAGTAGAGTGTTCTACATGTAGTATTCAGTCAGCTAACATTTATTAAGCACCTACTTTGTGTCACTGGCTGTGCTAAATGCTGAAGGTACAATGAAAGGCAAAAAAAAAAAAAAAAATCAGTCCCTGATGCCAGGAAGCACTGTTATAGAGGAGACAACATGTTAAAAACTATGTACAAACAAGATTTATAGAAGTAGTCTCAGAGGAAAGGCATTAAGATTAAGCAGGGCTGGGAAAGGCTTCTTGCAGAAGGTGGGAAGTTAGCTAAGGTTTGAAGGGGAAGCCAGGTAAGTCAGGAGGTAGCAATGTGGAGGGAGAGTTCCAGGCAACAGGGGCAGCCAGTTAAAACATACTGAGTTGAGAGATGAAAGCTTGTGTGGGAGTGATGAGGATGGGATCTGGACCCTGGAAAAACCCTGGACTTTCCTACATGGCCAAATCTCTGGCATTCCCCTGAGGCTATAATCCTATCAATTGGCCTTTCGTTATGGCCAATGCCCAATCTACCTCCAGATGCCCCCCCCTCTGCCACCACTTCCCACCCTTAATCCTTAATGGTCCAGGTCCCAGGCATTCTGTTCACCCCGGCTTACTGGCCACTCCCATCCAGATCTTACTTACACCTCTCCTCCAGTCACCTCAAACTATTTGGCTACTCCTAGATCCCTTCCATAGTCTTTCTGTATATAAGGTTCATCTTGTCTCTATTAAGGTGCTCAGATTCTTAAAATCTAGCCACTCCTCAGATTCTTATAATCTAGCCAATACCTCATTAATGTTCAGATTCCTTAAGAGTCTGGCCAATATGGCAGATATTCTAATAAACCTTGTCTTTGGCTCAAAGAAAGCTTGGGTCAAATTCATTCAGGCAGGACCCGCATGTTGTAGTTTCGGGGTCCCAGCACCCCTAAACCCCTAAACCTCAACAGGAGGATCAGCAAGAATGCCAGTAGCACCTGATCACAGAGTACGATGGAAAGAAATAAGGTATAAGAAGGCTGGAAAGATAGGAAGGGATCAGGTTATAAAAAGATTTAAAAGACAAAAATAGGATTTTATATTTGATCCTGCAGGTAACAGAGAGTCACTGAAGTTTATTAATTGGCTGTTAGGAGTGATATGGTCAGACCTGAGCTTCAGAGTACACCTTCAATAAATATCTGCTGATTGACTAAAAACTGAACTGTTCACAGTTTTTTGCCTAACTTCTCACTGAAGAGATTCATCCAACTAAAACTACGAAATCTATATATTATCCCTTGACAAGCTACAGAAGACTGTTTCAGAAACACTTTTCTATTACATCATTAATTTACAGCACACAAAAAAAGTCAATAAATCCTGGCAAGTCAGGTACATCATGAACATCTGCCTGATTCCTGGGTTCACACAAGAAAGGTAAAGTTCAAGGTAAGTAATAATGATTATACCTTGTGCTTTCTTTTTTTTTTCTTTTTTTGGCCTCTTCTGAAGATCTCAAAGCACTTTCGATTATATCAGAATTTCCACATAAACAGAAAAGGGTACAGCTATTTCTAATTTTCCTAAGGGGACTTTCTGATGGGTAAGTGATAGCCATTAAAAAACTGAACAAGAAACTTGCCCAAAGTCATTAAGAAATAGAAAAGTGGAGCTGGGGTACATAAACCACGATGCTTGTTTAAATGTTTCATTTTAACCACTACCCCAGAGGACGCATGCTGAAACATGCTACTCACCACCTGAGAGAAGTGATGAATTAAGTGAAAATTGAGACGTATTTTGGGGAGAAAAGCCAATGTGGGAATTTGTTTTCCTTGGCTATATGAGTTTGTAACAGGGGTTTGTTTTTCTTTATTTCCCTAGGAGGTAGAGGGGGGGAGTAAGTAGATTTTTATCTTAAAAAATAAGATTTAATTTTGATTTAAAAAGGGAGGATAAAGACATGTTCTTTAAAGGAATAAAACTTCCAGGAAACAAATGCAGAGAACTCTGTGCATATCAATATGTACTCAAAGTTTGAAACTTTACAAAGAGACAATGCTGGTATTTGCACATATTATATGCACATCCATGTCTGACTAACAAACCATCCTTTACAGCAGAATTCAATCCAAGTGCTACAATGCTTCACCAAGGCCACTAGCTCACTGCAAACATGTAAATTTAATGATGAAGTTTAGATGAGAATGATTTCTGATCTAGTTTTGTAACTTCTGGCCTGATGCATAAAGTATATATATAAAGTCCTAATCAGAGGGTATTTGTAATGAATTTTTTTCACTTAAAAATTCATTCTCTTTTTCTCCCTTCTACACTTTACCCCACATTGGAAAAAAAGAAAAGAAATAAAACCTTTGTAACAAATATGTATAGCCAAGCAAAACAAATTCTGTCACTGGCTATATCTAAAAGAAATATGTCCCATTCTGTACCCTGAACCCATTACACCTCTGTCAGGAAGTGGGTAAAATTTTTTATCACAGGTCTTCTGAAATCATTAGTCATCGTACTGCTCAGAATTCTTAAATAGGAGCCATACTCTTTAAAGATCCCAAATTAGGGCTGTGACAAGTGTTACTAAAAACATGAACAGTTCAAATCACAGTATAGTGTCTACTATATAAACATGCAAGGCAATGACATTTTCAGTCAGATTGCATCATTAAGGCTGGAAATTCCTTACAAGCATGAAAATATAACTCCCAAGTTGATAAGAGTAGGAGACTTTGGACTCAGTTCTTTAACTTCTGGCCTGCTGAATAATGCAGGAGTGAACTAATTACTTAGGGGATATATTCTCAAAGAGTCAAATTAGGACCCATCATGACCACTTCTACCAGCACTACCAAAGGTGTATAAACACACCAGACTTTGCAAGGTCACCAACTGATTTGAAGCAACACCAAATACAGGAAGTGAGACATTGGAGAGTTGTCTGGGGCATAGAAAAGTTAAGTGACTTGTCTAGGGTCACACAGCTAGTACCAGTCAGAGGAGAGACTTGAATCTAGGTCTTCCAAGCTCTCAGGCCAACTCTCAGCCGACTAGGCTCACCAGCCTAGTTGCAAAGAGAAGGAGCAATTTTTAAGAGTAGATGAAGTCTCCAGGAGCTCCCTGCACTCATGAAGTCAAAGGTCTGATAAAAATAAAAAATTCATCCCTTGTTGGAGTCAGCAAGGGATGCTGCTTTTAGGGGTTCTTTTTATAAGTTTCATTTTTCTGTTTAATGTCCAGAAGCAATATAACCTCTGTCAAATACAGAACCCCATGCATCTGGATTCCAATCCTTCCTTGGTTCAGTTGTGAATGCACAGCCTCCTCCAAAGTGGTACAAGTTATGTCTAGGCAGCATCAAGAAAAAAAAATTAATAATAATAGGTAGTGTTTATATAGTGCTTGTTCTGTGGTAGGCACTGTGCTAATAGGCTCCTTAAAGTTACTTGATTACTATTACAATCATTTGATACAACAACCCTGGGAGGTAGGTGCTATTATTATCCACATTTTACAGATAAAGAAACTGAGGCAAAAAGAGGGTAAGTGACTTGCTTAAGGTCACCCAGCTGTAAGTGTTTGAGGCTGGATTTGAACCAAGGTCTTCATGACTCTGGGCCCAGTTCCCTATCCACTGCACCACCAGAACAAATTTAAGAGCCAGGATGGGCCAGATTTTAATCCCAGCTCTGTTATTTACTGCTGTGATCTACTGTTCTAATATCTATAAAGTGCTTTGTGAAATGTAAAGTATTACATAAATGAGGATGATGATGTTTAATATTACCTGAGTTGAATGGATTGAGTCATCACCCAGCTCACCAACTCATCACTGTTCTCATGAGTTTCAGTTTTCTCCTCTATAAAGTGAGAGGAATTGAAACTGAGAGTTCTTTATTGTACTGAAAACTATGAATACTTTCTAAAAGCAAATCCTCCTTAGCCAGACTCTTAAATCCCCTTCTCTCGACCCAAGCCGAAAAGCACCGTCCTGAAAGTATTGCCTTATTTTTAGGCTTTCTTACTTCTTCTCTACACTGACTCCCGTTCTGCTTTTTTTTTTGTGCTCTTGTGACCATCTAATCTTATCACTAATAGACTGAGTGATATGAGTGATCATCGAAGAGAGGGGGAGTTGAGAATGGGGGTCAGAGGTGGTGTTACTTCTTTAAACACACTTCAAGTAAAAGTGACATGAAGCATTGCAACTATGTGACAGCAGCTCTGGGAAATTGCATCTATATGTTATCCCACGGTTTCTGCATTTTAAAATGCCAACATACCTGTATACATGGACCCTGAATATAAAAACCAACTCTCGATTTCAGCCGGGCAAGCCAGGAAACAACAAACAAAACCATCCTGAAAGCCAGTCAGGTCCATAATCGATCTACCCATCTGTATGTCTGTCCTTGAAAACAGGTAGCCTGCCCAGTAGTGGATAGGAGTTGCACAATCTAAGCATCCTCTCTCCTCCACTTTCTCCTCTCACCCCTACTGTCAACAAAAATTTCTAGCATTTCCGTTCCTCGGGTTTTTCCATTATAGAAAATATGAAGTGTTCTTATGATATTTGAGTAGACTAGGAGAGAGAGGAAGAAGGAAAAAGAAAAATGAGGGAGAGAGCCTGCCCCCTCACCAAGTATATAAATATGCACAGGAAAGTAATTCTAATTGTCTTGGAAGAGGGTCAAAGATTACAAGGGCCACCTTCCACTTTTGCAGGCAGACTAGGCAAAGTTCTGGACTACTCTGTTGACTGCTCATAGACCTTGAAGATCCAGGAACTGACTCTTTCCATTTTAACACCACCACCTTGCATTTCTTAAATATTAAAAGGCAAGATTTCTAATCTAGTTACAATAGGCTACAAGTAATTTGTACTACAAGTGAGCATTCAGATACTATGTAGTATTCTTCAGTTCTACCATCTACTATCTATCATCATCTATCATTATCTACTATCATCTACTAAGGGAAGAGATGATAAAAATCACAGAATTTAGGATTGGATGGGATTGTAGAGATCACAGAGTTCAACTCTTCCATTTTATAGATAGATCAAAAAGTGGAAATGACTTGGGTTAAGGCCACAAAGCCCCTTAAATTGGCAGGGCTGGAATTCGTACCCAGGTTTGTCTGACTCCAACACCACTGTTCTTTCCACCAAGAAGGAAGGGCTTAATCAGAACTCTTAGCAAATTTAATCCCACTAACAAAAGTAATGATTTTTTTCCTATTGTTAGTTACCAACTTAAAGCACACAGTTTTTAGTCAGATGTAATCCTTTACATATTAAGCTAAGAATCATGAGGTTTTCCAACAACTAAAATTATTATCAGGTCCTAAGTGCTGTCCAAGATGTCACAAGGAAGTAGCTGAGAAGATTGATCAGTATACCAATCCCACACAAAGAATACTTTTCAATGTTTTACTGTTATTCATTTTTTAAGACAAAAGAGGAGCTATATAGTTTTCTTTCATAAATAAAATTTCTGCTTTCTATTTTAAAAGAAGAAGGAGCAGAAAAAGAAGAGGAGGAGGAAGAAAAAGAGGAAGTAGGGAGAAAGGCTATGGTAATTATAGGAAAAAGGAACCTAATATACTTAACTGACAGACAGGAAGTTGAGACAATAAGAATTAGCATTTGATTCTAGAAATCTCTAGCTACCCTACCCTCATCAAAACATCAGGAATAATCAAGAAATAGTGGAATAACTTACCCTTCAAAATTCCTGTAATTTTCCTACATAAAGAGTTAATGATTCAGTAAGCAGTTTTCATATTTTAAGTTTCTTTTAGGTTTAAAGATTGGCACTAAAATAAGACTTTTTGGAGAAAATAGAGAAGGAAATGGCAAGTATCTTTGCCAAGAAAATCCCAAATGGGGTCACAAAGAGTCAAATACGACTGCAATAGGTGAACAACAACAAGAAGATTTTTTGAGTTCAACCAATTGCTTGTATTGTACTTTATAGTAAAATCGATACAACAGAATTCTCATTCCACACTGACTTTGAATTATTTTCCAAATCTTTTTTCCTCCCCCATTTTCATCTTAGTTTTTTTTTAATTCCTCCTTTTTTTCATTTTTTTAGCATAATTTCAAATTGGCTTTCCAGAATTGTTGGACCAATTCACAGTGGTTCTAAAAACACAATTTCCATATCTAAGAAAAAAAAATTCTACTCCCAGCAGCACTGTGAAATCATTTACATTCATATATATCTGTCATATCCATCATTTCTGTATTTTAAACCCCTGCTCATTCAAATAAAAAAACACAAATGGCACTGTCATTTCCAGTTAGTTAGAGATCGATTCTTTCTCTTCACGAAAGAGATACATTAAGGGCTTATTCTCAAAATGAAATGGAAGCCATCAATGTTGAAGAAAGACCCTCCATCAACAAAAAAGATTATGACTTGCTAAAGATTCAGATGATGGTTGGATTTTTTTTAACAATAAAGTATTTTTAAAATTTTATTTATTTGTCACATTTTAAGTTGCAAACTATCTCCCTCCCTCCTTTCCCATCCCACACTAGAGAAGGCTATCATTTGAAACAGACATATATGTGTGTGTGGGTTTGTGTATGTGTGTGTAAAACCATACTATTACATACAGTGGGGGTCCCCCTTTCTGGAGGTCAAACAAAGGCCAGACGAATGCATATTGGGTATACCATAGAGAGGGCTCGTCTTCAGGTGGACAAGATGGTCACTAAATTTACTGCCAGTTTCACTATTCTTTGATATAATGATTTCACTTTTCTCACTTAATGCTCGAAGGCTACGTAAAATCTGCTCTTTAAAGACATCATGCATTTAAGATTTTGATACCCCCTACATTTAGATGTAGATAAAATAGCACCAGAACTAGAGTGAGAAGACCTAGGTTAAAATTGTCACACTTATTACCTGTGTGACCTTCTTGTTGTTCAGTCACGTCGGACTTTTTTGTGACCCCATTTGGGGTTTTCTTGGAAAAGATACTGAAGTGGTTTTCCATTTCCTTCTCCAACTCATTTTATAGATGAGGAAACTGAGGCAAACAGGGTTAAGTGACTTGTTCAGGGCCACACAGCTAGTTAGTGTTTGAGGCTAGATTTGAACTTGGGAAGATGAGTCTTCCTGACTCCAGGCCCAGTCCTCTAACCACTGCACCTCCTAGCTGACTTTCAGTGAGAGACTAAAATCTCTCTAAGCCTCAGTTTCCTCATTAGAAAAATGAAATAACTGTTGCTTACTTCAAAGGAATGTGATAAGCACTGAGCCCTATGACAATATAACAATATAAACAAATTTCAACAAGCATTCATTAAGTGCCTACTAAGTATGGTACTGAGCATGGTACTGGTGGCATCTTCAAACCCTCTTAAAATAATTTCTGATCTTCCATTAAAGTCTTATTCTGATGTCTCATTGTGGTCTGGCAGTGAGCCTGGGAATCCAAAGGCCATCCAGCAAAGTGCCAACTCTTCCTGGTCCTACCAAACTGGAAAGGCTTTGAATATGGAATCAGTGTGGAACTATATGCCTGTTGCCTTGGAATCACCCTAGCTAAAGTGGGAGAGATTCATCATCAAAAGGATGGCTGTGGTAACTCTCATCAGTAGAGGTTTTTGAGATTGTTGTAGAGTGGGTCCAAACCAATGAAATCAGAGCAACCCCAAAAAGTGAATACAGACATACCTCATTTCATTGAACTTCACTTTAGTGCACTTCACAGATAATGTGGGTAGTTTTTGTTTGTTTGCTTGTTTTGGGTTGTTTGGGTTTTTGGTTTTTTTGGGGCTTGTGACAATCCTGAGTCAAACAAGCCTTATGAGTGCTGTTTTTCCAACAGCATGTCCTCACATTGTGTCTATGTCATATTTTGATAATTCTTGCAATATTTCAAACTTTTTAATTATTATTATACCCATTATGGTGATCTGTGATCAGTGATCTTTGAGTTACTATTGTAATTGTTTTGAGGTGCAACAAACCAACCCCATATAAGACTGCAAAAGCAATCAATAAATGTTGGGTGTGTTCTGATGGCTCCACCTACTAGGTGTTCCTGTCTCTCCCTTTCCTCAGGTTTCCCTACTTCTTGACACATAACAATATTGAAACTAGGCCAATTAATAATTTTACAATGGACTCGAAGTGTTCGAGTGAAAAAGTCAATAGATACAGCAAACTTCATCGTTATCTTATTTTAAGAAATTGCCACAGTCACTCCAACCTTTAGCAACCACCAGCCTGATCAGTCAGCAGCCATCAATGTTGAAGAAAGACCCTCCATCAACAAAAAAGATTATGACTTGCTAAAGATTCAGATGATGGTTGGATTTTTTTTAACAATAAAGTATTTTTAAAATTTTATTTATTTGTCACATTTTAAGTTGCAAACTATCTCCCTCCCTCCTTTCCCATCCCACACTAGAGAAGGCTATCATTTGAAACAGACATATATGTGTGTGTGGGTTTGTGTATGTGTGTGTAAAACCATACTATGCATACTTCTATTTATCTGTTTTTTCTCTGGAGGGGTATAGCATCTTTTTTCATAGGTTCTTTGTATTTATAATACTCAGAATAACTTAGTTATTCAGTTATTCTTCAAATAATAATGCTGTTACTATGGACAACATTCTCTTGGTTCTGCTCATTTCATTCTTCATTATTTTGTACAAGTCTATCCATCTTTTTCTAAAATCATAGAGCTCATCATTTCTTAAAAAACAGTAGTATTCCATCACAATCATACACCCACAACTTGTTTAGCCATTTCCCGATTGATGGGTATCCCCACAATTTCTAGTTCTTTGCTACCTTAAAGAGAACTGCTATAAATATTTTAGAACATATAGGTTCTTTTCCTTTTTCCTTGATCACCTTGGGAAACAGATCTAATAGTGATATTACTCAAAGGGTACATAGTTTTAAAACTCTTTTGGCATAATTCCAGTTTGTTCTCTAAAGTATTTTAAATTAAGGTATGGACATTGTTTTGGATTTTTTTATGGTATAATACTATTGAACACTACAGCACTATTATATAGTACTATGACGTAATACTATTGCACACTACAGCAGGGGTGGGGAACCTGTAGCCTTAAAGCCACAGTACAGTATAAACATAACTTTTATATACACTAGGAAACCGAAAAAAAATGTGTGACTCACTTTATTGGAATATCCACTTTATTGCAGTGGTCTGGAATAGAATCCAAATATCTCCAGGGTATATCTGTATGCATTTACATTGGACCAAGAGCAGCACAGTGTCAAGGGTGATGATAGCTCTATTTTCTTCTACCCTGATCTGTCCATATCTGGGATAGAGAACGTTTTAGGAAGGGCACTGAGATGAGACTGAATGTATCCATAGATAGTGCGTGACTAGGATGATAGCAAGATTTAAATTATGTCATACAAGGTTCAACTAAAGGAACTAAGGAATTTTAGCCTGGAAAGAGAAAATGCAGGAAGAACATAAGGGTTTGAAGGGCTGTTGCATAGGAAAGGGTTAAACATTTTGACAGAGGCAAGACCTAGGTAGGGGTAACGATAGGTAGAAGCAAAGGGATAAATTTGGCTGATAAAGGAGGAAAGTTCTTAAATTACACCATTCAAAAGAGGAATAGGCTGCCTTACAAAGCAGTGGTTTTAACAATTCCATAGATGTGTGCACAAAACATTGTGCCACATCCTAGGATTTTCATTTTGTCTAGATCTGTGATTTCATCTCTATATGGAACTCCCCAATGAGCTTTCCTAATACAGAAATACAACTGTTCTACAACTTAGTCTTAAGAGAGTTGCTGGGAGCATTGAGATATTACGTGACCTGCCCGTGGTCACACAACCAGTATTTTTGAAGAATCAGGACTTGAACCCAGGGCCTGGGCCCAAGGCTATCCTGAAACCATGCTGCCTCTCATGTCCTAGCATACAATGACAAAAAGGAAAGAGTCTCTTCTTTCAAGAAGCTTATTTGGGTTTTTAACGGCCTTCAAGTAGGATTCTGTTGTGTTTCCAATGACTTGAAACCTTTAAAAAGGGCCAGTTGACCCCTTGTCAGAGATATTGAGGAAGGAAGTCCTATGGCACCCTCTAGGATCCTTTGTAACTCTGAGATTCCATGATTCTATAAGCCTTGAAATGTTTACATAGCATTTGAAATTCATTAGAAACAATTATTCAGTTCCACGCAATCATGTCATAGCCACCAAAACAGATTTAATAATAATTAATGGTGATAATAATAATAATAATAATAATAATAGCAAACATTTAAATACTGCTTACTATGTACTGGGCACTATGCTAAGTGCTTTACAATTATTATTTCATTTGATCCTCACAACAACACTGGGAGATATGTACTATCATTATCCCCATTTTACAGATGAGAGAACTGAGTCAAACAGAGGTTAAGTAATTTGCCCAGGGCCACAGAACTAGTAAGTGTCTGAGGTCAGATTTCAACTCGGGTTTTCTTGACTCCAGATCTGACACTATCCTCTGTACCATCTACATGCCCCAATATAATAATGCTCTGGATATTCTACAGCAGTATTGGACTTACCTTTCATTTACTGAAAACAAGATACCTAGGAGCCTTAAGGTGTCAAACATCAAAAAGAGAGCAAAGCTATGATGATAAAACAAAGCTGGACCCTTTTTAGTAGGCCCCCTCAACCTATTCACAAGTGACCCGAAACAAAAGAAGCTCACTACAGAGATCTCCAGAGAAAGCAAACTACATAAGAAAAGTATGCTGGTAGAATGGGAAAAGCATTAGACTGGGGCCAGAAGAGCTGGGCCCAAACCACTAGGTCTCTCTTTCCTCATCCATAAAGTAGGATCTGGAGGGCAGGGCCAATCAATACTCCTTCCAACTCTAAAAGTCTATCATCACATACATTTCCCAATATAGTTTGAACAATAATGGCAACAGTTAACATTTATCGAGTGCTTACTTATATGGGATGCCCAGCACTGTTCTTTTCAATTATTATCCCATTTGATCCTCATAACAACTCTGGGAGGGGGGTGCTATTATTCCCATTTAACAGATTAAGAAACTGAAGCAAACAGAAGTTAAGTGACTTACCCAGAGATGTAATCGCCAAAAATAAACAAAAAACCATCTTTGAAACTAAATCCTTTGTTTAATAAAAATATACATAAATACAAGTTGAAGAGATATAGAAAATTCTGTTATTTATATTGCATGGGGATTTATCTAGGATTGAGCAATTTTCTGAACCAAATTCCCATAATACCAGGTTATTATAAAAAGTTTCCCAAGCCTGACAGACCACTGTTGTTCTTTGTTTGTCCTTGAAAAAGCGGATAGCAACAGGTTAGCCCAGAGTCAGCTGACAAGACTGGTTGCCCTCTGGCCATGTTCCAATTTTGATAACATTTCAGCTCGACTTTGGTTCCATGCCATGATCAATATGATTCCCCTTGCCACTTCTTCAAAGCTTCAGAAAACTATCTCCTATTTCTAAGAGGGAAGATAGAGAGAGATTCTCCTTTTTTGCCTTTGAAGGCTCCGGAGGCAAACGTGGGTGTATAAGTGAAATACAAGTTTTCTCCTATATGGTTACTACTATTTCCCTCTTTACTCAGATTGTCTGTGTTTTGTATTTATCTTGAGTAAATGAAGACAAGAACTTATCAAGTTCAGACTGGCTAGCACTATAAATGGGGAACTGTAAATTATTCAAGGTACTTGAAGATGGATGAAAAAGGCCAGAATGCCTCCAGTCTTCCCACCATAGCTTCACTTGAGACTACTGATAAATAGAAAAACTGACTTGAGTTTCATCATGATGGATATGCTCAAGAGCATGGAAATGGACAAAAAGCCCAGCACCAAGGGAAAGGAAGAGAAACCATGAACCATCATAATCCACAAAGAAGATAGTAAACCTCTGGATAATTGAGAGTTGATTCACTATGGCATGTGGTATAATATGGTATGGTACGGTATGGCACTGCATGGCTCAATCTTAAAATGCTAACAGAACCCTTTTTACTGATATTTCACAAAATAGATTTTTCTTTTTCCAACATGGAATCTATGATTTCCCCCAAAGAGGCAAACTAGTTCTTCTACATCAACAAACTCACCTAGTGAAAATGAGCAATAACATAAAGAAATGTATGAGGTAGAGGATTCTTTATTTCAAACTGACTGAAAAATTATACCTAGGAGTGTAGATGTATTAATTGGAAAAGACACCAGAGTCCAACTCCCTCCCTCATTTTGCAGCTGAGAAAACTGAGGCCTAGGGAAGTTCAATGACTTACCCAAGGTCACATAGATAGCTTTGGGAAGTAAGATTTAACTCAATCATAGATTTAAAGCTGAAAGGAATCTCAGGGGCCATCTTATCCAATCCACTTATTTTATTTTATTTTTGTAAATAGTATTTTATTTTTTTCCAATTACATGTAAAGACATTCATTCATTTTTTATAAGATTTTAAGTTCCAAATTTTTCTCCCTCTCTCCTTTCCCTCCCTGCCCCCCAAGATAACAAGCAATCTGACATAAGTTATACTGGTGCAATCAAACATATTTCCACATCAGTCATATTGTAAAAGAAGAAAAAGAACAAAAGGGGAAAACCATGAAAAAAAAAAGTGAAAATAGTATCCTTCAATCTGCATTCAGACTCCATAGTTCTTTCTTTGGATATTGATAGCATTTTCCATCATGAGTCTTTTGGAACTGTATTGCAATCCCCTTATTTTACAGACAAGAAAATTTTCAAATTCATACTCAGAAAGTTAAAGTAACTATTTTTAAACAAAGTTAAGAGCTATGGATAATTAACAATATTATTTTATGTTTCCTAATTTAAAAAAAAAATCCCTGCTTATACATATAAGAAAGTAAAGATGTATTTATTAGTTATTTGACCAGCTCAAAGAAGCATTTCTCACTTTATTTTAAAAATCTAGATAATTTCTAATGTGAATTGATAAGGATTTCATTTTCTGTGGGCAAATAAGTTAAACTTGGTCTTATTTCATCTGAACAAGCGCAGTCAATAGACTTGTTTTGTGATAGTACCTTAAAACAAACAGTTTCACCTGAAAATCTTACTACATTTTTGCTATTGATAAAGAGCTTAACAATGTAATACAGATTTGACTAGAATTCATAGCATTTTATTTGCATAAAATCTTTTTTTTTTTGCTATTGTTGTTCTAAAGACAAAATACTGATCTCAATTAGTGGTTAAAAGTAACAGCAGTCATATGGTAGCAATAGTATTATGTTTTGAGAAATTCAGTGCTGAAAACAAGCCTAATCTTATTAAATTTTATTATCATAGTTATTTTGTGTTATAAATATGAAAATTATTAAAGTTGTATTAATAAGCATCTGTATGTTACATTGATTTGTATGCTTACAATTTTTGTGTTATGCAAGTTGTAATACATTCTTAATTTTATCTGAATAAAATACAAGGTAAGAAATTTATTAATAAAGATGGTTTAAAGGGGCAGCTAAGTGGCACAGTGGATTGAGCACCAGCCTTGGATTCAGGAGGACCTGAGCTCAAATCCAGCCTCAGACACATAACACTTACTAGCTGTGTGACCCTGGGCAAGTCACTTAACCCCATTGCCTAACCAAAAAAAAAATAAATAAAGATTGTTTAATGACAAGGAAGAGTAACAATAATTTTGTTTAACAAGTGGGAGACATTGCTAAATGAACTTCAGAAACCACTCCCTTACAGATTTCATTTCTGTAACTTTGCTCCTCATGGTTTCTTCCTCCTCCCTCCCATCAACATTGTGCAATAGAATGAGTGATGGAACAGAAGTCATTAGACTTCTGGGTTTGAATTATAGATCTTCTTCTTATGACTTTAGGGACTTGGAGCAAGTCATTCAACTTGTCTGGATTTCAGTTTCTTCTTGTCAAATGAGGGAGCTGCACTAATGTTCTACAGAATTTGATAGCTCTAAACCTATGTTTCCTGAAGCCTTTGCCGAGTACCCCAACCACTGTCAATCACTCTTTTTTCTGAGTGCTGGTAGCAGTTATTGTTAGTCCCCATTAATTTAATACTTAATGTATAGCTATACGTTATTAACTTTTCCCGGGTTATCTCTAACTATACTATAAATATCTTGAGAATTAATTAGCTTTCTTACCCTTACTTATATCCCTCCACAGTTCTAGCATTCTCTTTACATACATATTCAGTATGTATTTGGTTGATTAATTGAATTCCCTCATTCAACAATATATCTGAGGAAATTAGTATCTCCAAAAGCCTTGGGGGAGAGGCCAGCCTCAAGTACCAGGAAGACCTGAGGATGGAGAGATGGAATTCAATGTTTTTTCAATGAGCTCTTGTGACATGTGATGCAAAGGATAGTTAAAGGAAGAAATAAAAGAATACTACAAATAGTAACAATTAAGTCAAGCTTAATCTTAAATCAACATGCAAAGAGCCATGCATAAATGCATGCATCTCAAACCAATCTTAGCATAACAGACAACTTCCTTAAAGGGAGTAGGGTAGAGGAACCATAAATTATATAGATCTGCTGATTTTGACAGGAACATCTAAAATTGTTTTACCATTTGGAGCCCAGCCTGGTGCTTTCTGTAAAGAGTGACTTTCCACCTCTAATCTGATTCCCAAGATAAGAAATGAATCATCCAGTTCCACCCTGCAGTTGTCTTTCTTCAGAAATACAAGCAGTAGAAAGTAGTTACCACTAAGAAAGATATTAGGCATAATCTAAAGAGCCATCCAGCAAAGCAAATAAATCAGCTGAAGCTTGAGAAATTAAGCCATTATTAGATTGATGGGGGGCGGGGAGGGAAGGAGAGCATAAGAAGTACCTGGATTGATAGATAAGCTTCAGAATGACTGTAATTTGGCCCCTGAAGTTCAGGAGACCAACTCTACATAAATGCTTTATGGCATACGAGCATATGCTATTATAACAGATTTTTTTTATGTATCTTTACAATCTCAATAACCCTGGTCAATCAATCAAGAGCACAGATATACAATAAAATAAATCATAATAACCTGGAAAGACTTTCATGAACTGATGCTGAGTGAAGTGAGCGGAACTAGGAGAATATTATACACAGTAACAGCAACACTGTATAATGACCAATTGTGATAAACTTAGCTCTTCTCAGCAATACAATGATCTAAGACAATTTCAAAAGACTCATGATGAAAATGCTATTCACATCCAGAGAAAGAACTATACAGTCTGAATACAGATCGAAGCATACTATTTTCTTTTTTTTCATTCTCATAGTTTTTCTCTTTTGTTTTGATTCTTTTTTCACAACATGACTAATGTGGAAATATGTTTAATATGATTGTACATGTATAGTCTATATCAGATTGCTTGCTGTATTGAGGAGGGGAGGGAGAGAAGAGAGGAGAAAAAAATTTGGAACTCAAAATCTTATGAAGTGAATGTTGAAAATTTTTAAAAATGTAATTGGGAAATACTTAACAAAATAAATAAAGACAACATAACAAAAATAAAACTCCAACATACTTCAGGCCAAACCAAGTAGAAATGATTTTCTGATTATCTACTGTTTTTGATTATCCATTGTTTTGAATGACTCAAGCCTTTGATGTCCACAATCAAAACTGTACTGCAGGTACACTATAATGTACATTTTATGAAAGACCATTGTTAAATCAAATTTCTAAAATATGAAGAAAAGCACAGGCCTCTCATGGAGAGACAGTCAGCAAAATCTTGAACTTTCCCCTACAGTAAGGAAAGTGTGTCCTGTCTACGTGGTGGACCAGAAGTGAAACTTCCTTAGTAAGGTCTTTGACCTCAAAGAATAATACCGTAAGTACATTCCACTTTAATTGGAAGATGACAATGGAAATGACTATGCTGAGGAAAATGTATAAGCTGACATCTATATATATTCAGAAATTAAGATCACGGATTTACAGTTGGAAAAGATCTTCTGAGGTCATTTAGTTCAAGGTCTCCATTAGTAGACATTGGATTTTCTTAAAGGAGTCTGCACAAAGATATAACTGTTTTCTCGAGTCAACTGAAATGAGTAAAACTATATTGCTTATTTCTGACAGATTATTCAATTATACCTTTCCTTTATTGAGGTCACTAAGGTGGAGTGGGAGAGGGAGAGAGAGAGAGAGAGAGAGAGAATGAGAGAATGAGAGCGTAAGAGTAAGAATAATGGACATGAGTGCAAATCCTAGGCAAGTCACTTAATCTGTCTCAGTGTCCTCATCCGCAACATGGTAACAATAACAACACTTATCTCTCAAGGTTGTTGCAATGATCAAATGAGATAACATTTAGATGATCAATCCCTTTTATTTTATAAAACATGTCTCTGTTATAATGTTTTCTACTAGTCATAGGCTCATTTATAGAAATGAAGGAAAAATATAAACTAAAGCAAGTAACTCTTTAGGTTATTCACAAGGCTTTGCTAATGTGTTTAAAATTCACCTTTGCCCTTTGTCCTTACTTGTAGCCATTTATTCGAATAAACCTATGCTCAGTAGACCCTTCCTAGATTAATGCCTTGTTGCTGGAGGGCCTTGCAGAACTCAATGAAACTATGAGCTATGTCATGCAGGGTTATCCAAGATGGACAGGTCACAGTGAAGAGTTCTGACAAAAGGTGAACCGCTGGAGAAGGAAATGGCAAACCATTTTTTATCTGCAAATCATGTTATTTCTCTGAAGCTATTTATTTATTTGCAAAATGGTGGTGGCAAGATTTGTACCACACACTTTTGAACAAACTGTTCTAGAAACCTTGAAGTACTATGTGAATGCAAGTTATTTTTAACTAAGTTAGTTGGCAAGATGAAAAACGTAGCTGTAAACCTGAGCCAATAAAATAGGAATTATAGCCCATGCTTATGGGAAGCAACTAAAATCCAAAGCACAAACATTCACCTACCTACTTTCATTGCATTGGTTGTCAACACAGAGTAAAGTAAGGAATTTGGGACAGTGATGCATAAACATTTTGGAAGTTTGTCAAGATATTATTGGGGAAAAAATCAATTTAAGTAAATGTCATTCATATTTAATATTTTGAAGCCTTAAAGATTCAAGAAGTGTCATATGCTTTAAGAATAATTCAGAGGCTCATAGGTCCAGAGCTGGAAGTGACCTCTGCAGTCAAATCCTCTCCCCATAACTTTATAGATGCGATAAATGAAGCCCAAGGAAGTAAATGACTTACTCAAGGTCACATAACTAGTAAGCATCGAAGGGGGGGAATTGAGACTCCATCCTCTGACTCCAGAGTCATTATTTTTTCCAATGTACCACATGACCCCCTATTTATAGACCTACATACTATATAATTCATACAATGTAAGATCCTTGAGGCCAGAGACTTTTGTTTTTGTATCTGTAGCACCTATCACAATACTTGATTCATTTTGATCTTGATCTGCATCTATTTTTTCACTTATGGAAGGAATTCTCTCCTTACCAATATTAGGTTAACAACTTCTCTGCAGCCTAGTCTTAGAAAGTTGCTATGGTGCCAGAATGGCTAAGTGACCTGCCCCAGAGTCACTGGCCAGTATATGTAACTGAATCCTCAGGAAATGTCCACTCTCGTTTGAGAAATTAATTTTAAACATATTACATTCACAAATACAGCATATAGAATCAAACTAAAAAAATCCCCTAAATCAATTAAATTTTTTCAGGCCTCCAATTTTAGAAGAAAACAGAAAGTTGGAGGAAAACAAACTTATTTCAAGGATACTTCAATTCTACAATGACCTGTGATTCCACTGGTGTAGTTACATGTTCCGAAACACAGATCTAAATTCTTTTATGCCTCAGAAGAAGGTCTTTGAGAGTTTCTATGCTCTATTTAATAGTCTGTGTGCAGTCAATTTAATGATAACCTCCAAACTACGCTAACTCTTTTTTTTTTTTTTGAGGCAATTGGGGTTAAGTGACTTGGTCACTTAACCAGGATCACAAAGCTAGTAAGTGTCAAGTCTCTGGTCTGAGACCGGTTTGAACTCAGTTCCTCCTGACTCCAGGGTCGGTGCTCTATCCACTGAGCCACCTAGCTGCCCCTGTCCTTTTTTTTTTTTTTAATGCTAACTCTTAAAGGACAGGATCCAGTCCGTCTTTGGGCCCGTAGTCTAAGCCTTTCCACCTTGGCTGGACTTGTCTAAAGTTCCTTTAGGAAACCAGAATCATCTCTACACCACAATGAGGTACCAGAGAATGATTTTAATGGGGATGTTAAAAATTGATGATAAATATAAATTTATTCCTTATATCTTTTATCTACATCAATGGCATAGAATTCCTTTGTATAAAACCTCTGAGTCACTGAAAGAACTTATAAAGATTCACTTTTGTGCACTATATCTATGATATTAAACCTAGAGATTTTCGACACAAAGTTTGGGCCACAAAGGCATTTTAAAAAAAAATTAAAACATCCATTTGTCCAGAATAGCCAATTTGCTAAAGATTTGTTTGTTTTTCCTTTAAAGTTTTCTTTCATTCTTTTATTCAGGAGGGAGCATGTTTTTTCCATTCAATAATTTCCTGCCAGTCCCACCTTAATCCTCAAAAAGGAGAACATTTACAGCATATCCTACTGTACTTACATGGTCAGGAAAATATGAATTCAACCAAAGTTCATATTTTGGAAATTGGAATGTATGGATATCAGTTGCTTATGTTCTAATGAGTTTTGCTCAAAGAAATTCTGAAGGTTTGAGAAATAAATCATATTTTCTCATTGCTAATCATTATAAAATCAGAGTCATCCTGCTGGAAGAAATTTAGGCCCCTGGATATAATATGGGGGAAATGTTTACAGATAAATAACATTATTTAAATCACTATAATATGGCAAAATACTTCAACTAAGTTACAAAATTAAAATGCCATACTGAAAGCAGAGTCAGCACGACACCATACACAATAACTACAGTATACAGAAAGAATAACAACCACAAAAGAAGTAAAACCGAATATTGAAAAATTATAAAAATCGGATTTGGCCACAGAGATGGCCCTATCTCCTTCCCCCTTCTTTTCAGAAATGGAGGGTCCATAGGTCTGTAACATTACATACAATATTAGGGTTTTTTTTTCAATGTGTTGCTTGATTTTGGTGAATCTTTTTGTCTCCTCTTGCTCTAAAAAAAAACCAACTTTGTTTAATAAAGGATGGCTTGCTATGAGGGGGGAGGGTGGATCACAGCGAGAAATTTTGGTGATATAAAACAAAAAGTATCAATAAAATCTATTAAAAGCACTATGTTGAAAATTTTAAAATATTATACAACAGAGTATCAGCAAACCATACCAATTTTTGAAAGAGTGACAGATTTAGAGTCAGATGATCTGCTTCTGCTTGTGTTACCTTTGGCAAAATGATTTAACTTCTCTGGGTTTCATTTCCTAATCCATAAAATGAAAGGTTTGAATTAGCTGGCCTCAGAGGACTCAGCCAGTTCAGAGAGGGATAGGACTACTTGGTTGTCACCATGAGAAACAATAAGTTTGGGAGTGGTTAGGCAAAGAGAGAAAGACCAAAGACCAGAAAATTGCCATCAAAGATCAATATCATGGTGGTGACAGTCATGGGTGCTGGTAGAATCAAAGGCAGTGGTGTCAAACTCAAATAGAAAGGAGGGATAAGGCAAGGGCAACTAATCCATACATAAGGATCTCTGCAGTCCACATACTGACTTTGGAAATGTGATGATATTTATGTTTTAATTATATTTTTATTTATTTTGTTAAGTATTTCCCAATTACATTTTAATCAAGTTGGCCCCACTTCAGAGTGTTGCTGCCCACATCTAATTTAATATGTTACCATCAGCTCTACCAGTGACCAAGGCAAAGTAGATATGAATGTTATGAAAATAGAGGGCAATTGCACTGAGAGTTCAGAGAGCTCGAGGCAGGGGTTCTTAATCTGTTTTCCTCATCATGGGCCCTTTTGGCAATCTATGCCAAAATAGCATAGAAGCCTATGGATTCCTCAGAATAATATCTTTAAATGCATAATATAAAACATACAGGATTACACAGTAAATCAACTATATTGAAGTAAAGATGTAATTTTTGCCTAAATTCAATAATCCCCCCTCCCAAAATCTATTTCCTAGGTTAAGAAATCCTGATAAAAAGTAACATCAATGTTGAAGTCACTATACGAGTGGGTGGAAGTTAGAGTAGAAAAAAAACATGACTGAGCAGTAACCAATCACAGTAACACTTTAGTAAATCAGATCTAGAATTAATCTACCTTGAATTTTGATCTCTGGTTAAGTAAGACAGAAGACTGACAGAATTCAAAGTGAAAGGTTAACTAAAAGAACAAATGCTTTCCAAACATTTCAAAGTTAGCCATTGACTTAAAAACAATGTGAATACAATGATGCCCTGGGTAGGAGGGAGTTTTGAAATACTAATTATAAATCATTCTTATTTATTCAATTAAAAAGAATTCCAGTGACTTTATGTAATGAGGAAAGGAACAACATTATTTTAACATTCTAGAATTCAGACTTTTTGTTGTTATTGTTCAGTCATTTCAGTCATGTCAGACTCTTCATGATCCATTTTGGGTTTTCTTGGCAAAGATCCTGAAATGGTTTACCATTCCTTCTCCACTTCATTTTACAGATGAGGAAACTGAGGCAAACAAGGTTAATTGACTTGTCCAGGGTCACACAGCTACTAGCTCAGGAAGATAAGTCTTCCTGACTCCAGGCCTGGCACTCTACCCAGTACACCACCTAGCAGATTTTTTTTACCTAATTAGTCTGAATTAGGGTATTTTTTTTTAATAGCAATCAAATAATAAAAAAAAGCAGATCTTTTACATCAGAGTGATACCACCAAGAGACCTTTAGAGGTCATCTGGTCCAACACCCCCTACTCCATTTTACAGATGAAGAAAATGAGGTCCACAGAGGTTGTTGGACTTGTCCATTGACACAAAAGTAATAAATGGTAGTAGAAGGATGTGACTACAGTCGTCTAACTCCAAAAACCAGTCCTCTTGCCTCATTTGGTTGGTTCGGCTTTCTAACCTAGAGAGTCTTTCAACCAGGATTGGTTGAAGGGCCTCTCCACCACTGTTAACCCATTAAAAGCAATGTTTGTTGAGCCTAGTAAGGACTGATCAAACACACAAGGAATACTAGGCACTCTAAACAGGGAAAACAGCAGAGATAAAGACAATGAGGCCAAAATGGTAGAACAGAAGTCTAAACTCAAGATGCTTTTACATAGATTCTTTTTAAAACAATTCTATCTCTGCTGTTAGTTCTCCTTTAGCTCTCTGACATGGATGCTGCCCAGGAGATAAAAGGTCTTCACTAATGGTCCAAAGTGATTTGATGCTCTGCTTTCATCACAGTTCCATTTCAGTGAGTGTTGTCTTTATGGGATTTAATAAACTCATGTGGCAGACAAATTCGTGTAGAGAACAGAAATCAAAGGGCAAAGAAAGTCTGAACTATTCTACAATATTGCCTGACAAGAGGGAAAGGTAAGGAAGCTTTCATGCCTGAAAATTCTATAGAGAATATCAGTATTATGATTTGCTTAATACATTAATCACTTTCAATCCTGAAAGCCTGGTAGTAAAGGGCAACAATTTTTGTGCATCTGCTTGTCACAGGATTCAGAAAAACCTTTCACACAATGATGCAATTATTCATTCATTTATTAACTGAGCCTGTATTGGTGTATATATTATATTTATGCTGTGTACATAACCACACAATCATGGAATTTGAGAGCTCAAGAGAAACCTTAGAAGATGCTAGAACTAAAATCAGGAGATGGGTAGAAATCTTAGCTCCAACCACTCCTATTTAGTGTTAGGTTTCCCCACCTAAGTTGGGAATAATAATACTCACACCTCATTGGAGTCATCTAATCTAAACCATTCCATTTTATTATCAAAGAAACTGAGGCCCCCTGAGCTTAGCCCTATGTAGGAGATGAAAGAAGTTGGTGACAAACCTCTCCCTTTGAGGAATTTAGGACTCCAAAAAGACATCAGAAGTCCCACAAATGAACATTAACAACATATGAAAAATTGCAAAGCAACATATGAACTAGTGAACAATAATAAAATACACATACACATACATATTAAGGGGACCTTTCTCACAAAATCCCTATGTTAACTACTGGACTTTAGTGACTTACAGGTGGTAGATAAGTATATTTGCACAGTTGTGTAAGCAAGCCCTACATAGAGAGAGGTAGGAGGGAAGGCACCTGACTTGAATTTGAAAAAGCCCTGGCTTACTAGCTATAAAACCTTGGAAATGCACTTAACCTCTAAGGAAGGCATGCATTTTCTATATTAGACTAGGAAAAGCATTTCTTAAGCATTTACGATGGTGCCAAGAATTGTTTTAAGTGCTAGGAACACAAATACAAGCCAAAAAACAAAAACAAAAGCAAACCAATCCCCACCTTCAAAAAGCCTACAATTGGATGAAGGAAGACGACATAAAAGAAAATGAAAAAGGGAGAGAGGAGCAGGAGGAGGTATAAAAGTCCACAGAGGAAGAGAGTCAGGAGCTGAGCCCCAGTGGAAGTAAGCATAGCTGACCTGGACACTTCTTCAATTGGAGGCTATGAACAGGACACTGCCCTCCATCCTCAACCCACCCTAGGCTTCTGTAGCAAGAAAAGACAGCTGAGGTAAGGGGGGAAAGTCTAGAGAATTAGGAGCAGAGTTGGGTTTTGGGGTAAGGTTTCCTCTGTAAAAATGAGGGGGGGTGGATTATGTGGGCTTTAAGATAGGTACCTCCTAGTTTTCATATTCTTTGATTCTATTTCTCTCACTTTCCAGTTTCTTGACAAACAAGGTAAATAACTCTTGAAACGATGAGTTGAATATTACAAGATGAAATTTAATCAGAACAAAAATAAACTCACACTTGAATGCAAAATATCTAAGACATAAATATAGGATAAGGAAGATATGGTTCAACAACAATCCAGGTGGAAAGTATTTCAGTGGATTACAAACTCAGGGTGAAGCTATGAATTGGTCTAGCCATTCTAGAAAGCAATTTAGAACTATCCTCCAAAAACCACCCAACTGTGCACACTCTTTGATCCAATAATACCAGTACCCATATGTACAAAAATGTTTATAGCAGCACTTTTTGTTGTAGCAAAGAATCAGACACAAACAAGATAACCATTAGTTGGGGAAAGGCCAAAAAAATATGATATATGAACATAATGAAATACTATTATGCCATAAAAAATGATGTGATAGAGTCAGAGAAACCAGGGAAGACTTACAAGAACTGATACAGAGTTAAGAAACCAGAACCAACAGAGCAATTTATACAATAACTACCATTTTATATATTAAAAAAAAACAACTCTGAAAGATTTAAGAATTTTGATCAATGCCATGTTCAACTGACAAAGGAAAGGGAAGGCTAGAGAAAGACTAAGATTTCATATTTTCAGACATGACCAAGTGTGGATTTATTTTGTTTATCTATAATTATTTGTTTCAAGGGAGTGTTTTTCCCCCAACGAAGGGGAACATTAGGGTGGGGGTAGTGAAATAGTGATAGAGATGCCAAAGATGGCATCTTTAAAGATGCAGCATCTTTAAAAAATGTATGGAAGAGAACATAAAGAAGTTCACAAGGAGGCACATGAGCAGGACAGCTTTGAAACTGTGTCAAATTTATTATATGTATATCTATTATGTTCTTGCTCAGTTATTTTCAACTCTCAATGACCCCATTTGGGTGGCATTTCTTGGCAAACATCCTGGAGAGGTTTACCATTTCCTTCTCCAATTTATTTTACAGATGAGGAAACTAAGGCAAGTAGGGTTAAGTTACTTGCCCAGGGTCACACAGCTAGTAAGTGTCTGAAGCTAGATTTGAACTTGGGAAAATGAGTCTTCCTAAGCAAGCCCAGTATTCTATCCACTCTATACACATAGTTGCCCACCTCTTCAGATAAGTTTGGCTGAGATACTGTGGATGTTATAGAATAGATTATTATGCTATAGGAAATAATAAACATGATAAATAAAGAAAAGCATAGAAAGATATCAATTTATACGAAATAAAGTAAGCAGAGCCAGGAAAAGAATATACACAATGCAAACGGAAAGAACAATTACCACCAAACAATCAAAAATAAATGTTGGGAAATTATAATGAACAAGCTTGGCCCAAATAAGAGATATATGACAGCTTTAACCATTCTTTTGCAAGAGAAGGAAGGAGGAGGGGAGTCTACAAATATAGAACATTGAATGTAAAGTCAGTTTATTTTTGATGTATTGATTGATTTTGCTGGTTTTTTAAAAAATAAATTGTTACAAGTGATGACTGAGTGAATGGGCTAAAGGGAATAGGTACAGTGAAAAAATCTAGTTGATATAAAAAAACAAAAGATATCAATATAAATCTATTTATAAAATATTGCCTCATGGTCACTTTCTAGTTACAAATTGAAGTTAACACTTCAGAGATAAAGGTACATAGAATTCCTCTCCCTTTTTTTAAAGAGAAAAGGTGTTCCTTAAACAAGCATTATGTTGTATATAATTAATATTATTCCATGCATCAGAACCCCAAAGGCCTAAATTACTCCCTTTTTTAAAGAATTGTAGTTAGAGATTTACACTTAGTCTTTCAGGTCACTAGAAAACTTTTTTTTTTTGCAGCACATAATACTTTAGTAAGTGAATCATCTAGATTTCATGTTAGTGCTGAAAAATTAATATTATTTTCATTAGGAAAAAAAGTCATTTTCACAGACACCTTTTTTTTTTTCACTTTTATCTTTTATAAAGCCTCCATGAAGTGACGGCCATTGAAGGGAGAAGTACTAAATCTTACCCTCATTTCTAAATTACTTACTTTCTCCCAAAGAATGACTTAGCAGCTTTGACTCTAAGCTATAAAAACCAAACATAGCTGAGGATCCCTGGTCATAAAGATGCTGTAATAAACTCTGCACTTCCAATGGCCAAGGAAACATGGGGAACGCTAAAGTACCTATTTCAAGTTCCTAGAAGACTAGTGAAAGGCAATTACTGTGTCTTACATTCCAAAGGGTTTGGTAAGACAACCTCTTTTTTTAAGAAAAATGCCTGGAGTCACATTGCTGGAGGACAAATAAAATCGTTGTGTTTTAAACAGTAAGTGAAGAGAGACAGTGTGAATGATGGGGGGGGGGAAGAGTTTAAAAGGTCTGTATATGAGGGAGATTACTTCCATCCTCCCCCACACTCCCAAATTCCATCTCAATCACTACTTTCAGGGAAAGACAAATAAGCCCATCTAAGAAGGAAAAATCTGTTTCTCAGCTAAGGAAACCAATGTATATATTTTCTTCCTTCAACACAGAATCAATGTTCTATCAACATGAAATGGATTTTTGTTGAACATGTTCAACTGGTCCTGGCACTTTTAAAGATATACTGTGGTAATTCAAGAGAACTTCTCCACTTAACAAAATTGGAATTCACTCTAACCACTGTGATCAATGAATTTCTTTCTCTGCCTAACTACCATAGGGACCACTTAGGAAGTGTTTTGTAGTGAAATAAAAATGAAGATTTTGAAGTATGGACCATGGTTGAGGTTTGCAAACATTAAATCAAAATGGGCTGACCCAGATCTCCTCCCAAAAGGTGTCTGAGAACTAAGCTTGTTTGACAAGGATGTGATATTTCCCATTTATCCCTGCCTTCTCTCCAGACAAATCCCGAGTGCACTCAACAACGGAGGTGCTTAATGACTATTAAACATGATTACTTCTAATATGTTCTTTGAAACAAAGGTACTATAGAAGTCAGTCAGTCAATAAGTACTTTATTGAAACACTAGGTGTCAGGCACTATTCTAATGACTGGAAATACAAAGAAAGGCCAAAAAAAAATCCCCCCCTGAATTAAAGGGAGCTTACATTCTAATACGAGAAATAATATGCAAATAACTACGTACATTCAAGATATATACAGTGCAAATGAAAGTTAGTATCAAAGAAGGCACTAGCCATGGGGTGGAATGGGATAAGGGAAAGGTTTCTGCAGAACAGATTATCTAAGACGTGAAGCAAGGAGGAGGAAGTGAGGAAGGAGAGCATTCTAGACATGATGGTCAGTCAGTGAAAAGGTATGGATGGAATCAGGAGATGGATTGTCTAATGTAAGGAAAGGCAAGTCAGCCAGGGTTGGAATATAGACAACTGGAAAGATAGGAAAGGTTGTGAAGTTTCTTAAATGCCATACAGAAGATTTTATACTTGATCTTGGAGGTAACAGTGAACTGGAGTGTGACATGGTCAGATTCATTTTAAGATCACATTTAGCAAATGAGAGGAGAATGGATTGGACTGAGGAGAAAGACCAGCAGATCAACCAGAAGACTATGCAGTAGTCCAAACTTGAAGAAGTGAGGAGTTAAGAAGGGTTAGGGAAGTCTTCCTGTAGAATAGAAGGTGGTGATGGGGTATGGGTCCAAGCCAAGACCTTTGCCCCTCACCCCAAAAAGAATTTGGGTCCCAGAAAACTCTTAAACTTTCTTTGAACTCACTTGGTCAAAGAAATCTCAAGCGGTTGCCTGAGGCTATAATCCACTCAAAGGGCCTTTCCTTATCTCTTATTCTTATTCAGATCAACCTGCTCTTCCTTATCCTAGGTCCTATCTCTCTTTGATACCCTAATGAAGCCTAGTATAGATCAAGCTAGATCAACCTCTTCCTTAACCCTGGGCCCTATCTTCCAGTTTTTTGTTACCCTAATAAAGCCCAGCCCTCCACTGTCTATTCCCAGATGACCCCATTCAACCTCCCAGACACTCCCATGGGGATTCTCCCTAAACTCCTCTGGTCACCCCAAATTACTTGGCTGTATATAAGATCCATCCTGGCCCCCATTTAAACATTGAGACTTCCTCATGATGCCTTGTCCTTGTGAGCATCACAAATGTTCAGATTCCTTAAGAGTCTGGCCTGTATGGTTCATCTCTAATAAGCCTTGTCTTTGGCTGAAAGAGGACTTGGGTCGAATTCATTCGGGCAGGACTCATCTTGATTTTGGGATCCCAGCACCCCTAGCATCTACACCTCAACAATGAGATTTTAATTGTGACTTAATGAGGAATTGAGGGGTTACAGAAGCCTTCCTTAGAAGGTGGGATTTAATTGTGATTGACCAAGGAGGTCAATAGTTGGAGCAGAGAACATTCTGGAGCTGAGGACTGAGGTATGTTGATTGTGGAACAGCCAGGAGGCCAGTGTCACTGCATTGAAGAGGACATGTTGGGGAATAAGGTGTAAGAAAACTGGAAAGGTAGGAGAGGGCTTGGTTAAGGAGGGTTTTGAATGCCAAAACAGAGAATTTGGTATTTGGTCCTGGACATCACCTCTTTGAATCTCTGGGTTTCCTCATAAGATGAGGGGGTATATTAGATAATGTAGTTCTAAAATACAATTTATCCTGTATATATCTTCCTTATACATAGTTGTTTGAAAGTTGTTTCCTCTATTTGACTGTGAGTTCTTTGAGAACAGGGAGACTTTTTGTACTTTTTCTCCCCCTAGGATGTGTTTAATAAATTCTTATTGATTTGACAATCATTTCAATGAGATAAATGTCAAGCACTCTTTACCCTACAGGTGTCAAGCTACAGAATCCTCAGGGTACCCATAATCCCGCCAGAAGTAAGACGGACCTGTCTGATAGCCAAAAGGGCAAAAACAGGACACAGGACAGAGAGACCTATTCATGAATGAGATTAACATTCATAAGTCAACCAAGCAAATCAGCAAATATTCACTGAATAGCAACTATGTGCAAGGCATTGCACTGGGTGCTAGATATAATAAAAAAAGAAAGGAGGGAAGGAAGGAAGGAAGGAAGGAAGGAAGGAAGGAAGGAAGGAAGGAAGGCAAAACCAGAGAAGTTATAAGAGATAAAGAAATAATTAAACAAAATATAAAGAATGAAAAAATAGAAGAGAAAGTGAAACATCTAATAAGAAAAATAACTGATCTGGAGAACAGATCAAGAAGAGAAAACATAAGAATAATCAGACTACCTGAAAGTCATGATCAAAAAAAGAATCTTGATACAATAATACAAGAAATAATTAAAGAAAATTGTCCTGAAGCATTGGAACAAGGGAGAAAGTAAAAATAGAAAAAAATCTCTCAATCACCACTTGAAGGAGATCCTGTAAGGAATACTCATAGGAATATTATAGTCAAATTCCAAAACCCCAGCTCAAGGATAAAATATTAAGAGCAACAAGAAAAAAAACAATTTAAATATGACAGTGTCACAATTAGAATCACACGAGACCTAGCAGTGGAGACACTAAGGGACCACAAGTCTTGGAACACTATATATCGAAGAGCAAAAGAACTAGGGTTCTGGCAGAAAATGTCACGCTCAGCGAGTTAAGCATAATCCTGAATTGAAAAAAAAATGGACATTTGTTCAACTGTCAGACTTTCAAGATTTTGTTAAAAAAAAAAACTGAACTTAATAGAAGATTTGACATACAAGAGCCAAAAGAAACATAAGGTACATACCAAAGACTGATTGCAAGGGATTCAATAAGGACAGTTTACCTTTTATGTAGGTAAAATGTAAAACATATGTCTAAGACTGTCATTAGTAATTGGGTAGTTGATAAGAAAGATTAGGGTAGACATCAGTGTGATATGATACTTTAAAGAGTAAAACCATTTAGGAACAACTAAAAAGAGTAATTATTTTATACAAATGAGGTGCAAGAGGAAAAATCGACACAGAGGAAGTAGATGGAGCAGAAGGGATAGTAGTTCTGGTAACCTACTTTCATTGGAAATGGGTTTAAGAGGGAACAGTACATAAATATCTAGAAGAGTATAAAAGTCTTCTAAATTCAGAGGAAATAAAATGTAAGGGTATAGGGAGGGTGGAGAGGATAAGGGAGGGATCTCTAGAGGGGAGGGTGTGGAAATAGGTTATAAGGGGAGTTATAGAAGGGTGTTTAGATCAATGGGAATGGGAGGATAGGAGAGGGATCTCTAGAGGGGAGGGTGAGCGAATAGGTTATAGGGGGTTATAGTTGGGTGTTTAGATTTATGGGAATGGGAAGATAGGGGAGGGATCTTTCCAGGGGAAGGTAGGCTAAGTAATAGGAGGGCAAAATAGCAGGAAGAAGTAAAGTAGAGAAGTCAGGAGGGATAGGAAACAAGAGATATGCACAAACATAAAAACAAAGATCAGGAGTAGAATTTGTTAAGGAAAATATGTGTCTATATATGTACATATGTATGTATGTATATATCTATATCTATATATAAATATATCCATACTTAATTGTAGCCTTCGGGGGTGGGGGGAGTAAAAAGAATGGAGTTAAAAGTGCACAGCAGAGAATGAAAGAAAATTTACAAGGAAGCAAAGAAAAGATGGATAGCTGTCAAACCAACATGTAGTATTTATCATACAGGCTTTCTTGAATGAAAATTTATCACTACATATTTTGAATCCTCTCTTATGTTCTGCTATGCATGTGACATGCTTTTTTTTCTTCATTACTTTGTATTTAAGTTTATGATATGTTTTTTCTTTTCTCTATTCTGTATTTGTGTTCTGGTATTTGAGACTAAAATAAAAAAAAAAGAAAGAAAATAAAAATAAAAAGTAGTGATTTTAACATGCTTAACCCAGCTCCTGGCACATAGTAAGTGCCATATAAATATTAGCTATTATTATCTCTGCTATTATCTCTTCCTCAGAACCTTCAATGTTTTCCCTAAGTTCTCAGAGTTTAATATCCTTTTAATGATATTTTCATTTACATTGTTATAAATATGATTATTATGTATATTGTTCTCTGGGTTTTGTTTACTTCACCCTACAATTTTTATACGTCTCAGGAGGAGAAGGTTTGGTTTTGAAGTGATAGCAGAGTCAGGATTTATCAAACAGTCGAGGAGAAAATGATACTTTGAGATCAACTCTAGGTCAGCAGTATGTAATGCCTCCTCCACCCACTCCCATAAAACCCAGGATTATCATAGTTGTGAAGTGAATTAAATACTTTACTCAGAAATAATCTTTCCCTCCTGGGGCCTCAAATAATATTTTTCTTAGACTTCTCTGATATAATTATCACATTCTGTCTTTTATTGTAGTCATATGTATATATATATATATAATCTCATACACCACAAGGTACAAGAGAAATCTTTTCTCTTCCTAGAAAAGTACTGTGAACAATATTCTTAAGAAATACTTAATATAGTCTAATTTAGAAAAGAACTCACAGATCATCTAGTCTAACCTAATCTGTACCTGGCCAAGAATCCCTTCTATGACATACCCCAACGTGACCACCATCCAGTCTCTTCATAAACAATTGCAGAAGGGAGAACCCATTACCTCTCAAGGTAACCTATTGCACTTTCATACAACTCCAGCTGTCAGAAAGATTTTATTTACATCAAGCAGCACAGGATAGTGGAAAGAGTGATGAATTTGGGTTTGAATACAAATCCCGCCACTTATTACCTTGGGCAATTTAATTAACTTCTCTGAGTCTTATTTTCATTATCGCTAAAAATGACAGGGTTGTTATTAGATGAAGTCTAAGGTCCCTTGAAATCTTAAACCAAAACATGTCCCTGTAAATATCACCCACTGGCTCTAGTTTTTCCCTCTAGAGTACTTTTCCACGATTGTCCTTTATGTACTTACAGATGGCTAACCATGTTTAAGTCTTTTCTTCTCTAGGCTAAAAACAGCCCCAGGTATCCTCCAGTCTTATCATCATCCTGCTCTTGTCTTCTGTTCATGCTCCAGAATGTTCTCTAAAGTATGGTGTCTAGAACAGAGTATAATATTTCAACTGTTATATGATAAGGTAGATATAGTTTAGTAAAACCATTATTACCCTCATTCGGGATATCATGTTTCCCTTAATGCAACCTAGGATATTACTGTTGGGTTTTGTTTGTTTGTTCTCACAGCTTTGCATTGAGAGTATAGAGTATTAAGCTTTAAGTAGGAAAGACAGGGGTAGCTAGGTGATGTAGTGAGCTTGGAATCAAGGAGACTCATTTTTGTGAGTTCTAATCCAATCTCAGATACTTTACTAACTGGACAAGTCACTTAACCCTGTTTGCCTCAGTTTCTCTGGAGAAGAAAATGGCAAACCACTCCAGTATCTTTGCCAAGAAAATCTCAAATGAGGTTGTGAAGAGTCTGACACACACAACTGAACAACAACAAAGGGAAGACAGATTCAAATCCTACCTCTGACAAATTATTAGGTGTAGAAACATAAGAAAATCACAGCCTTTTCTCAACCTTTTTCCTTAACAGCTAGCTAAATTTTTAAAATTAATTTCTCATTTGATCCTCACAACAACTCTGTAAGATAGGTGTTATTCTTATCCCATTTTACAGACAAGAAACTGAGGCAACCAGAAGTTAGGTGATTTGCCCAGTATCACACAGCTAATAAGTGTCTGAGGCCAGATTTGAACTCAGGTCTTCTTAAATCCAGGCCTAGCATTCTACTTACTATGCCAGCTACCTGCAAAATAGAAATCTTACTTATAGAGTCTACCTCACAGAGTTGTGAGACCAAAATGAAGAAATTTATTTAAAATGGTTTACAAACTTTAAAGTCACATGTGTCTATTATCATTATAATTATTAGCACCACGACACATTGTTGACTCTCACTGAGCTTTCAATCCACTAAAAAAAACTGGATATTTTTACATGTGGACTGGTCATGCCTCCCTCATTTCTGTATATGGATAGCTGATTTTCTGAACCTGGGGATAGCACTTAAATTTATCCCTATTAAATTTCACCTTACTTCAGTTTCCCCATTATTCTAGCCTGTTGAGATCTTTTAAAACTGAATTAGTTGAATGAACATCATTTTCTACTTATCCTGGGTGAATAAGAAAGGAATTATTTTCAAGGTTATTCTTGAATTAGCTGCTTAAATATTATCTTCTCCAAATTGGGACCATTAAAATACAGGTACATCAAATATACTGATGAAACCAGACAAAAAAGTAAAACTTCAGAAAACGTTGTTTGGGTTGAAAAATGTTTCTTATATTAAAATGACAAAGCCAATAGCTTTCTTTTTTAAATGAATACAAAAACTTATTTTTCTAATTGATAATTTAAACATTTTATATTATTAATAATGTTACAAATACAACCCATATGAAATGAAAGCATTTGCTCAAATAAAATTAATTCATTTAGGATAAGAAGGGAATCAATGAATGGAGGAAAAAAAAACTTGTATGAAACATCTCTAATAAGGATCTAGCATTCAACACATATAGGCAACTAACAGAAATGTAGAAAAAAAAAGAATAGTTCTCAACAAAACTGTAAACTATTAATGACCATATGAAATAATGCTATAAATCACTAATAATAAGAAAAAGGCAAATCAAAACAAATTTAAGATTTCACCTTAAAAAATTAGCAAATTGACTAAGATGGAAAAAAAGAGAGGAAGAGTCCGTTTTGCAGGAGTTGTGGAAGGACAGATGCACTAATGCATTGTTAGTGAAGCTATGAATTGGCACAATCACTCTGGAAAGCAATTTGGAATTACGCAAAGAAAATTACAAAAAAGTACATATCCTCTGGACTAGAGATTCCACTGCTCAGCATACCACACAAAGATGTCAATGGCAGAAAGAAAGGCTCCATATACACCAAAATATTTATAGCAGTACTTTTCATGGTAACAAAGAACATGAAACAAAGTAGATGTCTATTGGCTGGGAATGACTAAATAAATTGCGGTATAAGAATGTAATGGAATATTAGTGTACTATAAGTAGTAATAAACATGATAAATACAGAGAAGCATGGAAGGGAAGGGTGAAGTAAGCAGAGGCATGAAAACAATCTACACAATGACTACAGCAAAGCAAATGAAAACCAACAATAGCAATAAAGCAATAGAATCTAAATGTTGCAAAATTATAATGTCCTGCTTGGCCCCAAAAAGGAGATATGAGAAGATACTTCCTTTGTAGAGGCTACTTTGTAGAAGTGGGAGTCCACAGGTATCCATATCATGTCTAATGTCAGGCTTTTTCAATATGTTGATCAGTTTTACTGAATGGTTTTTCTTTATTTCCTCTTTTTCTCTTTTTAAAAAAAAATTCTTTGTTTTAAGGGACTACTCTTTGGGAGAAGGAGCAGGAGATACAGAAAGGAAAATCTAGGTGATGTACAAACAATAGATATATATTGTATAAAATAAACTAAATGTTGCAAAATTATAATGGCCAGCTGGGCCCTAAAAAAAGATATGAAAAGATACCTCTCTGATCCCTTTTCAGGAATGGGTGTCCATGAATGTGGAAAAATGCAAAAAATGCCAGAGTAGTTAGATAGTTAATTAGATTTGCTGAAACTTTTTTTCTTTCTCTTTTTTATTCTTTATTGTAAGGGATGGTTCATTAGGAGAGGACAAGGAAGAAATGCAAGGGGAAATGTACGTACTGTAGCAACAAAATTCATCGACAAAAAATGTTTAGAGTATAATCTGTAGAATAAGCAAAAAGAACAACTCAGCTTTCGCTAAATATGAAGACATCCTTTGTGATTCACATTTTAAAAAATAACTTCCTTTATGTGATAAATAGCCATGTATTCACATTGCTCATACATGCTTCATAATACATTTTAATGACATTGATACTAAAACAAATCAGAGCCACTGAAGTGCCGGTTTTATAAAGTAAGCATGTAATATAGACTACAGCCCCAGGTTTGTTTACCATAAATACATCAACACGTGCTAATATATGAGTAGTTTTGCAAGATTCACTGCAATACTATTTTCAACATTAATGTCAATGCGCACCATGAATATGGAATTTAACACATTATCAGAGATAGTAAGACAACTAATTCTGCTCACTTGCATTCCCATTTTTTCTAATGCTATAAGAAATTTCATTCAATGAATATCTGAGAGCCAAAAAAGAACAAAGCACTATTGTATGCTAAGAATTATGGGAAAATGATACCCATCCTTGCCTTCTACAAATTCCATGAAGGAGCATGGAGCATTTAATTTTTTTCTATGTCCTCCAATAATCTACTACAGTATGTTTGACTAAAGTAGAGAACACTAGATTTGGATTTGGAGTCTTGAGTTTGAATCCTCATTTAGACAATTATCTCTGTGTAACCATAGACTAGCCAGTTAAAGTCTTCAAAAGTCTTAGTTTCCTCATTTGTAAAACGAGGGTAATAATATTTGCACCCCTTAACTCATGAGGTTTTGCAAACCTGAAAGTGTATAGTGTCATAGTTAAAGTGCTGGACTTGAATTCTGAAAGACCTTGGTTCAAATCTTGCCTCTAATATTTATTATTTGGGTGACTGTGGGCAAGTCATTTAACCCGTCAACCCCAGTTTCCACATCATGAAAAGGAGACAATAAAATCTGTAATACTTACTTCACAAGGTCATTGTGGCTCAAATGAGATTATATAGGTATAGTCCTCTGCAAACTTTTTAAAAGCCCTATAAAATGTCAGTAGACATCTTGGTTGAACCTTACTAACAACTTTTTCAATTTCAATCTTAGCAAGAGATATGACAGATTTTGTTACTCTCACTGTAACAATAGAAGGCAGTATATGATGTGTCATAGGAGAGAGACAAAGTGAAAGAGTTGAGCAGAAAAAGGCATTCTTCTCCCTGGGATGAATGCCACTAAATTAATGACATTGAAGCTCATCTTTGAAGGCCAGTACAGGATTGAGACAAGAAGAGATGGGAGGGAGGATATTTCAAATGGAGGGAATGTATAGGCAAAAACAGAAAAATTCTGGAAGAAGAGTCAAGTCCATTGGGCTTGAATATAAGGTCCATAGAAGAATAGTGGATGGAAAGGTTGGAAAGAGCTTGAAAAACCTAGAATTTTAATCTAAGAAATCAGACCTTATTCAATAAGCAAGAGGGAGCCACAGCAAGTTTTTAGTAAAGGAGTCAACAAATCAGTGCAATCAAGAAATTAATTTGGCTGTGGTGTACAAGATGACTTCTTCCATTAAAGTACTCCTGTGCCACATTGTTTCATGTGAGTTGGTGATCCTGGGTTTGCAAAGGCTGTGTCAGTAGATTCTGTAAAACTTTTAAGTACCAGCCTAGGAACTACCTTTGCTAAAGGGTTCACGGGAGTTTATCACCAAGTGATGATTTTTCATTTTTGGGCTGTGTATGTCTACTCACAGACTAAAATACATTAGTGAAAGAAAAATATCCATTCCAGTGAAATCACAAATCAAAGTAAAAACAAGATATATTAAGTAGGGTAGAGAAACATGAAGATGGGGAGATCACATAGGAAAACTATTTCAACATTTTGGTCAAAAAGAGATGACTAAACTAATGGCAATGGGAATGAAAGGAATAATTTTCAATGTGACACTGAAATTTTACTCCAAGTACTAGTAGAAATGAAGAAGGACAGAATCATTCCTTTTCATGGCCAATGACTTTGTCCATTACTATTCTACTGTTCATTTGATGAGACGGTAGGAGCAAGTTCAAACTAGGAAATAAATCAACATCATAATGCCTATATTTCTAGGGGGAACTTTTTAAAAAGTCTAACGAACTATGAAATTGTCTTCTCAAGTGCATTAAATGAATCCAGATATAGGGTAATAATCAACATACTTGACCTCAATTAGTTGTTTCACATGAATCAACAGTATGCTGAGTTTTAGCAATTCTTCCTAGTTATGGAATACCTAAGATGACCAGGAGAGATAGATCAATCAAGGTATGAGATTTCTTTGTATAGGGAACTGTTCTGGTTGTGACCCATTATCCTCTGAAATTAGCCAGACCTCCTGAGCTAATGTTGATTTCAGACTGTTCTATCCAACAACAGCAATGTTCAACAATATTGAAGTAAGAGGGTGAACAGTCATCTTAAGGAAATTAACAATGACCGTAGAGCATTGGGGTGCCCGTTGAGAGTCCCAAATATTTTTGTTCAAGGAGTAACACTGTAAGGAATCACTTTTACCTACAATCTCCAAAACCAATTAGCTTCTAGCACTGAAGCTCCCTAAGATCTTCATCCTGGATTCCCTAAATCAAAGTTAATTCAAAGGTTTTTATAATTATAGAAAGAACTGAATAATGGGAGTGGGAGTAGAAGGGAAGAGTCAGTATGAAAAATTTTTCCCACTCACCCAAGACACAGGGAAAAATAATCAAAGACAATTTAATTCAGAATACAACAAAGTAAAATGGGAAGAACATGAGACTTCAATTCCATCCTTATTATTAAACAATCACCTTCTATATCCCAGGCACTGTGTTGAGTGCTGGGGCTACAAAGACAAAATAGTCTTGACTTGGAATCAGAAGATTTGAGTTCCAAGTTTTCCAGTTACAAACTGTGTGATCATGGGCAAGTCACTTGAAGTCTCTGATCCTCATCTTTCTCACCTATAAAATGGAGAAGCAAGATGGCAATATGGATAGGACAACCTGGGTTCAAATTCTGTTTCTGTGACACACACATTCTGTGTGACCCTGGGCAAGTCATTTAACTTCCAGTATACCAGCAAACTCTCTGAATCTCTGAATTGCAGATGACCCACGAATTTGCATAAGGCCTGGCAATTCCCTATATCAATAAAATCACAGGTGCAATTTAAAAACAAAGGATGACAATCAAAACTTTCACCACCTTGTTTTGAGGCAAGTCCTCTGCAAAGTACTAATCAAATGTGAGTTACTCTTATGTACTAGTTGCAGTATATATGCATATAAAAATGAACAGAGGGAATCTAGGTCAACTCTGTCATTTTTTGTTGAGAAAACTGAAGCCCAGAGAGATTAAGAGATTTAACCCAAGTCATAATTAAGGGTAGCCTGGTGCTCTTTTTAATTTTTTTAACTGACTATGATTAAATTGGTATCAGGAATTCCTAGTGACAAAACTCCCTCTATCAATGCAGAAAAGCACCTGTTCTGCCATTCTGGGGGCACTAAGAAGTTAGGTATGTGTCAGAAGCGAGACTTGAACTCAGGTTGTCCTGATTCTGTGGCTGCTCTGTAATTTACTACAAAAGCTGCCTCGTCATCTAGTGCCCTTTGAGACTTCATGGTCTGAATGGAAATGGACAGGCTCTGGAGTCAGTGGGTATATAGCCAGTCTCTGATGCTTATTACCTACAAGACTTAGGGCAAGACTCTTAATTTCCCTGGGCCTCAGTTTCTTCATCTATAAAACCAAGGGGTTGGACTACAATTGGCTTTCAGCTCCAGCTCTGTGGTCCTGTGTTTCCCAAACATCAAACCCTTAAAAGCTGTCACAGCAGTTTCACTCAGTAAAGGGCCTCCCTGCTAAGCCCCAGCATATTACATCTCAGCTCCACATTCTACACTGGCTCTGCACTAGCAAAGAATCACAGTCAGGTTTTCCGAAGTCAAAGGTGTTAATTTTCACCAATACTTGGGAGATGTCTAAATTTCTCATTTAGGAAAGAGAGCATGTATAGAAGGAAGAGCAATGGTAACAGCCTTGAATTCTGCAGGCCTTGATTTAAGTTTCTGCTTCTTACCAGGTGTGTGGTGAGCAAGTCACTTCACCTCTAAGGGCCTGATTTTCCTAATCAAGAAAAAATGAGGTAGGGTAGACTAGATGAGGCAGGGAGGTGGCTCAGTGGATAGAACACTAGGCTTGGAGTCAGGAAGTGCTGAGTTCTAATCCAGCCTCAGACACTTCCTAGCTGTGTGAGCCTGGGCAAGTCACTTAACCTCTGTTTGCCTTAGTTTCCTCATCTGTTAAACGAACTGGAAAAGGAAATGGCAAACCACTCCAGTATCTTTACCAAGAAAACCCCAAATGGGGTCACAGAGAGTGGGACATAACTGAAACAACTCAATAACAACAACAATAACAGCAGACTAGAGGAGGCAGGTAAATGGTTGAATGGACAGAATGCTACCTGGAGTCACGAAAACCTGAGTTCAAATTCAGCCTCAAACACTTATTAACTGTGTGACTCTGGGCAAGTCACTTAAAGTCTGTCTGACTTAAAACCACTGGGGGAAGAAATGGCAAATCACTCTAAGTATCTTTGCCAAGAAAACCCCATGGACAATATTGGTATGATATGGTCCATGGGGTCACGAGGAATCAGACATAACTGAACGACTGAAGAAGACTAGATGATCTCTGAAGACTCTTCCATTTCAGTGAGTCTATCATTTTCCCCATTTGCAATACACACACCAATTTTAGAATAACCAAATTTGCCTGAGTTTACAGAACTTAATACTTCAATATTTAATACCATATATGTGAGTCAGTTAGGTCACAAAGTAGACTGAGCACAGTACCTGGAGTAAGGAAGACTTAAGCTCAAATCTGACCTTGGACGCATCATCCTCATATTTATATCGCACTTACTTGTGCCAAGCATTGTGTTAAGCACTTTATAGTTATTATCTCATTTGATCTTTACAACAACCCTTCAAGGTAACTGTTATTCTTATTCCCATTTTACAGATAAGGAAACTGAGGTAGACAGCGATTAAGTGACTTGGTCACACAACTAGTAAGTGTCTTGGGCTGGATTTGAAATCAGATCTTTCTGACTCCAGGCCTGGCCCTCTATCCACTGTGCCACCTACGTAACTAGATTGTGACCCTAGGCAAATCATTTAACCTCCATCTGCCTCAGTTTCCTCATCTGTAAAATGGGTGTAATTATAGTATCTACCTCCAACAGTTATTACAAGATGAAAATGAGGCAAGATTTGTAAGACATTTTGTAAACATTAAATGTTATATTAATGATTATCATTATTATTATCATTATTATAGTAATTCCTGTATATGTCTTAGTTCCCCCTACTAGAGTCTAAGTTCTTACAGGGAAAAGATCAAGTCTTACTTATTTTTCCATCTGTTGGCTATTGAGAAGCAGCAAGATGGAGTGGTTTGAAAGTTGGCCTTGGAGTCAGGAACACCCAGGTTCACGTCCTTCCTCAAACACAACCTGGCTGGGTGACCCTGTAGGTTGGACAGCAGCTGTGGATTTACTCAGAGAGTGGATCTGCTTCGGTAGAAGGAGTTGTCCCACCAGGAGCTGCCTACGAAAACGAAGTCACAGGTCCATGTATGTAGGGAAATATTTATAGCAGCTCTTTTCTGGTGGCAAAGAGTTGGAAATTGGGAGGATGCCCATCAATTGGGGAATGGCTGAACAAATTGCACTATGTGATGGTGATAGAATACTACTGTGCTATAAGAAATGATGAGCAGGATGCTTTCAGAAAAACCTGGAAATACTTTGCATGGGCTGATGCAAAGTGAAATGTACTGTGTACAAAGTGACAGCAATATTGTAAGATGATCAGCTGTGAATGACTTAGCTATTCTTAGCAATACAATGATCCAAGACAACTCTGAAGGACTCAGGATGAAAAATGCTATCCATTCCCAGACAAAAACTGATGGTGTCTGAATACAGAATGAAGCATCTTTTTTTTTAACTTTCTTTTTCTTGAAGTTTCTTTGTGTGTGGATGTGTTTTCTTTCACAATATGACTAATATGGAAATATGTTTTGCATGACTACACTTGTATAAACTATACTAAATTGCTTGCCTTCTCAATGGGTGGGGGAGGGGGGGAAGGGAGGAAGGGAGAGAATTTGGAACTCAAAGTTCCAAAAACAAATATTAAAATTGTTTTTACATGCAATTGGGGAAAAATAAAATACCAAATAAATTTTTTAAAAAAGAAAGAAATCACAGGTCCAACCCCTCCCCCCCCCAAAAAATGGCTCTGATTTGCATCTCCGGGAGTGACTAAAAAATGTTTGTGGAATTGAAGAAATAATGAAAAGAATCTATTCAACCCATCCACTCCCCCAAGACCCATCCCAACATTATGAAAATTTCAAAGACATATTCAAATCTCATTTAGGGCAGAAGCATCTGTTTTACTCCCTCAATCTGCTCTGAAGAATTCTGTCACCACTTTTGGCACGTTTGGTTGTGGGAGGATGCATGGATGTATGGAGACTCCAAAGCGCACCTAATGATTTTTCCGTAGTACATATTGCTTAGGTAGTTCATCTTTTTTAATGTTTCTCTCCTAGACCTCCCCTTTACAAAATAGGTCACCAATGATTTCTCTTCTAAGACAGCACCCAGTCCAATGGCCTGAGAATGTCTGTATGTCTACAGGCAGCAGCAGTAGCTAAGGCTTTTGAGCTGCTCTTAACTGGTTGCCAGCAATCACATTTTTTCTTTCCCAGATCAGTTTTGGTAGTTCACCTGAGGTCACTGGAGGCAATGAAGGATTTCTTAGCCTAAAGCTATGGCTTGTTAAATATAGTATCCTCTTATAGAATGCAAATAGAAAGTCGCTTAAAAAGAGAAACTAAAACAGACCAGATTTTGGCTGAAATCCAAGCCCGGAGCAATCCAGATTTAAAGTTTTAAGAACCAGGCAAAGCTTAGTACAAATATACTCTATGTCTACTTTATAGGCCCCAATTTGGGTTTGGGGAAGACTTCCCAAGCTGATAAAAAACAATATAGCCTCAGGCCTTAAGCCCAGAAAGCTCTTTATTTCCTTTTGTCAACTCTAGAGTTGAGAATTCAATTCAACAAACAATTTTCAAGTGCCCTCCCCATCTCCCCCACCCCACTCCCCCCCATCCACAAAGCACAGGGATAGGCTACCGGATGGTAGTAAAGGTAAAAAAATCTCAAAGCCCCTGGCCTGAAAAAGCTACTACCTAGTAAATAGGGAAGGGTTTCTTAATCCTTTTTTTTTGAGTCATGGACTCCTTGACAGTCTGGTCATGCTTTTAAATTCATAAATTAATATACGTAGAAATATAAAGGAAAATAATTATATTAAACTACAATTGTCAAATTGTATTTTTTTTAAAGATCATGGACCCCGATTGAGAATCTCTATACTAAGGGGTATAAGTAGACAGCAAAATATAATAAAAATTAAAAAACAAAGGAGATCCAGACAAAACTGATCTAGGAAAATTTAAGAGACAAAACACATTTGGTTGGGAGCAGGGAACCCTCACAGTAGAGCTGGCACCTGAGCTAAGTAGGAAATGCATTCCAGGCAAGGGTGATGGCTTTTCAATTCAATCATTTCAATTCAACTCAATAAGAATTTTAAAGTGTTTACTATGGGCCAGGCACTGTGGTACCCCTGCAGATACAAAGACCAAAACAAACAAACAAAACCCCATAGATCCTGATCTCAAGATGCTTACATTCTAGTGAGATAAAATTTGTAAAGCACTTAGCATAGTGTCTGGCACCTAGAAGACACTTAATAAATTCTAAATTCCTTCCTTCCTCCCTCCTTTCTTCTTCCTTCCTTCCTTCCTTTCTTCATTCATTCTTCCCTCTAGGGAGATGTAGACATATATAAATATAAAGTAATTTGGGGGAGGGGAGAAAGTACTAATAACTGAGAAGGATGAGAAAAGGCCCTTTTAGAAAGTGGCACTTTAATTGAGCCTTTAAAAATTTGGAAGTCCAAGAGGCAGGGAAGAGCATTTCAGGCATGGGAAACAACCTATACAAAGCCAAGGAAGTGGGGGATGGAATGTCATAAACCAGGGAACAAATAGGTTAATTTAGCTGCAGTGTAGAGCGAATGGGTAGAGGATAATGTTAATCAGTCTAGAATGGTAGGCTGGAGCCAGAGAATCAAGGGCTTAAAATACCAAACAAATCTGCAAGCAATAGTGAGCTACTGCAGATTATTGAGCAAAAGAATGTCATGACCAGATCTGTGATTGGGAATAGAATGGAGAGAGGGCAATCAAGCAGTAAGCTATTGCAATAATACAATCTGGAGGTGATAAAGAAGGTAAATACATTTAACATCCATGTCTTTCCATAAGTTCTCCAGAAGGGAAACACCCAACAGGCTAGGAGCCTTCCTGAATTCTCCTCATTGCTTGAATGTCATTAGTCTCCTGAGCCATCTATCAGTTGTCCCTCACACTGCTTGAAGAAACCATCTTTTTACTCCCAGAGCCATACATTTTTCTCTGATATCATTTACACCATTTCTCCTATGTAATTACTCCTTTGTAAAGAGATGAAGCCTGTTCACACTAACCATCCATCCCATTGCTTTTGAGTGAGCCTCAACTTCAACTCTCTGGACCTGTGGTTTATGAGAACACACAGTCATATAACATTACCACAAGAACACTGGAGTTAAAAAGATAAGCCATTGGAACTCAGCACAAGCAGACCCCAAACTATATTATAAAGCAGTTTTCATTAAGACTCTTTGGTACTAGTTAATTTTAAAGTAGATCAATGTAACAGATTAGACAAGGAAGATTCAGAAATAACTGAATTGAAATCAAACTTTGTTTATTAAACTGGGAACATAAATTACCTAAAAAAAGAACTCGGTATTTGTTTTTTTGGTGAGGCAATTGGGGTTAAGTGGCTTGCCCAGAGTCACACGTCTGAGGTTGGCTTTGAACTCAAGCACTCCTGACTCCAGAGCCAGTGCTCTATCCACTGCGCCACCTGGCTGCCCCAAGAGTTCACTATTTGAAAGAACTGCTGGGAATACTGGAAATCAGTCTGGAAGAAATTAAGTTTATACTATCATGTTACAATACATAACAAAATAAACTCAAAATGGATATGCAACCTAAATATTAAAGATAATACCCTTAAAAAATTGATGATAAGCAAATCATATAGCTTTCAGGGCTATGTGTAGGAGATGCATTCTTAACCAAACAAGGAATAGAGACCATTATGAGAGAGAAAAAAGAGAGAGAAAGGGAGGGAGAGAGAGAGATCATTTTGATTACATAAAATTGAAAAGCTTTCACACACAAAAAAGAATTAATGCATCTAGGATAAGAAGGGAAGTGATTATGGAGAAGTTGTATCAGATTTCTCAAATAAAGATTTGCTACCCAAGATATGGAAACAACAGAAATATCTAAGGCCAAAAATAGCTATTTCCCAATAGATTCAAAGGCTATGAACAAGTATTTTTCAAAGTACTTGGATAGCTTGTGGCACAACAGATAGAGAATTGAGCCTGAAGTACAGAAGACCTGAGTTCAAATCTGGCTTTGGGACACTTATTGGCTATGCAACCCTGGGCAAGTCACTTAAAAAAAAAAAATCCCTGTTTGCCTCAGTTTCCCTGTCTGTAAAATGGGAATAATAATAGCACCTACCTCCCAGGGTTTTTGTGAGGATCAAATGAGATAATAATTAAAAAGTATCTAGCACATAGTAAGCACTGTATAAGTGTTAGTTATTATTCTCAAAAGAAGAATTGCAAATTATTACTATCCATACAAATAATGCTCCAAACCACTTATAATAAGAGAAATGCAAATCAAAACAATAGTCCCAAAATTGGCAAAAGTGCCAAAAGAGGGCAATAGTCAATGTTGAAAGGGTTATAGAAAGATGGACACACTAATACACTGTTGGTGGCCCTGCAAATTAGTTCAATCATTCTGTAAGTCATTTAGAATTACGCCATGAAAATGACTAAAATGTCTTTACCCTTTAAACCCAGAGATTCCATTTCTAGGCATGTACCCCAAGGAGATCAGTGATAAAAAGGAAGACTCACTATACACCCAAATATTTTTGTAATAGCAAAAGAACAAAATAGATGCCTATCAACTAGGGAATGACCAAACAAGTTGTGGTACATTAATAAGCATGTTCTATTGTTGTACTATAAAAAAGATTATTATTATGAATATAGAAAGGCATGGGAAGATTTATATGAATTGATGCAAAGGAGAACCAAGAAAATAATATAACATACACAATGGCTAACACAATGAAATATGGAAAAAAATTAACAACAAACCAAATGCAGCAAAATTATAAATAGCAGGAGCCTCCTCCTACCTTCTTTGTAGAAATGAGGGGCTATGGATGTAGAACACTGAATCTAATGTCAGACTTTTTTCAGTTTGTTTGTTAGTTTTGCTAAGTTTTTCCCCTCTTTTTTTTTTTTGTTGTTATTAGAGATTGTTCTCTAGGAAGGGAAGGGAGTTGTTGGGAAATTTAGATGACATAAAAAGATTATCAACAGCCAGAACAATGTAGTACATGTATGTAATCTCTGTTTCCAGGGAAGTTGAGACTGGCAGATCGCTTGAGCTGGGGAATTCTGAGTTGTAGTGAATTAATCTGACCATGTATCCTCACTAAGTCTGGCACTAATGTTGTATGCCCCACCTCTAGATATAGAGAGAGAGACAGCAGTAATGATATTTTTAAGTGGGCTTTTGTTTAAGGGAACAATTCAGAGTAATTAAAAGAACAAAATAATTTTCCAAAGGCAATCCAGCTTACTTCGGTTCAATTTAAGAAACAGTAAGTTCATTGTTGATTTGTACCATGTACTGATGATAGATGAGTTCTAAAGATTGTCTAACCAACTGAATATCATCACCTTGACAACAAGTTCCCTTTCACTCACTTGGTTTTTCCTGTGTGTTAGTTAGACAAAACTCTTTTGAGTAATTATGAATCTCTTTTAAGAGGATCTGCAATGTTCTTGGTTTTGAGGCAACCACCAAAATGTCATCCTTAAACAGGAACACCTCAAGGACCTCACCATCTTACCTCACCAATCCTCTTGAATTTGAACTCTGTGCTAGACCTCTTCCATGATTATGCTTAATACCTTTGGAAAAGCATGTGTCTCTCTGTATTTTTCCTTGATTGATATTAATAAACAGAAGATTGCTAAAGAAAATTATTTCTATTGTTCCATCTTTCAAGGTATCCTGCATGATTGTGATATGTGCCTAGGAGACATCTTGTTGGAGGAGATGCCTTAAGATGGCATTTTGCTACACCAAATTATATGTATATGTGTATACACATATAATTTATAAATTTATGTAAATTATAATTACATGTATATAAGATTAGATCTAGATTATAAAAATAAAAAAAACACAGTGGGATTGCATCTGCTACATCTTTTAGTCAATTGTGTAATGGTAAAGATATTGTCTACCATGGAATACTACCTGTAAGAACCAGTAGAACAATTTATACATCATTGTAAAGGCAAACAACTTTGAAAGACTTAGGAACTCTGATCAATGCAGTAGCTAGCTACAATTCAAGAGGAACTGATAACAAACCATACTACCCACCTCCTGATGAAGAGGTCATGGATTCAGGGTGCAAATTGAGATATATTTCCAATGAGGAAATTAGTTTTTCTTGACTGTTCATATATATTAAAAGAGTTTCCTTGTCTTTTTGTTACAATTGAGAAGAGTTCTCTCTAGGACAGTGAGAAAATAAATTTTTGCACACTGAAAAGAATGAAATTAAATTTTTTAAAAAAGTATATCATCTATAAGCTTAATTATTCCATTCTGATACCCTCATCATGCATGCCCTCCAAGTGCTTGTAGATTATTCTCCAAAAGATTTTGCATAAAGAAGAAAATAATCTTAAAGGTTAGTAGTTACTAGTAGTCTTTCAGTTACCTCTATTTGATAACAACTGGGAATTTTTCCCATACCTCTGATATCCTCTATACTTTAACTAGGGAATCAAGATCTCCATGCCCCCAAAACTGTGTTACCTCCAGTATAGACTTAAGACTTATAGTCCAGCTGTTTTTCTCATTTTGTTTTCTTCGGTGGTATTTCCACTTCCTCATGCAGCCCATCAGGCATTATAATACATTCTAGTCCAAATGTGTTGGCTCAATTTTCCTTGATGAAAAAGAGTCTGTTATATAAAGACTCTTTTTCAATTTTTCATCTATTTGTTTTTCCCTTTCAAGCCCATTCTTAAATGCTCTTAGAATAAATTTGTTTAGCTGAGTCTCCTGACAAGCTTTCTGTAAAATTGTTTTTCTCAACATTGCTTCTCAATGTTTTATAGAGCAATACTGCTCATAATCTTTGTCTTAATGCAGACTTAGGAAGGTTCAGAATGCCAAGGTCCAGTAACATGGAATAAACATGGAGCTCAAAATAAGACAGACTTAAGTAGAGCAAGCCAGCTTTATTGAGGGGAGATAATAATTGAGGGTGGTCAAGGATGAAGGACACAAGGCAGTACAATGGGATCCTGAATGGATTTAGGCAACCTGGTGGGGGCACTAAAGGGAATGGGGTTCTCCAGTTAAGATTTTGTTGGTTTTTACAAGGTTCTTATCTGGGATAGGAAGGAGAAGGCATTGGAGAAAGAGATCAAGGGGTCTGGACTTGGGGACTGGTGCTGATTCATGCTGATGGAGAAAAAAAAAGACTCCTTGGGACTTGTTGACTACTACTTGCTACTGAAAAGTTCCCCACAGGTGAGGAAGGGCCTTTGAGTTGTTACTTCTGATATTAGTCTGTCAGAGTGACTCAGGGATTTTGAGCTTCAAAACCAAGGCTTTATCATTTATGGAGTGAGGTACCAACCTCTCTCCTCTGCAATATTCCTTCTCTGTAATATTTGACAAATGAATTTATAGTCCAATCCCATGGTGTCCTTGCTTGTCATATCTCTCAGTTTGTTAAGGAGATTGAGTGTTGGCAAGCTGCAGTGGTTTCTTGACCCTTTATAGAGACTGATTTATATCGGATAAAGTTCTGTTGGAAATTGTTGTTTAGAGTCATGAGGACCAGTAATAAATTGTAATTCCAGGCCAACTGCACCCAAGAGGGTTAAATTCAAAAAACTCTGCTGGGTTTGTTAACAGAATAACCTCTGATAATCATCTAGCTTCATGGAATAATGAAGAGAAAGCTGGTCTTGGAGTGAGACATACTTGGAGTCTTTCACCAATTACAGAATAAAAGAGCAGCAACTCTTATAGAATGTTCCCTTGGGGGGAGGGGTGTTGGTGAGGTCAAAATTATTTTCACAATAACACTAAAATAATACTAAAATTTTTAAATGGTAAATAGCAATCAATATAACTTATATCAAAAAGCTATGTGGGGGGCAGCTAGGTGGCACAGTGGATAGAATACCGGCCCTGAAATCAGGAGTACCTGAGTTCAAATCCGACCTCAGACCAAACACTTGACACTTACTAGCTGTGTGACCCTGGGCAAGTCACTTAACCCCAATTGCCTCACCAAAAAAAAAAAAAAAGCTATTTGGGAGGGGGTTCACAACAATATTTCAGAGCATAAAGGAGTCCTGAGACCAAGAAGTTTGTAAGCCACTTTTATGGAGAATACTGGATTTGGGAGACAGGAAGATTTGAGTTCAAATCCTGCCTCAAACACTACCTATAAGACCCTGGATAAATTACCTAATTTCTCTGTGCCTCAGTTTCCTCATTTGCAAAATGAAGGGATTGGATTTGATAACCTGAGTATCCTTCAAGCTCTAGAGTTATGACTCTGTGACCTTAAGGTGTCTCTGGAAAAGATGTGAGAATCCACTTCCTTACATCTCCACCTAACTTTCTAAACTAAAATACCCCTTTCAGGTTATCACTGCCCTATATCTACACTTTCTACCATTAGAATGTAAGCTCTTTGAGGGAAGAAATTGTTTTCCTTTTGTATTTCTATGCCCAATGCTTAACACAGAGTACTTGCTTATTAAATGATTTTCATTCATTAATTCGTCTACCCTTTGCTGATGAGCTCCTAACTTAACTATGCCAGTTCTCAGGCAACAGACACCAATGAGCTAGTACCTGAATTTTTTTCAATTTAATAAAACCTGCCAGAGCTTGTGATCTCCTGATATGACCTTCAAGAAATCAGGGTCACTTCCAAGAAACGAAAGTATTTCTAAATTCAGGAAATCATTGATGTGGAAAGAGAGAAAGACTTTACTGACATTGTCTTGGCTTTCCTCAGTGCTCCTCCCAATACCCCTAAATCCAAACACTTGGCATTCCCCAAACAGCAAAGAAGAAATTAAGCATCCAGGAAATCTGAGTGTGCTGCAGCAGGAAACTCTGCAAAAATATCTAGGGCATCATCACATCAACAGTATTTCAAAATTCTCTGGTGATTAATATGCCTGTTATAGATGTCATTGGTTCTGATGAAGAAAATGCAAAATGTAGTACTGAAATAAATACAAATATTGGTCTATACACTCTCTCAAGTTCAGTATTACATGGACACAGATATATCAGAATTTGAGTAATGTCTCCAGAAACATAACACATCATAAAAGTTTGATATTAGCCTCTGAGGAGGGTCCTATTACCTAACACCAGACCACAGAAGGGACTGCGCTAAACAAACCTTTTTCTACCACCACCACCACCACCCCCAAGTAGAAAGTAAGTTCCTTGAGGGCAGGGACTATTTTCACATTTTGTATTTCTATCTCAAGGCTTGCACATAGTGTGTTATTCAATTGTTTCAGTCCTGCCTGAATCTTCATGACCCCATTTGAGGTTTTCTTGGTAAAGATACTGGAATGGTTTGCCGTTTCCTTCTCCAGCTCATTTTACAGATGAGGAAACTGAGGCAAACAGGGTTAAGTGATTTTCCCAGGGTCACACAGCTACTAAGTGTCTGAGGCCAGATTTGAATTCAGAAAGATGAGTCTTCCTGACTCCAGCCTTGGCACTCTATCTGATGTACCTTACTTTGGGTTGGAATTTTACACCATTCCCAGCAGTAAGCCAACTGAAGACCAATCAGAAAGCTTAAGGGTTACTACTTAAGGGTTGTACATACCAGGCTTTCCCAAAAATACTTGTTGGTTATATATGACTTCACCTCTAGAGTTAAGACTGAATATTAAAGAAAAGAATAAGGAGATAACATTCACAGACTCAGTAAGTCTGTGCATAAAACAAAGTAAGATCATACCTTGAAACTTCAGTGGGGGGGGAGAGTTTTTATATGGGTGAGTTTGATTTCAAAGGACGGTTATGAAAACTGTCTCCCCATTTTAATCAGAACCTTATAAAAAAAGAAATGCAAATACAGTGTGATCTTGAACTTCATTAATTCAAATTCATTTGGTTTAACCAATTTAAAAAACAGAGTCAATTAAAATCGTGTTTACTCAGCAGAACTAGGGGCACACAGTTGGCAATTAAAAACCTCGGGCAGGATCCTTGTGCATTTGTCACTCTTTAAAATGTTAGCATCAGAGAAGCTGCATCTTGAAGGTTCAGCCACAAACAAAAAAATGGTATATTATTCACTGGTTTCATTCTTTTCAGGGGGAATGGGCAATTATCAGTTCCACTCAGAAGACTTAGCAAATTGAGACCTAGGTTTAGACTCTAATAGTTACATCTAAAAAAAAGTCATAAATCGCACCAAACAAGGAAAACCTCTCTCTCTTTCCCCCTCCTCCCCTCTCTCTTCCCCTGCCCCCCCATCCTCTCCCCTCACCCTGTCTCCTCTAAGGAAAAGGAAAATCTCAAATAGTCTCTTATCTTACCTTATCATTTGTGTAAAAAAAAAAAAGGTTATACTTAGCACTGTTATATGACTTCTGGAGAATATTGTTACAATTCAAGTTCAAGGGCTATATTTCCTGGGTGGCCTCCATCTGGGGCCAAAGAGAATTCCCAGGCAGGCTCAAATGGAAGTATTACTTTAAAAGAGTAACTTGACAAAGGTATCCTTTAGCATAGTGATCTTTCACTTTCCCTGAGGTGCAGAGAAAAAGAAGGAAAGGAAACTGTTGGAAGGTATAGTTGAGAGGACAAGGAGGATGGGATAACTCCAATTAGCTAGGAGACAGTGAGAAGTGAGGTAAGAAAGAAGATTTGGAGTTAGAATATCCTAATTAGAATCAGATTATGTTACCTGTGTCACGTAGAGCAACGTACTTCAGCTCCCCGGACCTCAGTTTCCACGTCTGTAAAACGACTGGGCTGAACTAGACCTGCAAGGTCTCTTAACCAGTTTCTTTGCAGAAATATTTTTCTTTTTTTTAAGACATTTTCCTGAATAGAAGTTTCCCTCCCAAATTCCTACAGAGTCGATGTCCCTTTTCCCAGAAGTGAGAGAGGCAATATTGGTGTGGAATCAAATCAGCAAGCATTTATTGAACCAGGTTCTGAGCTAAGCGTTGAGAATTCAAAGAAAAAGCGAACATAATCTTTGCCCTCTAAGAGCTTACCTTCTAAGGAGAGAAGACAACATAAACCCTAGGTTCGAACTAGGCAGTGACTACCCCGGCGGTGTAAACTTTACCTTTCTAAGCCTCGGGGTTTGGACCAGATGATCTCTAAGATCTCTTCCAGCTTCTAAAGTTTTAGGAAAGAAAGAGAGCAAGACTTCCTGGGGAAAAGCCCAGGAGAGGCAGTTACCTGCAGTGTCCCAGATGGAAATGTTGTAGGACCGCCACTGCTTCAGGTAGAAGGCTCCCCCGACCGTGCTGACAGTTTCTTGGAAACGCCTTTCCATGTACCTGTGTAGCAGCGAGGTCTTGCCGACGTTCATGTCCCCTAGCAGCACAATCTTCACGTCTGGCTTCCTCATTTTCCCGAAATGAGCCCGGGACCAGCAGACGATTCTGGGAAGCTTCTGCCACCCTCTACCCCCCGGGAGTGCGACTCCCACTGGGCAGCAGCTGATCAAGAGGACCCGAAAGTCCAGTCCCGCCTCCTGGAGCAGTTCGAGCTTCTCGGGGGCAACTTTTTTCCCCCTCTGGCAGCACCCCGACTCTCTGGACGTCCCCGCCTGGGGGTAGGGGGTAGTCAAGGAGTTAGTGTCTCCCGACAGTCGCAGTCTGAGGAGTGACAAGTTCTGAGGTCCCCCTGCCTCAGCCCGGACTTTACCTCTGGGCTCCCGAGGAGGAGGAGGGTGAGGGGAGGAGGGTGAGGGGAGGACGGAAGAGGAAGCGCGTTTCCACGCAGAAAGGGGGCAGGAGCTGGGGGAGATCCAGCCCTGATACCCACGTGGGGGACCCCAATCCACCCCCACCGCGGCCCTCAGTCCCCTGACTCCTTCTCTAGTAGCTTCATCCCCTCGTCTCTTCCCTGTATTCAGCCAGAGTCCACTCCAGTCCGCCCCGGGCTGGGCTCCTCCCTCTGTCCTCTTCCCCAGCTGAAGCTACCACTGCAGCGGCCCCTGGGGACACCAGAGGGCCGCGCAATGCCCAGCTCGCCTTCAACCCCCCTACTTCCATCCCTGTCCCCAGACTCCCCCGACTCACAGACCCTCCCTTCCCACCCCCCCACCCCCCACACACCCAACCCCACGGCTGGAGTTTGCGTTCTCCAAAGATGAGTAACCTTCCTTCTTTAGTCTGACTATGCAATGACAGGAAGAGGAGAGAATCAAGATTTGGGGGGTTGGCCAGTGGCTGAGGCGAGGAGTTCAATAAAAACCTCTAAAGATCTAAATAGGGAAGATTGTAAACTGCTTGAGGGCAGCGACTCTTTGACTTTCATCTTTGCATCCCCAGCGCCTGGCAATTTGTAGATGCTATTCTTATTGATTAATTGATAGATTGATTAATTGATTTCATTGGCACAGCGGGATGGGGGGGGGGGGCCGAGAGTTTTAATTCATGCATGATTTCAACCATCCATTATTAAACCACTGATGGATGCAAATCGAGGAAAAGGGAGGTATCCCCCGGATGTCATAAAAACAGAGTAGATTCCCCCAGCACACAGAAACGGACCGCGATGGCAAGCTAATGGTTGCACTGGAAAGGCAAACTAGGATGGGTCATAATCTGAGTAGTTGGAGTGAATGCACAGATGAGTTCACAGATCCACTGGATACTGAGAATTTAAATCAAATCAAGTTAACAAGCGTTTATTAAAGGTTTACGTGTCAGACACTGAGCAAAGCACTGGGAATACAAAACAAGCTGAAAAATGAGCAGTTCCGGCCCTCAAGAAACTTGTTTTCAAATGCAAGGAGACAACACATAAAATAAAAGAAAGGTGAAAAGGGGGGAGGAGGGAGATGATGAAGGTACCAGACCTGGAGCATGATAGAAAAAGATTAGAGTCAAGTGTTCAGTCAGGAGAAGAATGAAGACCTGGCTAGCCTGGGCCTCCTTAAAAAGGAGGTTCTGAGGAAACCAGCCAATCAGAGGGAGAAATCACAGCAAGGTGGATACTTCCAGCATGTGAAGTCCAAAGGTGAACTGAGCTTCCAAGGTGAAAATGTTCCTAATGTTTGGTAGAGAAACCAGGACTATTTGAGAATGTGCAAGGCCCTCCAACGCAGTGAGACACAAGCTAAAGCCAAGTCCATGAGCAGTTAATTTAGCCTCTCCTCTCATACTGGAAAAAAAAAAATTACCCAATTGGGTTAGCAATTCAGTCCTAGCTTGTTTTGAAATTCTGTTTCCTTCTGTACTATGGAGAAATACGGGTTATAAAAGTGCATCTAAGAATCCAGAAGTATATTGTCCCCAGTGGAATGACAGAGTAAACATCCTTCTATCTTGGCCTTTTTCTGGGTTCATTTTTTCATTTTATCCCTTTGGATTCATAAAACTTACTTGTTTGGCTTATATTTTAAGCTTTTTTTGAGGGGGAGAGAGGCAGCTAGGTGGCACAGTGGATGGAGTGCTAGAACCTGGAGTCCCGTTTCTGAGTTCAGATGTGGGCTCAGATACTTGTGACCCTTGGAAAATCACTTAATCCTGTTTGCCTCAGTTTCCTCATCTGTGAAATGAGCTGGAGAAGGAAATCACAAACCCCTTCAGTATCTTTGCCAAAAGCAAAACAAAACAAAACAAAAACCCAAAATGGGGTCACAAAGAGTCAGACACAACCTAACAACAGCCAAAACTTTTTAACTTTAAATTGTGTTCTTAGGATCATAGATTTAGACCTGGAAATAACCCACAGCCCATATAATCTAGTGGTACAGGAAAGTGACATGTCTTTCCTTGGGACACATAGTATCATCAGGATGTCAGGATGATTTTTTTTTTAGTGAGGCAATTGGGGTTAAGTGACTTGCCCAGAGTCACACAACTAGTGAGTGTTATGTGCCTGAGGTCAGATTTGAACTCAGGTCCTGCTGACTCCAAGGCCAGTGCTCTATCCACTGCACCACTATACCACTATACCAAGCTATTGTATTTACCATTATTTGATTTTCCTATCATTTGAAAACATTTACCTACAAAACAGGGTCACTGTAAAAGTAATTAGTAACTGTAATGCTTATTACCATTCACATTTATATAAAGGTTTTTATGATTTACAAAGCATTATCTTCTTAGCACTGTGAAGTAGTACAAGTATTATACCCCTCTTTAATGGAAACTATTTTAGCATAAAATACTAGTATAATGGGAAAAACACTAGCATTGCAACCTTGAAGACTAATCCTAGACCTGCCCCTAGCTTTGACAAGCATTCTGGGCCTCAGTTGTAATTAATTGAACAAAAACATTTCTGAGGTTCTTTCTAGTTTCAAAAGTGCTGTAATTGTATGCTTTATTAGTATTGTAATTGTTTTTTAGAAACACTTAGAAGAAAGGAGAGACCATAAGAGAGGAACTTTCTATTTTTTTTGAAAAGATTATTTCATTTTTATGTAATACTTTATAACATCTTATCTCTGGAAAGTGATTAACCTTCATACTGACAACAACTTTAAGAGAAGGTAATTCATATTTGTTTTTGTAGAAGTGACCAGGAAACTGAATTCCTTTTATTAGGGAGCAGTTACAAAAATGTTTTTCATCCAAGTTTTCGGTAAGGGCTGATGACTTTTTGAATGAAACTCTGCCTCACTTAAACCCAATTCATGCTCAAGTCAAGACATCACTCTTGTGATATCATTGTTCTCTTTGAAAACAAAGGGCAGGAACAACAACAACATATTGAGAATAAAGATTTAGTTCAAATAACCTAACCGGCTTTTACAGCAAGTTTACAAACCCTACAGTAAAATGCTCTCAGACATAACAAGCCAAGTTCACAAGGTATTTATGAGGTGCCTATTGTATGCTGGACACTGTGACAAACACTGGGATTACAAAACAAGTCAAAAACAGCTCCTGCCTGCAGGGAGCTCACATTCTAATGGGGCAGATAACATACAAACAACTATGTTCAAACAAGATATTTACAGGATAAATTGGTGATAATCTTAGAGGGAAGGCAAATGGATTCAAGGGGATCTGGAAGGAATATTGTGATTGGAAAAGTAGGTGTTTTCTAAGGAAGCTGATGTAGGAAGGAAAACACGTTGCCTTCTTGGGCAAGTGCACTTCTCTGAGTCTTAGTTTTCTCATTTGAAAAATAGGAATACTAATTCCTGTCCCCACAAAATTGTGCTGAAATTCAAATGAGATATGTATTTGAAAGTACTTTCTATGGTGTTATAGTAAGAGCCATATGTACAAAAATATATATAGTAGCTCTTTTTGTGATAGCAAAAAACTAGAAACTAAGAGGATGACATCTATTGAATAAATTACAGTGTGAATAAATTACATCTGAATAAATTATGGTATATAAATGTCATGGAATACTATTGTGCAATAAAAAAAGTGAATGTTTTGGAGAATGCTGGGAAGACTCATATGGAACTGATGCAGAGTGAAGTAAGAAGAACCAAGAGAACAATTTAAACAATAAAAACACTATAAAGACAAAGAACTTTGAAAAACTTAAGAACTCTGATCAATGACCAACCATCATTCCAGAGGATTAACAATGAAAAATGCCACCACCACAGAGAGGTGATGTATTCAGGATGAGGAATGAGATATATTTTGGGGAATATGTATTGCTTGCATTCATATTTGTTACACAGTTTTGGTTTTGGTTTTCCAGTATGAGGGGGGAGAAACTGGAGGAAGAAAAATAGATTTTTGTTCATTAAAAAACCAAAATTTAATTTTAAAATGTTGGGGTTTATTTTTTTTAATTCTGAACTTAACAAACATCAAATAAAATTATCATTTCCACATACAAAGTAGAGCAGAATAGGATTATGTATGAAACTGTGAATTACGCAAATTTCTTTTCCTCTTAAGCAGATAATAAATTAAGCATGTAGCTTTCAAATGTGATCTACTTCTCTGTGTCTTAATCTATTTTTCCTACTATTCTCTTCTATGCATTTAAAAAAAAAAAGCACTTCAGTGAAGTCTTAGGAACTATGGTCCATACAGTAATTAATCACAATTACAAAGGACTTGTGATGAAACAGGCTACCCACCTCCTAACAAAGAGAAGGTGGACTTGGTGCAGATTGAGACCTCTGGCTAATGGGAGAATTTATTTTTCTTGACTATACGTGTTCATAACTGGCAGTTTTGTTTTTCTTACTTTCCACTGTGGAGGTGGGGGAGAAAAAGCAGATCTTCATTTGAAAAAAAAAAATACTTCTATGATCCTTTATTCTTTCCTTTCTTTTTTTTTCTTTTTTGGCAACTGTCACTAACAACTCCTAACCCAACCTTGTCCTCATTGCAAAAAGAAAAACAAAAACAAAACCTTTGCAACAAATATGCATAGTCAAGCAAAAAGTTTTCACATTCACTGTGTCCACATGTGTATGTCTCATTCTGCACCAATCTGAGTATTATTAATACCTAGGCATTTTGAGACCATAGTAAGAATGAAGATTTCTCAGTTTATTCCCTACCTTGTTCAAAGAATACAATAGATGGCTAAAAGAATATTGAACTAAGTATCAGAAGACCTGGGTTCAAGTACTATCCCTGCTACTAACTGGTTTGTCATACATAGGTGAGTCACTTACCTCTGGTCCACAGTTTCCTCCCCAATAAGTTGAGAGAACGTGAAGGTACTTACAACTCTAATGGCATGTTCATCTAAATCAAAGGTTCCCAAAGTGGCTTATACTGCCCCCTGGGGGGAGCTAGAATAATGGGGGGGGTGGTAGCCTTGGGCACAATTGAGGCACATTGAATAAAAATAAGGGGGTGCAGGAAGTATACCGAAAGAAGAGAAGAAAATTTTGAAAAACCATTCATACATGTTTATGTTGTGTAACAGAGTTAAAGTTGTAGTGATAACATTATTTTCCGAATAAACACAGAAAAATGCAAGTTATAACCTATCAGTGGGCAAGTCCACTGACAGATCTTAACAAGCAAGTGTTGGCAGGCAAAGTCCAGCATGCATCAGCAGGAAAATGTGAGTGTAATGACTTGTTTACAATACAGTACTATATGGTTACATGATGCAATATTGTGTCATCAAAATGTCAATGCAGGAAAAAACTCACAAATTTACAATAAATTATTAAACTTCAGATGTGTCATTTTTTTAAAAATATATTTTATTTTTTTTTAAATAACACAAATTTCAAAAAAAAATTAAAGGACTGAAGAAAGTAGATTTCCAGGGGGATGCTCAATAATTTTTTTTAAAAAGGGCAGTAGGCCAAATAAGTTTGAGAACCTCTGATCTCAATGCTTCACTCTGGGCACCTGCCTGATCAACCTCAGCTGCCCCTTCCTTTGGACAGAACAAAATATTTTTCCATGAAGTAATAAATGAAAAAAGCCCCTGGATGTTGGCACAAGAAGCACATTTTTTTTTCCATTTTAAGAGTTAAATGCAGTTATGATATTGCTGAGAATGACTTGAATTACAAGTGTCAAGACCTGTAGTGATAATGGAAAAATTTGTTCAAAATAAGTTGTTCCCTCAACACAAAATTACCTGGGAATAAAATTATACTGTTGACAGTCTTGAAAAGTGTGATCTTTTGTTACAGGGGAAGGGTGAAGGAGTCAAGGGAAAGTGACAGTGATATAAAAAGAAAAAAGAAAAGAACATCAATAAAACATTTTTTTAAAAATGCATTAAAAGAGGTTCCTTTAGTATTTTCAATAAGTTTGATCTCCACTCTCTCAAAAAATAACAATGACCCTTTACAGACCCTCCTACCTTGTCTAACCACCATTATATTTCTTTCCATATTTTTTTACAGCCAAATAGCTCATACTTGTGCCTCCACTTCCCCAACACCAGCTTCCTCCTTAATCCTGGATAATCTAGCTTTTCACATTCACAGAACCTACAAGTTAGAAGGGACCTCAGAATCCATCAAGTCTAACAAGAATCCCATTTACAACATTCTTGACAAGTAGTCATCCATTCTCCACTTGAAGTTCTCCAAAAGGTGAAATCTTCTATCTTTTTGAATAACTCATTCCACTTTTGGATAGTGCTAATTGTTAGGGAATTTTCCTTATATTGAAGTGATATCCACCTCTGGGGTCAAGCAGATGAAGTCTCATCCTCTCTAACACCTGATTTGGAGTCCCCGTGTCCTGATTAGTGGTGGCCTCAGTTGCCTGGTATGTCTACATCTACTCTTCACTCTCAGGCCAATTTCTGGCTAGGCACCATGTGGCCTGAAATGTACCCCTCCTCCCTTTCAGGTTCTGAAACTGAAATCAAACCATTGCAAAGGATATATCCCACTTCTCTTTTTTGGCCTCACTCATCATCAGTTAAGTGTACAGAGCAAAATATCTGGCTTTTTTTTTATTTTAATAGTATTTTATTTTTTCTAATTACATGTAAAGACAATTTTTAATATTCATTTTTATAAAATTTTGAGTTCTAAATTTTCTCCCTCCCTCTCTACCCTTTCCCATCCCTAAGATGGTAAATTGATATAGGTCATATGTATGTGATCATGTAAAACCTATTTTTATTAGTCATGTTGTGAAAGAAGAAACAGTTTACAAAAAAAAATACAATTTAAAGCAAAATATCTTTCTGTGGCTATCCTTTCTATTTGTTGTTGAGTCATTTTCAGTCCTGTTTTACTCTTTGTGACCCTGTTTGGAGTTTTCTTGACAAAGATACTGGAGTGGTTTGCCATTTCCTTCTCCAGCTCATTTTACAGATAAGTAAACTAAGGCAAACTTGTGTAAGGTCACATGGCTGGTGAGTCTCTGAGGCCGGATTTGAAATCATAATGAGTCTTTCTGATTCCAAGCCTAATGCTCTTTCCACTGCTCCACCCCGTTGCCTCATCCTTTTTGTATTTATATCCTAAAAGCTTAACACATTGCTTGGTATATAATAAACCCTTAATAAATGCTTTTTCACTCATTTTTTCATTCATTCCTTATAGTCATCATTATGTTTTTTTGAAAAGCAGTTGAGCATGCCTACCTACAAAGTGCTAAGTCTACAAAATATGTTCGCTCTGTACCTGGTTCTATAGAACCTCTGCCGTGGTTCTATTAACAACAGAAATATGTGTTATATTCTCTCTAGCAAAAATCGGTCATTGCAAGTTATATGAGTCCAATCGCCTTTTAACAAAATTTAGTTTATTGTTGTCATTCAATCCCTTTTCCATATGGCTGCACAAGATCGCTATCATGCTGCTCCTAAGTCTTCTCTTCTACAAACTAACCTTTCTTAGTTTTTTTTTTTTCTTTACTGACTTTTGTACATCTAATCTTTCACCACCATCACCACCCACTCTTTCTCTCTCTATGACTAATTTCCTCTGAGGTGGCTTCACAATGGTAGGTCAGGGTTTCGACAGATGAAAGACAGCTGCTACATCTCTCTACTCTCAAGGTCCTAGGAGTACCTTTTTGTGGGTGATTATTCCTACCAAAGCTTTAGTCAGTAAGTCAGTAAACATTTATTAAATGCCTACTATGTGCTATACACTGTGCTAATGGCAGGGGATAAAAAAAGAGGCAAAAGACAGTTCCTGCTCTCAAGGAGCTCACAATCTAATATAAAAACAAACTACATACAGAATAAATAGGAAACAATTAAGAGAAGAAAGTCACTAGAATTAAGAGGAGAGTTGGGAAAGGCTTCAGGTAGAAGATGGGATTTTAGTTGGGAGTTGAAGTGTTGCGATCTGAGAGGTTGAGACCCCTCAAAGACTGGAGTACTGGACGGGGTCGTCTGGAATGAATTCACAGACTCAAGCATTCTTTAAGTCAAGGTGGCAAAGATTTATTGTTACGCTTTTCAGCGAGCAAGGATTCTTAAGGAACCTGTAAGAGAATGAGGATGGAGGTAGAGTTTATATGGAAAAGGGCATGGGAAAGGAATGCCAGGGATACTGATGAGGTAATCCAAAGGTCCAGGTGTCTTTGGGAGCTGTGGATGGGAAAGTACAGGGAGTATACCAGACGGAGGGAGATGACAGAGGTATGGATCTTTGGAGTCTGGCAGGAGGAAGAGTCCTTGGGCCAGCCAAAGACTAAACTCCTTGGGCTGGGCAAGGCACCTCTCTCTGTCTTCATGAGAGAATGCTCTGCAACAAAGGAAAGCTTTCTCACAAGACAGGAACTTGCTAAGGAATTGGAAGGCTTCCAGAGACACGATCTGAGGGCTGGGGCCTGAGCAGCCCAGCACTCTCTCACCCAGTTTTGTGTAGCTGCACCAGGAAAAGAGATAAGGGTTGTGCTGGGGCCCATGCATGAGTAATTGCTAGGCACAGTGTCCTTGGGCTGGGGAGAAATTGTCACAGACAGTGTTTCTGAGGCTAGGGAGAAATTGGGGCCCAAGTGCAAGCACAAGCACCCAAGCACCTCATCATTAGGAAACTAGGCTAGGCAGTAGGTGGAGATGAGGAAAGCATTCTAAGCACAGGGGATGGCTGGAGAAAATCCTTAAGGGGAGATATAGGGTGTCTTGTTCCAGGAATAGCCAGGACCCAGTGTCACTACGTTAAAGAGTCCTGGTGGGTATAAGGTTTAAGAAGACTGGAGAGATGTATGGGGAGGGAGAGAGGAACTAGGTTATGAAGGGCTTTGAATGTCAGAGGACTTTATATTGAAACCTAGAGATGATAGTTAGCCACTAGAGATTATTGAGTATCAGGGTGACATGGTTGGACCCGAATTTTAGGAAAATCATTTTGGAGGATGGAGGATGGAAGATGGGTTAGAGTGGGGAGAAACTTGAGGCAGACAGGCAGACCCACCCACAAGTTACTTAAATAATTTAATAATCTAGCTTGAGGTTTTCCTTTCAACAAATCAGCCATTGACACTCAATTTACCTTAACCAAAACATTTACTGAAAATAGGAACAAAGTGGTAGAGGGATAGGAAAGGAAAAAAAAATTTGTTAAGAGTCTAATATGTGCCAGGCTCTGTACTAAGTGCTTTACAAATATTATTTCATTTAATCCTCCCAACAACTCTGGGAGGTAGGTGCTTTTATGATCCCCATTTTCCAGTTGAGGAAACTGAGGCAGACAGGTTAAATGATTTGTCCATGGTCACACAGCTAGTAAGTATCTGAGGCTGGATTTGAAGCCAGGTCTTCCTGACTCCAAGCCCAGAGCTCTATCTACTGTGCCACCTAGCTGCCAAACACATAATATTTCTACAACATTGTACCCATAAACCTGGGTCACATTCTCCCATCAACACACAGAGAATGGGTACACACTAAAGTCTCAGAATAGTTAAGAATGTATAGGGAATACATGTGACCAGGGCAATGTACAATTCTGGGATTGTAAACTTCAGTAATGCTCTTTTCTGTTTCAGGAATTGCTCCTAAAAAATTCCTTGATGAGTATAATCTCTACGTGAATAAATGCTTCCACTGCTAAGCAGAACTAAGCTATACTCTGCTGGAAATCTTGCCAGACAAGGCATCTCAGCTGGACTGATTGATCTGCTGGGCCACAGATACACCTCTTCTAAGCTGTTTCTCTGGTCAGCCGGCCCTCTTCAATGGTAACTCTTCTATGTCCTAGATGATACCTTCAGCTGAGGTAGTGGTATGGTCTTTTAGGAAAAAGTAGGAACCCTTATCCTAAATCAGAGGAAAGCGCTCCAGCTTTACTCATTTGACAAAATTCTTATTTCTTATGCAAATGAAACTTTGAAGCATAAAACGTTGAAGTTCACTTCGTCCGGTATTCACTCCAAAGTTCTATGTATGGCTTGTCATTCGCAAATAAGCAACTGCTATCTCAGAACATTAAGGCAGACAACTCAGCAGCTCTTTTCTTAGAACCCTGAAGCAGACTTCTAACTCAGACAAATTAATGGCATACCATAGCTTCCAGTTATCTGAATATCCTGGTCATGTCCATCTAGACTCCAACTTATCAGTCTAAAATGTGCTTTCCAGAACTGAACACAGTACTCCAAAGATGGATAAACAAGGACAGAGTATAATATAAATCACCTCCCTCAATTCTGGATACTATGCTAATAAAGCCAACCTAATAAAACTGACATTTACATGCTGTTTGACCAATATCTCTGAGCCTCAGTTTCCTCATCTGTAAAACAGGATAACACCTCAAGCATCTGCCTGACCAAACTAACCTGAGGATCAAATGAAATAATGTATGTACAGGACCTTGCAAAGCGACAACCATGATTATTCTGAGCTCTGACTTCATCTCAGAGATGTAGAGGGAATTTGGATAAAAAGCACAATCCACAGAAGCATCTTTAGTGAAAAAAAAATCAAACTCCTTGACCTGCATGAGGGAGTTTTAAAAGGTTATTCACATAGCTCAAGCTTTTAATGATAAATATTTCCACTGGAATGAAGTCTAGCTACAATTTTATATCAATAATCTGCAGAAAAAAAATATTTCTTAGGTTTAATTTTTGTTCTTAGCTTATTCTCCTCTTTCCTTTCCTTTTCTGCTCAAAAGGGCAGAGGTTATCTCTGCTCTTAAAAGTAATCTGTAGCGTATTTATATTTCCAAGAATAAAAGCAGAGTATCATTTAAAAAAATACCCAAGAATGGATTTGTGATGAAAGAACTTATTTTAGGCAAGCCAAAAAGAGATGAGGTGCTATAATCTAAGGCAGGAAAGAACGGATCAGGCCAACATCCCTTCGTGACTTCATTGTAGATCACCAGCTCCTCAAGCAACAAACTCCAGAACAATCTTTGACTGGTCCCTATCCTTCATTTTACATAAACTGGTCCATGAGCAAGACCTATGATTTCTTCCTTCAGAGTATTGCTCATGCACATCTCCTTTCTGCCAAGAGGTCTAACTTCTGGTCATCCTCACACACAGACTATTGAAAAGTCTTTTCCTAGTGAATTCCTGGAACTAAGACCAGAATCTGGTCTTAGGGGTGGGGAACTTCCAGGTCCTTGAGCACAACCTTTTGACTGAGTCCAAGTTTTACAGAACAAATCTTTTTATTAAGGGGATTTGTTCTGTGAAGTTTGGATTCAGTCAAAGTGCCACACTTGAGGACCTAGAGGGTCACATGTGGCCTTGAGGCTGCAGGTTCCCCACCTCTGGACCAGACCCACTGAGGTCTATACTTAGAAATTTGGAATATTAGAAATGGAAGGTAGAAAGACTTACACTTACTGATGTAAAGTGAAATGAACAGAATGAGGAGAACGTTATATATAGTAACAGCAATATTGTATGATGATCAACTGTAAATGGCTTGGCTATTCTCAGCAATGCAATGATCCAAGACAATTCTGAAGGACTTAATGATGAAAAATGTTATCCATCTTCAAAGAAAGAACTGGTGGAGTCTAAATGCAGATCAAAACACACTTTTTCTTTACTTTATCTTTTTGGGGGGTTTTTTGCCTGTTTTCTTTCACAACATGCACATGCGTAATCTATTTCAAATTGCTTCCTTTCTAAAGCAGGGGAGAGGGGCAGGAAGGAGAGAATCTGGAGCTCAAAAATTTTTAAAAGAATGTTTAAAATTGTTTTTGCATGTAATGAGAGGGAATTTAAAAAAAAAAAGGAAAAAAAAAGAAATGAAAGGAATTTTGTATATTTAGCATAATCTCATGACTTTACGGATGAAGAAACTGAGGCCCAGAGAAGCTATGTGATTTATCTGTGGTCAGCTAATTAATGGCAAAGCTAGAATTCACACCTTCTAACTTCTAGTCTAATACTCTTTTAGGGCTGGGGAACCTGCATCCTCGAGGTCACATGTGGTCTTCTAGGTCCTCGGGTGTGGCCTTTTGACTAAGTTCAAGTTTTACAGAACAAATCCTTTTATTAAGGGGATTTGTTCTGTGAAGTTTGGATTCAGTCAAAGGGCCACACCCGAGGACCTAGAGGGCCACAGGTGGCCTTGAGGCTGCAGGTTCCCCACCCTTGAGAGTTTTTCCCCTATGCTATGTTGATTCCCTTTGACCACTGCCAAAGCTGTCATAAGAATAGTAAGTGTAAAGCTGAGAGAGACATCAGAAACCATCTAGAGAGACCATCCCTTCTCTTTCTAATCTATACTCTGACCTCTTTTATTCTCAGACAAATCTACTTTTTACCCCTGTGTTAGACGGGCTAATTTCTTTGTATTGTCAAGGTGCCGTTGTATGAGACTGCCTTATCAACATTTTATATATCCCCTAGTGCCTATAAAATAGTACCTACTTACTATAGATATTATTAAATATTTGGGGCACTGAATCAAATGTGTAACCCAGGGCTCAAGCTTAAACAGTTGCATAAAATTCTCCCCATTGGTAAAGAAGCATCCATGCCTCAGGAGGGGCAGAGTTGGTGACATCTTGGGAGTGGAGAGATCCTGGCCTTCTGACAAGAACAGAATAAGTCAGTCTCATGGCCCTAATTTCTTGCTCCCCTCCAGACAGCAAAGTCTTGCTTAGAGAGGGGCTGAGAAGATTCCAAAGATATCTACCTATTCATGCCTCCCTATGAGCTAGGGACAAACCTAGACAAACCCATGTGGACTTACATAACCAGTATTGGTGACACATACACCTTACAAATACAGTTGTATCTGTTCATATTTTACTGTCTTTCCATTGCTTAGATGAAGAAGTTTGATATATGGTGATTAAAAAGAATGTGGGAGCACCCCCCTCAAAACTCTACATAAAATCAATATACATTGATTGATCAATACTGATTGAATGAAAATGAGCCAAAGCTTGTAGAACGGCTCACTTAGCTTAAATTTAAATAAAGTTTTGTTGTATTTGAAAATGTAAAAAACATTCTTAGCTCACATGCTAAGAATATACAAAAACAGGCCAGATTTTGGCCCTCACTAGTAGTTTGTGGGGAAATTGTGTGGCACAGTAGATAGAGCATTGGGCCTGGATTCAGGAAAATCTGAGTCCAAATCCAGCCTCACACACTTACTAGCTGTGTACTCCTGGGCAAGTTATTTAACGACTATTTGCCTTAGTTCTTCATCTGTAAAATGGGGACACACGGGAAAAAGAAATGGCAAACCACTCCAGTATCTTTGCCAAGAAAACATAGAGTCAGACACAACTGAACAACTGAACAACAAGTAGTTCATGGACCCTTGGGCTAGAGCAGAGGTGGGGAACCTGCGGCCTCAAGGCCACCTCTAGGTGCTCAAGTGCGGCCCTTTGACTGAATCCAAACTGCACAGAACAACAGGACCTAGAGGGCCACATGTGGCCTCAAGGCCGTAGGTTCCCCACCCTTGGGCTAGAGTGTCCAAGTGAGTCAACCACAGTTTAGGGATGGGGAAGTGGGTTACGAAAGTAATAGGAGGATCTTAGGCTAAGAGACAAAATTCTCTTCCAGGGATAGGAGTAATCTAAGCATAGTGGAGTGAGACCTTGGGCCCAGAGAGGATCATGGGACAAGGTAGGCTTGGGAAGTTCTAATTAGATAGGATAATTTACTGTTTAACACTCTGAGACTAGGTAGATTTATTTTATTCCCACTTCTAAAAACTTTACCCGGGCATAGTACTGATGGATAGATAAATATCATTTATGTATGTAGCTATATCTACATATGGATATATGTAGATTTTCCCTTGTAAGTAGGCTGATCTGAGGCTTCAGGTTTAGAACTAGAAGAAAATGAGACACAGAGTTTGTTAATTTAGTTACAGCATAGAAAGGATATTTCTTACAGATACGTCACTGGTTCAGGGAGATGGCACCCCCTTCATCTTCATATGGAAAAAACATCCGGTCATCAAGATTCTTGGACATGGTGATTTGCATGGCAATGGAGCCTCTGCCAGATCTGAGGGTCACTGACTCTTCATAGGCTAACCTTTTATGCCGCAGGTTACTGGGAAGCTGCATCAGTGGCTCAAGTCTTGACCCCTGAATCAATTAAATGTTAGGGATGGATGCCCTGTCTTTTAGAGAAACTATTCTATCCTAGGTGGCAAAGCTGTAAGCAACCAGGAAGCAGTTTCAATGGCTTGAACCTTTGTGCCCTGAATGAATCAAGTCCCAGGGATAGTTTCCTTGTCTTTTATGGAAGCAATTAGGCTAGCTGACATAGCAGATGTTGCTCCAACCATACTGTGGGATTGGAAGGCCAGATTTTGATTGAGAAGCTAGCCCCTCCAATCCTAAGAGTTTGTGAACAGCAGAAACCACTGGAGACTGTATGAGTACTAGAGGGAAGAAACGTATTGAATTGGGAAGTGGGAAATGTTCAGCATACCCCACAATAAGCAGGGGAGCTGGCAATAGGAGAGCAGATGCCCCAGAAGGAAGGAACACCAGCTAGGAGATCCTTAGCACTGGACTTCCAGAACAAAGGCTGAGTAGGTAGATCATGCATGAGGATTGTCAGGGTCTCCAAAATCCCCGAGACTACAAACTGAAGAAGGTTATTTCTCCATATTCCTATCTCCTCTTTCTCTTTTTCTCTCCTTGGAGGGTGTTTATTTCTTGAAATTTATCTCTGTTATTGTTGTTGTTGTTGTTTTTAAGTTTGTTTATCTCTCTGCGTTTGTCTTTTAAGGTAGCTATAATAAAAGTAGCTAACCATTGCATTGCTAATCTATGTGTCTCATTGCACAAGTGCAGCAGAGAGGGGCCATTAGGGAGCGCCTGGACAGAGAGAGGGGTTTGCCGTTGTAGTATTTGCCAGGTTGAGAGTGAGGAGCAGGGAGGAAGGGAAGTTGGGTAACTGAGAGCTTAGCACAGAAGAAAAAAAGAGAGAAAAAATAATTTATCCCATTTTAAGACTAATGTGTGCCCGCGAAACCTTTATTTGGGGCCACTCTTCTATCTAGAATGTTCCCAGTAGAAATAAGGCCCCTCCTGGTTCTTTCTATCTCATCAAAATAAAACACTATTAACCATGCCATTTTTACAAAATGGGAACTGGGAGCTTAGTGAGAGATAACCAGTAATCAGAATCTAGAAAATGTTATGTGTTAAGGAATCATGAGAAAGTCCTTGACTATTGTAATGCACTGAGCAGGAGGAACAGGCACTTGTAACTAGAGCTAATTTAATCAATGTCCTTCAGAATGACATAGTTTCTTTTGTCTCAGGCCTGGTAAGTGTTGCCTGTGAGCATTCCATTTACCAGATCACAGATTTAGAGCTGAAAAGGTCAAATCCAACCCCCTTCATTTTACAGGTGAAGAAATTGAAACAGCAAGAGAAGTGACTTAACCATGTAAGAGAGGTGGGATTTGAACCTGGGCCCCCCAACTCCAAATCCAGCACACTTTCCACTATAAGCTGAAATTTAGTTATTACTACTTTAAAGAAACTGGATCCAGTTAGATTTAATTTTGATGAATCTAAAAGTTTTCTCACTAAGACAGGAGGCTAGAAAGGCCAGACCAACATGCAAGAAAGCTGTAATCAATCAATCAATCAATCAATAATCATTTTTTAAGCATCTGCTATGTACTAGGTTAGGTGGTGCAATGGATAAAATGCTGGACCTGGAGTTAAGAAGACTCATTTTTCTGAGTACAAATCTGGCCTCAGACACTTACTAACTGTGTGACTCTGGGTAAGTCATTTAACTCTGTTTGCTTCAGTTTCCTCATCTGTAAAATGAGCTAGAGAAGGAAACAGTAAACCATTCCAATATCTTTGGCAAGAAAATCCCAAATGGGGTCATGAAGAATTAGAAACAACTGAACAACAACAAAAATGTTTTAGGTACTGGGGATGTCATGCACACTGTATGTACGTTACAGATACAAAATAAGGGAGAAGGAGGTGACATTTGCAGTGATCTTTCAAAAAACACTAGGGATTCTAAGAACCTGAGGTGAAGAGAGACTACATTCCAAGTATGGGGAATAGTGTGTGAAAAAGTCAGGGAGATAGGAGTAGGGTTGCCTTGTTTGATAATATAGTTGTCATGGCTGGACCATAGAGTATATGAAGATAAGTAATGTACAAAGTGTTCTGAAAGTCTTAAAGCTCTTTTAAGAAATTAAAGTTTTTAAAGTCCATGAGACTTTTGGGACACCCTATTTAGTAAGTATGGAAGCACAGAGACCTCAACTGTGTTATATAATATTGAGAAATATTATTAGTACAGTGTTGTGGTCTGAAATCTTTGGTCTCAGTTGAATCAAAGACCTAATCAGTCTTCTTTGAATAGAAAATAACACATTTCAGGGAGATATCTTAATTCCTTGACTAAAGACATTAGAGAGAAGTTCTGTTTTTCCCCTCCCTCCTTTTTTCAATGAGGTTCAAACTGAGGGCAGAAATATCTTTTTGATTAATATAATTTAGAGAGGTATCCTCATGTCACTGCTCTTTTGTAATCCAGAGAAGCCTGTGGACCTCTTCTCAGAATAAAGTTAAGTGCTTAAAATAAAATATATAGGATTACCAAGGAAAGCATTTATATTAAAATACAATTATCAATTTTTTTAAAAGTTCATGGACCCCATATTAAGAATCCCTGAGGGACTGGTTAAGGAGGGAATCAATTGCCCTCTCCTCCATTAGCATTCCTGTTGTTCTGTTCGGTAATTCAAAATCCATAACTTAAACTTTATAACTTTTTGCTTTACTTTGCTATGAAGTTTTATCTTTTGTTTCAGGGTTAGGATGAAAAGTAAGATGGACATAGCTTGGAGAGTAAGGGAATTCTGATTAGCAAAATGAAGTTCTATCCATCTGAAGCATACAAGTGAAATTTCTTGTATGTTAATGATTGTTCCTGATTGGACTAAAAGGCAGAGTATAGAATTTTTCCTCCACAGCAGTGGCATATAATAAGCAGAACACAAGTGTTGTGGTTGACTGAAGTGGGACAAATATTTGAACAAGCAAGGAAAGAATAGGAGAGGTAAGATCAAGAGCCAGTGATTGGAACTAAGGTTAGGACAAGGGGAAGTCAAGGTTCAGGATGAATGCTGAGACTGCAGTTTGTCCTTTGTTCTCAAAGAGGACCGTGACATCGGGAAGATGATGTCAAGCTTTTCAAGTGAATTGGATTTAAGGGAGCAAGGGCTATGAAAAGTCACCAGTCTCACTTTCTCCTCCAGAGCCATCTGGGTCCAGGGGTAAGACATAGATCTGGATGACTAGAGATGGCCCCCGAAAGCTAAGATTATTCATTAGAGCAAGAAATCAAAGTGGGGATGAACAGAAGTCAGAGGAAGCTGAAGGTGAGTGCCTATTCTTTATGGCAAGAGGAGCAAACAGTTGCATGGTTGAGAAAGTATGGAAATCAGAGTTGCTGAGAAAAAACCACCAAGGCAAGGACTGGGTTGTGGTCAGAAGCAGCAGTGATATATACAAGATAGGTGATATTTGGCTAACAGAGATTTCCAGCCATGTGCCTACTTTTAACTGTTGCAAAGGGCTTTGAGGTGTACCATCCAAGCCTTACAAGGCCTAGGATAGAATTTTTTAAAAATTTCTTTTGTATTACATATTTGATAATCACTAATAGACATAAACATACAGAAAGCTTGGAAAAAGAGGATTGTAGATGAAACCGAACTTATTTCATGAAGTTTTTTTTAGATGGTAGTAATTGGAGGCTTTATTTAACTCAAATAAAAATGTGCAAAATATTTTACTCATTTTCTTCACTCCTCTAGTCAAGCATTTGGATTGGTAATTTTGGTGGCTAGCTGAGCCGCTCTCTCAACAATGACTTTCCAATTCTTGGAGGACACATTGTGAGCAATTTCAGCACAATAAGATTTATGGCACATCAGAAGCACTTCTAGCTCTTTGAAATTGTGTACCAAAAACTTCCTGAATCCACTTGTCTTCTTATTGCTTCCATAACCAATATTGGGCATCAAGATCTGGCCCTTGAATCGTCTTAGCACCCTGTTGTCAGTGCCTCTTGGTTTACACCAGTTTCTCTTGATCTTGACATATCTGTCGGACTGGTGCTGGATGAACTTCTTGGTCTGCTTCTTGATGATTTTAGGCTTTACGAGAGGTCTGAGGGCAGGCATGGCGCCAGCGAAAGAGATAGCGGCTCTTCCACGGGAAGCGCTGACAGAAAGAGAGAGAGCTTCATGAAGTTTTTTAAAGTATATATTAAATTTAATACAACAGTACCAACCCTGGTCCATCTGCTCTTTTCTTCATTGTCTTCTTCCTTAGAATGGTACTTGAACTCTTTATTTTTTGTATGCTTACAGTAGTTGTTCTTCCAACTGGAAGCTCTGGATTTTGGCTATGATATTCATGAGTGTTTTCAATTTGGGGTTACTTTTAGGAGATGGTTACTTGGATTTTTCCTCTTTTTTTATGTGCTTGACAAGCATAAAAAATGAATAATTCCATATACAAAGAAGAACAGAAAATGAATTTATGAAAAATTTATCAAACTGTGACTCTCTGCTATATGCAGTTTAGCTTTTTTTTTTTATATTTCAAATTTAACCTGGTAGTTCCAAAACTGCCCAACTTGTCTGTGTCTCCTTCTAAGCTCCCCTTCCATTTTCTTCCATATATTTTTAAATATTTCATCTCTGTTCCTTTCTTTTTTTGGTTTAGCTATTAGTGCACCTCCCAGTCTCTCCCACCCAAATTAGATAAAGAAATAAAGGCCCTCCATTGCAACAAACAAATGTAGTCAAGCAAAACAAACCCACCTATCAATTGTGTCAGAAAACATAAATCTCATTCTACATCTCTAATTACCAACTCTCTGCCAAAAGGCAGGAAGCATGATTTATCCTAAATCTCCTGGAGTTATCTTTGGTCACTGCATTAATGAGAGTTCCCAAGCTTTTCACAGTTGTTTTCCTTTATAATGTATTTGACATTGTATAAGTTGTTGTTCTGGTTCTGCTCATTTCACTCTGCATATAAATCCTCTCAATCCATTCCTTTTGTCATTTCTTACAGAGCAATAATATTTCACTATATTTATCTACCATAATTTGTTTAGCCATTCCCTAACTGATAGGCTACCCAGTCACTTTGTTTCTAGATTTTTGATACAACAAAAAGGGAGGTAGGGGAGGATGTGAAAAAGAGAGAAAGGAATGAGCATTTCTACACTCCTATGCACGCCACACACTCCGCTAAGTGCTTTTTAGAAATATTAACTCATTTGATCCTCAAAAGAACCCTACAAGGTATGTGCTATTATTATTCCCACTTCACAGTTGAAGAAACTGAGGAAAATAGAGGTTAAGTGACTTGTCCAAGATCACATAGTCCGTAAGTATCTGAGGTCAGATTTGAACTCAGAATGTTTGGACCACTTCACATTTCTCTACCAATAGTGTATTTGTGTGCCTTTCCTTCCACAGACTGTCCAACGTTATTGCAACTTTCTTTATTTGTTGTCTTTGCCAGTCTGATGGGTATATGATAGAAGCTCAGAGATGTTTTAAGTTTATATATGTATATGTGTATACATATATATATATATATATATATATATATATACTTGTATATATCTTATTACTAGTGATTTGGAGCATTTTTCCATTTGGCTGTTGATAGCTTACTTTTCTTTTTTGAAAACTGACTGCTCATTATCCTTTGTCCATATATCTATTAGGGAATGATTCTTGTTCTTATGCATTTCTATTAATTCCCTGTATATCTTTGATATAAGGTTTTTATCAGACAAATTTACTATAAAGATTTTTTCCCCCAGTTAATCTTTTTCCTACTAATTTTAGCTACAATGACTTTGTCCAAAAACTTTTTGTTTGTATGTAATCTAGTTGATTCTATTTTCACTTTGCTTTTAAGTTCTTTTTTTCCCTTTCTGCTTGTAATAGATATGGACAGTTTTCTTTAATGACTCCTTGAAATACAGTAACTGAGATTTTTTTGTTTTTTGGTGTGGGGTCATAGTTTTCAGGGAGTCTAGTGATGTAAGCCTAAATTATCTTGCCTTGACTTAATTTATAGGTTAGTTCTTTTTCATAACAGATATTCTTTGAATTTTTCAGGATTATTCTTACTTTGTTCTAATGTTTCTTGTTTTCTCATTAAATCATTGAGTTCTGTGTATTCCATTCTATTTTTCAGGGAGTCAAATACTTGGGGCATGTTTTCCAGTTTCTAAGTTATTTATTCTCTTTCCATTTTTCCTCAAGGATTCCAAATTAATTATTTATCTTTTGCATTATTTCTTCTCTGCACTCTTGGAATCATTGTTTCCAAGGCAATTTTTTTTTCCAAAATGTCTCCTTAGACTTCTTGTGGAAGCTCTACCTGTACTTATTTTGGAAGTACTCTTTTCTTCTGCTTATTTCTTGGCTCTTTTTTTCAAGCTTGAGGACTGGATTGGGACTTTTGTATCAGGGTCAGCCTCTACTCCTGTCCTGAATTTTTGGATGGGGTATGGAGGCCCTGGCTGAAGCCTTCCCTTTGTGGTCCGGATGTATGCCACAGTTCTGATGGGGAACCTGAGTCCTATTCTTTCTCTCTGCCTTCTTTCACAAACCTGGCCTGGGACTGGGAGGTAGGCTCAGATTTTGGATCAAATCCCATTCTGACTCAATCTCTGTGTTCATTCTGCCTTTGTTTCCTGGTGGCTTTGACTCCATCTCTGCCTCCTTCTCCTTATACAATTGTCTGCCAGGATTTGCCTTTATCCGTTGCTGCAGGTCTAACAAGATATGGGAACTAGTGTTGGCCTCTGGCCTCTTAGAGATCTGCAAAGTATACATTCTCTTCATGGGACCTCCATTCCATCTTTTTGAACAATGTGATAGAAGTATTGGATTTTTCTCCCTAAAATGATTCCAAGATACCAGAGCTGAAATTCTACTGGTTTCAGGTCCTCCTGGCACACCCCAACCAGAATGCCCACAATCTTCTTGCTACCTTCTTATACAGTCCTGGACTGTGTGAAGGAGTTTGCTGGTCTTTCCCTTTGGTTTTATTGACCATTGTTTCATCTGGCAGCCTCTTTTCATCCTTTCTAGGGAGTTTCTTAGGGGAGTTGGGCTCCATTTTAAATTTCTATGTCACTGTTTTTACTTGAAAACAAAGAATTTTATCATCTTTCTTCCCCAAAGAATTCTTTAAGCTTAATGTCTTCAGTGTGGCCAGAGGGCTGTATGGGACAAGGATAGGAACAACCAGAAAGTTAGCACTACCTGATTAATCCATGGCCCTGAAGGTTAAGAGTTAAGATTTAGTAGTAAGGCACCAAATATAAACTAGGGAAAATCAGTAGTAAAATGTGACCAACCTTGATACATTAATAAAAGAGATATCTAAAAAGCACTCATTTATTCATTTGTTCAACCACCCAAGAATAACATATCAAGAACTTACTATACTAGATAGTATACACTATACTAGATAGTATAAGTTTGGGAGGTTGGGGGGTGGGGTGGATGAAAACAAGCATTTATGAAATGCCTGCCATGTGCCAGGCACTGTGCTAAGCATTTTACAAGTATTATCTCACTTGATCCTCCAATAACCCTGTGTGACCCACTTGAGCCCCTCATCCCCCAAAGAAGGCCAAAAACCTGGACTAGCTAATTGAGAGGATGCTTTGTGCCCTTTTGTACTGACATATCAATAATCCTTTGAGATGTTCTCTGAGTGAACCCAAAATCCTCAACAACCACAAGACTGGATTAAGCTTGTGGAGACATCCTGAGTCAGGTGCACTTCCTTGCTTCGTGGCTTTATAATCTGTGCAGCCCAACACCAAAGCAAGCTCAGTTAAGACTGCAGCTCCCACACATGCTTGCCCTCCCACTTTGAGAGAAATAAACACACATACAGCCTAATTCTGTTTGTCTTTCTTAGATCGAACTCTGGATGTTGACATTTTGGTGTTCTGCCTTAAATAGGACAGGAGACTGGAGATTGCACCCTTTCTCCCAGTAGTGCTGTGACTGGGCACCGCAGGACCTGTTTTCCTGAAGTTCCAGCCCTGAAGGGCAGGTGAGTCTTATCTCCAAAATCTCCACTTCCATCTCTTGGGCTCCCACTTACTGGGTCATAGTCCACATTTCTCTGCAAGCCAACTTTAGAGGTGGAGACCACAAGACAGGTCTCCTCTAAAGGTAAGGATATGCTCTATAATTTGGCTATGGGTCAGTCAGAATCCAAAGTTAGCAGCTAACAAAACTGCCATAGTCAAGTCACTATCAATCTGATGATCATAAATATTGCCAGCGCTGGTGTCAGTTAACTAAAGATAGCCCTGAATTATGCTGGCCTTATTGAACCTCTTTTAACAGGTCCAAATTGATTAATTTTAAAAACAAACTAAACTTAAAAGCCGGTAAGATGTCTAGACTAGAGTGGGAAAGTTTCCATCACTGGTTTGCTGAAATGACAGAGTGAGAATGTAAGGCAGAAGCTTCTTCCATTAAAATTTGTGAAGCCACCTTGGTCCTAGCACCTTTCTCAGTATCCCAACCCCTTTTGGTGCCATCTAACCCCCTTTGCCCTACCCTTCCCCCTTGCCCAATGGCCCCAGCCTGCCTTTCTCTTCCAGCCATTGCCCCTCCTCCCTACTTGTTATTCTCTCTTCCCCCTCCCCTCGAGGACTCCAGTTCTGATGGAGACAATATCACCCTGCCTACAGACCAAATCTCTGAACTTAACCCCATTGGAACCTACCCTTTAAGGCAGTCAATAAGCAGAGCCCCCAGACCATCCCAGTTCAGGAAGAGGAAGGCCATGTTAAGTCCACCATCAAAACTGTTTCCACCACGCAGTATAACTTTAAGCCATGGGAATGGGGTGAATTGCAAGCCATAAAAGAGACTTCCTCAACCCCTATCAGGACCTCATAGGCTTTGTCGGCCAATTCAGAGTCATCCGCCAGTCTTATCACTCAGGAATCCTTGACATTTGCCTTTTAGTAGTGGCCTTGGTCCAGAAAGATGAAGTTAAACATTGGTTTAAGAAGGTAGACTTAAAGGCCACCCTTGAGGAAATGCAAGAGACAGACTGGGTCGCTGACCAGGATCAGGAAAGGCACCACCTGGAGGCCAGCTGAGGCTGTCCCAGCTGCTTTTCCCCAACCTGTAGATTTTTCTAAAATCAAGACTTTCATCTAGCAGCCTGACAAGACTGTGTTTCATTTTACATTCACTGAGCCGAGGCCTTTGATGCCAACTCGCTTAGTCCATGAATCAGGAAGCAGGGGGCCAGACCCAGTTCCTCTCCTACTTTGTTAATAATCTCCAACCTTCTCTGTCACAAAATATTAAAATCACCCAGCCAGAGTGGCAGTCTAAACACCTACAGTTTGTAGCTGAACTTGCCTGCCAGCTTGCCTAAACCTTAGCCCAGACAGAGTGAAAAGGGAGCTGCAGGCTAAAAAAGATCAAGTTTATACCATGCAGCTTAAACAGCTAACAGCTCCCATCCCAAATCCAAACCCCATCCTGGTGCAGTGAGAGATTGTAAGTCTCACACTTGTCACTATTACAAAAAGTCAGCAAAATGTAGGACTTGCCTCAATGTTATACAGGTGAAAAGAGGCTCCAAGGTACTCCCCCACGACCTTAGGGGTGCTCTGAGGAAGGTCTGTAGGATCTGGTTCCCATCTGCTCCTCTTTGCCCCTCTCTCAACTAGGAGAGGTGTCCATGGAAATACAGGGCCACCCCATCTCCATCTTGGTGGATACAGGGGCCACCCTGTCAGTCTTGGATCCTTGCAAATTCCTTACCCCTCTTTTTCAGAACAATAATAGCCTCTTAGTGGTGGGGGTTTCTAACAAGCCCCTCCAAACTTTTCAAACCTTCTTTCTCCTTCTCATTCTTGGACAGAACCACTTTCTTTTTTTTTTTTTAATTTTCACATTAGTCATGTTGCAAAGAAAAATTAGAATCAATGGGAGGAACCATGAGAAAGAAAAAACAAAAAGAAAAGAAAAGAGAGAGAGCAAATAGTATGCTTCAATCTGCATTCAGACTCCATGGGTCTTTTTCTGGATGTGGATAGCATTTTCCATCACAAGTCTTTTGGAGTTGTCTTAGATCCTTGCATTGTTAAGAAGAGCTAAATCTATCAAAATTAGTCATCACACAAAGTTGCTGTTACTGTGTAAAATGTTCTCCTGGTTCTGCTCACTTCACTCAGCATTAGTTCATGTAAGTCTTTCCAGGCTTTTCTGAAGTCCGCCTGCTCATCATTTCTTATAACACAATAGTATTCCATTACATTCACATACCACAACTTGTTCAGCCATTCCCCAATTGATGGACACCCCCTCAATTTCCAATTCTTGACCACCACAAAAAGAGCTGCCATAAATATTTTTGTACATGTGGGTCCTTTTCCCATTTTTATGCTCTCTTTGAGATACAGACCTAGAAGTGGTATTGTTGGGTCAAAAGGTATGCACAGTTTTATAGCCCTTTGGGCATAGTTCCAAATTGTTCTCCAGAATGGTTGGATCAGTTCACAACTACACCAACAGTGTATTAGTGTTCCAACTTTCTCATATCTCCAACATTTATCATTTTCCTATTTTGTCATGTTAGCCAATCTTATAGGTGTGGTGTGGCATCTCAGAGTTATTTTGGTTTGTATTTCTCTAATCAATAGTGATTTAAAGCATTTTTCATGTGACTATAGATAGCTTTAATCTTCATCTGAAAACTACCTGTTCATATCCTTTGACCATTTATCAATTGGGAGATTACTTGTATTCTTACAAATTTGACTCAGTTCTCTATATATTTGAGAAACGAGGCCTTTGTCAGAGACACTGGCTGTAAAAGCTTTTTCCCAGCTTTTTGCTTCCCTTCTAATCTTGGTTGCATTAGCTTTGTTTGTGCAAAAACTTTTCAATTTAATGTAATCAAAATTATCCATTTTGCATTTTATAATGTTCTCTATCCCTTGTTTGGTCATGAATTCTTCCATTCTTAATAAATCTGACAAGTAAACTATTCCTTGCTCTCCTAATTTGCTTATAGTATCAGGCTTTACATCTAAATCATGAATCCATTTTGATTTTATCTGGTATACAGTGTGAAGTGTTGGTCGAGTTTCTGCCTAGTTAGCCTAGTTTCTGCCATACTATTTTCCACTTTTCCTAGCAATTTTTGTTAGTGAATTCTTATCCCAGAAGCTGGAGCCTTTGGGTTTATCAAACAGTGGATTACTGTAGTCATTGACTACTGTGTACCTAACCTATTCCACTGAGCCACCACTCTATTTCTTAGCCAGTACCAAGTAGTTTTGATGATTGCTGCTTTATAATACAATTTAAGATCTGGTACAGGTATGCCACCTTCCCTTGTATTTCTTTTCATTAATTCCCTTGATATTCTGGATCTTTTCTTCTTCCAGATGAATTTTATTATTTTTTCTAGCTCTATAAGTAATTTTTTGGTAGTTTGATTGGTATGGCACTGAATAAGTAAATTAATGTAGGTAGAATTGTCATTTTATTACATTAGCTCGGCCTACCCATGAGCAACTGATATTTTTCCAATTATCTAGATTTGACTTTATTTGTGTGAAAAACGTTTTGTAAATTGTGTTCATATAGTTCCTTGGTTTGCCTTAGCAAGTAGACTCCCAAATATTTTATAATGTCTACAGTAACTTTAATTTAATTTCTTTTTCTATCTCTTATTGTTGGGCTTTGTTAGTAATATGTGGAAATGCCAATGATTTATGCGGGTTTATTTTATATCCTGCAACTTTGATAAGGTTATTTGTTATTCCAAGTAGTTTTTTCTTTTTCTTTTCTTTTTTTCTTTTTTCTTTTTCGGCAATTGGGGTTAAGTGACTTGCCCAGGGTCACACAGCTAGTAAGTGTCAAGTGTTTGGTCTGAGGCCTAATTTGAACTCAGGTACTCCTGACTTCAGGGCTGGTGCTCTATCCATTGCACCACCTAGCTGCCCCTTCAAGTGGTTTTTTACTTGATTAGGATTCTCTCAGTACACCATCATATCTGCAAAGAGTGATTTTGTTTCTTCTTAGCCTATTCTAATTTCTTCAATTTCTTTTTCTTCTCTTATTGCTAAAGCTAACATTTCTAGTACCATGTTGAAAAACAGTGGTGATAATGGACATCTTTATTTCACCCCTGATCTTATTGAAAATGCTTCCAGCTTATCCCACTTAAATATAATGCTTGCTGATGGTTTTAGATAGATGCTACCTGCATTGTAAGGAAGACTTCATTTATTCCTCTGCTCTCTAGTGTTTTTAATAGGAATGAGTGTTGTATTTGGTCAGGACCACTTTCAACACACCTTCCTCCTGCTTGGTTGCATTATCCTACCCTTCCTCTCTGCTGCGCTCAGTTTCACCCCAACTGGCTTTAGGCTGGATCATCACTCTCCTGCCCCACACCTGTAGCTGCTCTATCCCTCCTGCCAAAGTCTGAGGCACCTGGGACCTTTGTGGAACCACTGTCCCTCACTAAGTTTCCTCCCCATTGGACTTTGGGTGCATCTCTTCAGCTACCCACACAGAAGTTCAAGTTGACCCCTCACGCCCTATCCTATGTCTCACCCAGTACCTGCTTCCCCGTGCCACTCTAGAAGGTGCTAGGCCCCTACTCCAGAGTTACATTTCAAAGGGATTAGTTAGTTGTTCACCATACCTCCCTTGCAACATCCCCATCTTTCCTGCTAGGAAACCTAGTAAGCAAGGCAGGTGCCTCCTCCAAGACCTTTATGCCATTAATGCCATTGTTCTGTCTACCTCACCTGTGGTCCCTTATCCCTGTACCCTGTTATCCATTATTCTTCCGCCTGCTACTGCGTTCACTGTTTTTTATCCTTGTGTACCCCTCCAACCAATACCTTTTTGCTTTCACTTAGGAAGCAATACACCTGGACCATCCTTCCCTTGGGGTTTCACTGAATCTCCTTCATCCTTCTGCTACATTCTGCATGATAACCTTGCTCTCTTGTCCTCTCTTATTGCTCAGTACTCTTCCAGTATATAACCTGTTACTCTGCTCCCCTGATCTAACCTCAGGGGAGAGCGATGCCACAGCACTCCTCACATTTCTAGCTTTGAATGTTCATAAGGCTTCCCAAGATAAACTCCTGTTTTACCACCCTTCTGTAAAGTTCCCAGGCACTGCATATCTCAAGGGACTGTCTCCCTTGATCCTGCATGAAGCCAAGCTATTCACAATTTTCCCTTCCCATTGTCTGAAAGGCAACTACAAGCTTTCTAGGGCCTCACTGGATATTGCCAATCCTGGGTACTCAAACTTTCTGTCCTAGCCTGCCCCCTATATGAAGCCTTGCAATGCCAAAGTCCTGAATCCTTTGTCTGTCCAAAGAACAGCATAAGGCTATGAAGTCCATAAAGGCCTCCCTCTCTGAGCCCCCTGCTCTGGGCATTCCCAATTACTCCCTGCCTTTTGTGCTCTTCACCGTGGAAGAAGGATTGGATGCAGTAGGAGTCTTAGCACAGAAACATGGGGATCCATATAGACCAGCGATGTATTGTAGCAAACAAATGGATGTGGTAACCAGGTCTACCACCCCCTGCCTAAAGGGTATTACTGTTATGGATGAGACTCAAGCAAAGTGAGGACGTCATACTTGCCTCCCCTGTAACACTTCTTATACCCATGTGGTTGAGGCCCTCCTAAATTCACAATCACACTCAACACTTATCAAAGAGCTGCCTGGCAAAAATTGAAACCCAGCTACCAATGCAGCCCCATATCACCATCAAAAGACTTAATGTAATAAACCCAGATCAATCCATAAGTGACCATGAGTTTAACTCCATCAAACATGACTGCATCAAGATCCTAGATCACCTGCTGACTCCAAGAGTTGACCTCTAAGAGACATCCATCCCAGATGCTGACCTCATGGTATTCTTTCCTTTTTTTTTTTTTCTTTTGTTTTGTTTTGTTTTGTTTTTTGCTAGGCAATGGGTTTAAGTGACTTGCCCAGGGTCATACAGCTACTAAAGTGTTAAATGTTTGGTCTGAGGCCAGATTTGAACTCAGGTCCTCCTGATTCCACGGCCGCTGCTCTATCCATCTAGCTGCCCCATGACCTCAAGGTTTTCACAAACCACATGCTCAATCCGTACAGCAGACAGAGCTAGAAGCAGTGTCAAGGGCCTATGAAGTGGAAAAGGGACTGAAAATTAATATCTACACAGACAGCAGTATCCTGTGAGGTTGGCATGAACAGTAAGCAGGTCTCCAGGTTACTAGAATGTCTGCTGCTCCCCAAGCAGGTGGCCATTGTGGAAAATGCTGGTCACTCTTGTGAATCACCTCTGAGGCCCAAGGGAACCAACTGGCTGACCAGGTGGCTAGGGAGGCAGTCCTCTCACTCCCAGTTCCTATAATGGTCTTCTGCTTCTCCCCCACTACATCCCTGCCTGTTGATCTAGTAGCTTTAACAGAGGCCTTGGCCACACCAATGGGAACTACAAGGGTACACCCAAGACACTGAAATGGGGCCTTGGAAATATGGACGATGAGTTGTCCCCCACCAGCTGCACCAGCCAATGCTGAGCCATCTGCATCATCTCTGCCACTAGGGACTGAACAGACATTATGAACTTGCTTCTCGTCATTGGTGGGGAATATTCAACAAGGAGGCTGAGGAATGGTATCTGGTTGTCAGTCCTGTCCCCTGTAAAACCCCTCCAAGTCCCTCAGGTCTCCCCAAAGCCGCTTCCCGCTGCCCTCCCCTCCCTTTGAGAGCTGGCAGATTGACTTCATCCAGCTGCCCCCACACCAAGGATGTAAGTTTGCCCTAGTTACGGTCTTATCTTTTCTAGCTGGGTGGAGGTCTTTCTGTGTCACATCCTTGTCATGGAGATGGTAGGGATGACCCTATGTGAACACATCATCCCTTATTGGGGAGGTTCTACAGTGATCTGGGAACCAATTTTATGGGTCAGGGGCTCAGGGTGATCCTGGAGACCTGAGGAATCTACCAGCACCTACATTGTGCTTACCACCCTCAGTCCTCAGGGCTGGTCAAGAGAACTAATGCGGTGTTGAAGGGATTGCTAGGGAAATTAACCTCTAATTACCAGGCACCCTGGGTCAAGGTACTCACCACCACCCTCCAGTCATGACCTGAGGAAAAGACCACACTTTCCCTGTACAAGGTCATTACTGGGTGACAGATGCCCTTCACCCCCGAAGACCTCTCCTCACTTGCATTTCATTTTCTTTGGGAATACCATGGTAAGCTTAGTCAACAGATTCACCAAATTCAAGATCTTGTCTCTCAGTCTCTAGGTTCACCACCAGAAGCCAACTCTCCTATCACCCCCAGGATTGGGTATACTGGAAACACCACCTGTGAAAACCCTCCCTGGAGCCCCAGTGGAAGGGGCCCTTCCAGGTGCTACTCACAACCTCCACTACCACCAAATTCCAGGAAATAGACTCTGTGGATTCATCTATCACACCTAAAGACTACCCCTCTCCTGATTAGACATCTGAACCCATTGGAGGCCTTGTCTTTTGTCTTCGTAAGGGCCTGAAGAAGACAACACCTGAGGCAACCGGCTTTGCCAGGAGTCCCAGCCAGGCTGGCAAGAAGATCTCTCTCCCTGCTTGAGCCCTTTGTATGCCCAATGCTGTTGGCCCACATCTTTTGGCAGCCCTGGCTTTAGTCTTGGTTTGCTTTAGCTGTACTATTTTTTTCCATTATGCCCCTTACTCCCCCTACCTTGGTCTACCTTTTGGCCTTTTACTTCTGCTTGCTTACGGTTGCCTTGCAACGGCTGCCCATTTCTGGGGACGCCCAATTATGGGGAAAAGACAACTCCTGCTTCTCCACATCTGCTCACCCCATACGGAGGGTAGGCCAAGAGGCAGTCAGGCTGTTTAACAGGTCCAGCTGTTCATTGTGCATTGACCCCCTACGGGCCACTATCACTGTACAACCTATCTCTGCCAATGATTGGGGGTCTATTGAGTTGATAGTCCAGGCCCACCCCAGCAAGGGCCTAAAATTCTCCAAGACTACAGACCCTCAAAAACCAATTGAAATTAGGATGGTGGGTCAAACTTGGTCCATTAAAGAGTTCAACATTAGCCTCAGCGCCCCCTATTTCCTGAAGCAGTTGGGTAAAAGCCACATACGCCTAGCCCTTAACAGACCTCAGGGTCCTATCTTTTCCAAGGCCACCTGGGCCTCCTCAGCTCCCCCTGCTGCATTTTGCTATTTATCAAATCACTTCTCTGGAACCTCTGTAGGGAGACTTGATCCTGACCGGTGTAATTACACAATCTGGGTTCATCCAGGTAAACCATGCCCGATTACAGGGAAAGGTTTAAATTCAATCCCTATAGCCCTGTCTTCTTCTCAGATCCTAGGAACTAATACGACCCAAGGTGCCTCTGACTCCCAGTTTTGTGCAGATCGACCCGCTGGGGTTGGTATCATTTCCTGCACCAGTGACTGGTTCCTCATCAATACCACTTTCTCTCCTGGTGCCTGCTTAAAACTCTGGCCTGACAAAATGGGGAATGAAATTATGTGCTGGGATCACTACTGCAGGTACCTTTGGGCAGAACATGGGTATGGCCCTACCTACAACGGTATGGCCAACAATCCCTACCTAAACCCTTCTATGAGCATGCTTCTCTCTCAGTCCTGGCTCTTGTACAACGATACCTCCAAGAACCCGAGTGGGAAGGGATTATTTTATTACCTAGGGAACAGAGTTAAGATCTACAGGCCCCCGGGTACCCTTACATTTTCCCCTACCCTACCATCATCCCTGGAAATATTCTTTCTGTGTGGCACGTCCATTTATCTCACCCTTCCTCCCCAGTAGATGGGGCTGTGCACCATCATTTGACCAAACTCTGGAGGTTAACACCTATAAGGTAGATGCTATTGATATCACTATTTTACATTTGGGGAAACAGAGGCAGACAAAGGTTAGGTGATTTGCTCAGGGTCAGACAGCTAATAAGTGTTTGAAGCTACATATGAACTCAGGTCTTCCTGATTCCAGGGCTGGTATTTCATCTACTGTGCCACCTAGTTGGGAACATGAAAAAAAGCAAGTTGCTTAGGGCTTGTATGGATGAATAACAGACATATACAAAACAATTCCAAAGCAGCATACAAGTAAATGAATCATAAAATGTAATGAACTGACTACATAGGTTTATAGCTATGCTCAAATGCTAAGGGTATTCAAAGCAAATGAAAAAGGGAGAGAAATGTTGCCATTGATCATTGTGAATATCTGAAAACCAGAGCTCCTCAGCCAGGAAGAAAAAAATACCTCTAAGAATGCTGAAGTAGTAAACAGAAGGGTTCTGAATGGGTATCCCTCCCCCAAAGAAAGAAAGGAAGGAAGGAAGGAAGGCCTCAGACACTTACTAGCTGTGTGACCTTGGGCAAGTCACTTAAGCCTGTTTGCTTCAATTCTTCATCTTTAAAATGAGCTGGAGAAGGAAATGACAAACCATTCTAAGTATCTTTGTGAAAAAAAAAAAAGCCCAAATAGGGTCACAAAGAGTCAGAAACAATTGAAATGACTCACAGCAACAATGTTATGGGAAAAATATATCCTCTCTGAATTCATGTGGGAGAAAGAAAGAAAGAAAGAAAAGTCCAAGAAAGAGAACACTTTAGCAGGGAATCTAAAAACACTTCTATTTTTACCCACTTAGCACACACAATCAAATTCCCTTAAGTGAGTTATTCAACTAAATGTTGAAATACTAAAAAGATATTGAGTAATGGGAGAATGATGGTTAGATAAGTTACTCTTCTTGCCCCCAAAACTTAATATTTCTTCAATCCAATTGCTGAACAACTGGAAAAGATAATATCAAAGCTCAGGACTATATAGGCTTCAGGGAATGGAGTTTAAGAGTTAGGACTATCTTTAAAATAGGAAGTTGAGTGACTTAAAAAGAAAGAAGATTAAACCTAAACATTGGAAGGCCATGATAGTAAAAGAAAAATTGCCAGTGTGTAGAGGAATTGAAAGGCCAAATAAAAGGAACCAGCATATTATAGGAAGCTTTGTATCAAGTGAGTTAGCACAAATCTTATGACTGAAAGGACCAAAGATAATAAACATATACAAGTGGAAATTTTTATTATCAGAGCTGAGCACATACCCAAGGGATGTTAAAGCAAAGTTCCCAGACACAAAGCTCAGATTAACTCTCCTCTCTAAATACCTTGCCATCTATCCTGCTGTAATCCCATTGCTCCAACCTGAAAAAAGTACCTCATTATCAGATCTCCAGAGATCATGCGCGGGGGAGTTATTTCATTCATCTTTGGAATTCTGTCTGAGATGGAGCTGTCCTTGATGGTTAGGTGGAATGAGCGCAAACACATATGCTTCCTGTGCCTACCTAAGACATCTAGTCATCTGCCATGCTATCATATGTGTTCTTACACCCTACCACTCACCCGCTCCCCCTCTCCAATGCTTTTTAGCTCTTATTCTAGGGAGGATCATTAAATTAATATCAATACTTCCAGAAAGGATGTGTTAATCTACTGCCCTATAGCTCCATTCTCCATTCCTGTGGTCCTCACTAGACTAAAATTCCCTTCTCTAAGGTGGTACAGTAGATAAAATGCTGTTCCTGAAGTCAAGAAGTTCAAATCTGCCCTCAGACACTTACAAGCTGTGTGACCTTGGGCAAGTCACTTAAGCCTATTTGCTTCAATTCCTCATCTGTAAAATGAGCTGGAGAAGGAAATGGTAAACCATACCAAGTATCTTTGCCAAGAAAAACCCAAATAGGGTCACAAAGAGTCAGATACAAGTGAAATGACTCACAAAAACAAAGTTATGGGAAAAATACATCCTCTCTGGGATATATTACCTCATGTGGGAGGTAACTGCTGCCAGATATATTTTAACCACAATACAGAAATTATAAAGGTAAAACCCTACATTTTATTATTATGCTCAAGAATAGGTTCAGGCCTCAGAGAAAACCTGAATAACCATTAGGTTAGGATTCTATCAAGCTGTGTTATAGGCAAAATTACATCAGAGTAACAGAGAAATAATACCTTTACATATTGCAATCTTGTACATTCCTCTTTAGCCATAAAAGTTAAAGAAAAAACAGATTCATAATAGCATAAAAACTTCCTTCAATCTCATAAAAATTGAAAAAACTTAAACAGTCATAATCTCATACATCCCCTAAGGAGACAAACTTTGCCAAACAAACTCCATAGGTAAACTAAATCATATTACAGATTAAATTATATTTAAAAAGTTCACAAATAAGCTGATTGAGGAGGAAGATTTACATGTCGCCAAGGAGTCAAGGACAATTGAGATTTTTCCTCTTACTTCTTATCCAAGGAATATATAAAGCTATAAGTATATTTTTGTATCACATGGGACAGGTTTTGGTCATGTGAGGTTAATATTAATAGGAGATAAGTTTTCAGTTAACCAAAAATTGCAGGAAGAATAAAAGGAAGTAAAAAATAAAATTTTCTCATATTAACTACTCTTCACTACATATATTGCCTCCTCCATTAGAATGGAAGGTCCTTAGAAAAAAAGAGACTATATCATTTTTGTATTTGTATTTGTACTCCCAATGCCTAAAACAATGTAGGAAAATAGATAAGTGCTTAATAAATGGGGTTTTTAATTCATTTATTGATGAAATACTAAAAGGAACAGGGGACCCTTACATTGCCAAGATAAGCATATCAGAGTATTTCAAGATAGAGCACCAGAAATATTGAGAAATAGAGCAGAATAAAAGAAAAGATCTAACAAAAGTCCTAGTGTCTGCATGAGTTAAGTGACATTTGGGACTTTCCATGGTTTCATATCTGCAAATGATCCCACACAAAGATGGGAAATGTTGGTGTTAATGCAGTTCACATGCTTAAAGCATTTGTAGCATGGTTGAGTGGATAGAATACTCAGTTTGGAAAGAACCCATTTCTAACACTTGCTAGTTGTATGATCATGGACATGTCAGCTAAGCAATTGTGAGCCTCAATTCTCTCATCTGTAAAATGGGGTTAATAATATCTGTAGGACTTACTTCAGAAGGTGTTGTAAAAATGAAATAAAAAGTCTTGTATAAACTAATACAGAAGGAAGGGAGCAGAACCGGGGTGGGGCAATTTATACAATAACATCAACATTATAAAAAATGAGCAATTTTGCTGTAATACAATGATCCAAGACAATCCCAAAGAACTAATGAAGCATACTATCCACCTCCCAAGAAAGAAGTGATATTGTCTGAATACAGACTGAAACATGTTATTTTTCACTTTTTTTCTTTCATTCTTTTTTGTCTTCATATACAAAATGACTAATATGGAAATGTTTTACATGATTGCCTATGTATAACCTATATTTGATTGCTTAATACTTCAGGGAGGGGGAAGGAGAGGAAAAGGAAAAGGGATAGAATTTGGAACTTAAAACTTAAAAAAAAACAAATGTTAAAAATCATTTTAACATGTAATTGAGGAAAAATAAAATTTTACATATTTTCTAAAATGAGCAATTTTGAAAGGCTTAAGAGCTCTCATCATTACAATAATCAACCACAATTTCAAAGGACCAGTGATGAAGAAGAATTCACACCTCCTATCAAAGAGGTGTTATATTAATATGCAGCATGACACATTTTTGGACATACTCAATATGGGGATTTATTTTTCTTGATTATGCATATTTGTCACAAGGATTTTTTTTCTTTTTTCCTTTTCATGGTAGAGATAAGGGGAAGAAAATGAGGTGGGAGGGAGAAAAAATGGTTCTTAATTGAAAAAAAAATTACATTAAAAAAATCAAAGTATGTAAGGTACTTTGCAAACCTTAAGTATGATAAGTATCTCGTTATTATTGTTCTAGGAGAAGAGGAAAAATGAGAAAGAAAAACATGACTTGAGCAAAAAAAAAATTGACAGTTGGAGATGATAAAAACATAAATGTGAAACTAGAAAGGACTTTATGGCCATCTAGTCCAACCCCCTCATTTTGAAGATAAAGAAATTAAATTCATGACTAAGGTCATGTAGGCAATAAGTAGCAGAGCCAAGCCCTAGTTTTCTCAAGATCTATGCTCCTGTGAGCCTGCTCTAAATCCATCACTGTCCAATATCATGATTTCATCTTTAGCCACGGCTGGCAAAATCACCAAAGGAGAAGAAAATTTGAGAACCAGTATTCATTTTTTTCTGGTTTCATTTATAATGAGAATGCCAACTTGGATGTAGTTTTGTTAATCCAATCATATGTTTATTTTTGGTGACTAGACAAAATTAAATATTAAAATTACCAAAATCACAAGACTTTATAGCTTGTGTAAGAACCATGTGATTCCTCTACCTTCTTCTAGGCCTCTAATATAGTTGAAGAAGTGGTAGAGGGCCACATCAGACTAAGGGCAATTTTTTTATTTGCCAGTATGTCTACATTTTTGTTTATGGCACACTTATTGCTGCTTTTGTCTCATAGACATGACTAAAGTATCCTTGGTAAAGAACTTGATTCAGAATCTCAACATTTCTGTCATAGCTGGGAGTTTGTTCACATACTCAGGCAAGGACTTTGCTGGACAATGAGGTTATACTGTCCCCATTTAGTTGGGGAAGGGCTAGTTAAGAACATTATTTCTGATTGGATGTCAAAAAACTGCTATTCCAGTGACAGATTTCACATATTGAAAGTGCTTTGCCCCTACACTTACATTAAGATATAACCAGCACATATGATGAAATGTACCTTCTTTGTCTACAATTTCCTGCAGAGGAAGATTTTCCACAATATGTGTAGGGTTGTGTATACTGGGGAGGGAAAGATTCACTTTTAGTGAAGGTTTGGTTCCCACTTCTAAAATTTTGTGTATATATATGCATATATATATACACACATACATATGTATATATACACATATATATCTATACATATATACACACATATCTATACATACATACATATGTACATACACATACATATACATGCATATATATACATATATATTCTAATATTTAGGCTCTAGAAATGGTACAGCACCCAATTTTTGATCTTATTATATGAATGGCTGAAGGATTTAAAGTATTCACTTGGAATTGTAGCACTGTAGGCAATCAGGTGAAATGGCGTAGAATTACAAAGGATGATAGAATTTCTTCCAATTCTTAGATTCTGTGAATCTTGGAACTTGAGGCTAGAAGGAACTTTAGAGATCATTTTACTAGTCTCCTAATTCTATTTTACTTTTTCAAATACATTTTTGTTAATTTTTTTAAAAAATCTTTACCTCACTTACTACCTCTCCAGATTGAACTTTTCCATGCAAATAAGCAAAATGACTAATCAAAAACATTCTATATAGACACCCTATCTGACAATATTTTTTCTTAATTATCTCTCATTTCTTTGCCATGATGTTTCATTATCTGTTATTTGGGACCTTCACTGAACAGTCCCTCATTTTACAAATAAAGAATCTACAAATAAATAAATCTACAAACAAATAAAAAAAAATGTCCAAAGAGTGACTTGTTCATGGTTTGCCATGAATGGCTAAAAGAAAAAAATGAATTTGGTCACATTACTCAAAACAATAACAACGAAACAGCCCATACAATACTAGCTCATTGTATAGTTGTTCACTACTGAATTATAAATATTTTAAGTGGGTCTTGGATCATGGCCAGATCACTTAAGATGGACCTACTCTTACATAAAATAACAAAGACCTCCTTTTGGAAGAAGATACCTTGTGTTCCCCAATCTTATGGATGAGAGCACCCTCTTTCTTTTGGATGTATAACCAAAACTGGCTGCTGCCATATGAGGACCAATTGTTTCTCTCTCTCTCTCTCTCTCTCTCTCTCTCTCTTTCTCTTTCTTCTCTCTTTCTGTCTTTATCTATCTTTTTCTGATGGCTTTCAGGAGTAAAGGTCTTGTTCACCTACATCACAGGCACCATGCACTAAGATGGGTGTGTATGTGTGTGTGTGTGTGTGTGTATGTGTGTGTGTGTGTGTGTATGTATGTGTGTGTGAGGAGAGGGGAGGACTACCTTCCCCTCAAGCCCCATGGCCTCAAGAAGTAGGCTTGGGGTTTTGGTCTGTTTCATTTATCCTTTCAATTTTAGGTGCAGGGAATGGAGCTCTGGAATAGGGAGCTTGAGCCATGGTGTCTGTCCTCGGCTCCAGGGTTATAGTCCAGATGTTACCATCAGACTAGCAGAGAAGCCCTAAGAAGTCAGGATCCCAGGACACAAGCTGGGATTGGGGGAGGGGAAGGAATTAAAACTTGATACTTGATTGGATCCATACTACATAGGAATGGAGTTAAATTGTGACTGTAAACCCCCTACCCTTCCCAAAGACTTGGGGAATATAAAGTAGTTATGCCCCTCTGGCAGTAAGGAAAATATGTGCATATTTATTTTTGTTATGCCTTTGTAAAAAAAAATTAGCTGTATTGTTAAGTGGTTAAATGGTGCAGAGATGTTTGGACCCCTAAATTTTGGAGAACATAATTGGTGTAAAGGGCAGCTAGGTGGTGCAGTGGATAGAGTGCTGGGCCTGGAGTCAGGAAGATTCATCTTCCTGATTTCAAATCTGGTCTCAGACAATTACTAGCTGTGTGACCCTGGTAAGTCACTTAACACTGTTTGCCTCAATTTCTTCATTTGTAAAATGATCTGGAGAAGCAAACAGTAAACCACTCCAGCATCTTTACCAAGAAAATCCCAAGTGGAGTCATGAAGTGTTGGACATGACTGAAACAACTGAACAGCAACAACAACAATTGGTGGGAATTTGATCCTATGGCAAAGATCAGACACTGCCCCCAAACTCTCTAAAAACTGCTGGAGTACCCTGGGGAAGGGGTGGAATGTAATACACCTGGTCTTTAGGCAGTGGGGGCCAAAGTACTCACTTTTACATAAGTATCAAAGTGTTGTTGCAGGAAACTCAAAAGCAAAAGGTGCTGCCATATTCATGGCTAAAAAGCTCCCTTGTAATGTTGGGGAACCCAACAGAAATTCTAATGGGAACGAGTTCCTTAACCTCAGTGTGCCTCGATTTCCTCATCTGTAAAATTAAGGAGTTAGACTAGAGGACCTCTGAGGTACTTTCCAGCTCTTGATGAATGTATAATTCTATATCCCATTAGTAATTAAATTAAAGCAAATCATCCCATCTGCAACTCCTAAGACATAAAGACATATTTCAGTGAGTGGAGAACTATAGTTGCCATCATCTTCCAGGTAGTATGTGAGTATAATCCAGTCCACAAGAGATTATATTTTTATTTACAAAAAAAAAGCAAACTTACTCAAGATTGGATCGCCTTTTAATTCATTTGGGCAAGTTCTGTTTAGTCCCTAGAGATAGAGCCAACAACAGAGACTATCTGCAAAATCGGGGGCTAGGGAGATTAGAATTGACTTCATTGGTTTCATCAAAGTTATAAGTGGTACATTACTCACTCTGAAAGACAGAGAGGGGAAGTGGAATTGTGATTTCATCAGCATAGGGAGCTCATCCAGGTACCATGGTTTGAACATTATGTTCAGTGCCAGCCACAGATATTGATAAACTGGAGTGTCCAGAGAAAGGCTACCAGGCTGATGAAGGTCCTCAAGATCATGACGTGTGAAGAAAAGTTGATGGAGCTAAGAACATTTACCTAGGAGAAGAGAAAATTTGGAGGAGCAGGATAGTGATTTCAGATATTTGAAGGGCTGATTTGCAGAAAAGGGATACGATTTTATTCTGCTTGGCTCCTAGAACTAGGTAGTTGGGAGCAAATTGCAAAGAAGCAAATTCAGCTTAGTAGCAAATTTAACAGGAATACAAGGGGATTTTCTACCTGCCAGAGGATATAGACTTCTAAGTGTTCTGTCAAGGAAAAACTTCCTCCCAATTAGAATAGTACAAAGATAGGCTACCTTGGGAGGTAGTGCACTTCTGAAGGTCTCCAAGCAAAAACTGAAAGACCAGATGTTGGACTCTGAGGGACTCTCACATTCTAATAATGTGATTCTGTGAATGCTTATGTAAAAGTTGGGGGGAGTCAGTTGAGTCAATCCCCTATCTTTGTTAGTCCAGATACTTTTATCAAATAAGAGCACAATTTATTTGAATGAATCAGAAATGAGAACTACCTAGGTGTGTGAACAAGGTGTAGAAATTTCTGATTCAATCAATCAAAGGCATTTCAACTAGGTGTAACAGAAAATCTGTTCTTATTGGTTGAGGGACTTTGTCACACCTGTAGGGTGTGGATAAAACCAATAATCTAATATGGACTTTGGGATTTGAGTGTTTAGCAACTAAGGCTGGAAGCCTTCTAGCTAGTCTCCAAGAAGGAATAGCTTATGAGGAGAAGAGACCAGCCTCAGCTTTGACTTCAGCCTCACTCTCCTTCCCTCACTCCCTTGTCCAGAGGAGGATCTTGCAGACTTCAAAGGACCAAAGGATGTGTTTTTGTTTTTGTTTTTTATCAGCATCTTAGCAGTGCCCCGAGGACAGCAGAAGCCAGCCCAGTGAGCACTTTAAGGAAAATCTACTTCAGGACTCTGCAAGCAGCTCAGCAGAAAAGCTATACTATGCCTAAAGTATCTTATGAGTATCTCACGAAGGAGAGAAAATGGCTTCTAGCAACAAAAAGCTACCCCTTCATTATGTGTGCTCCATGTTCCAGTCCATTTTCTCTCGGATTCCATATTTACTGGTAGGAGAATGTGTCATAGATTTTTTCAAAGAATGTTTTGTACCAACTCTTCTTACTATGTGATCTTAGTAAATACTCTTTTCTAAAAGTGAATTAAGTCTAGGTGACTAATTGATATCAACTGATAATCATGGAGGGGAGAGAATATTGGTAGGGGCTCATGAACCGCTATTGGGATATTGGAAGGACACCCCAACCTTTCTATTTTGCCCCTAGAACCTTGAGAGGGAAATGTAGAGTCACCCTCTGGGCACTGCCAATGTGAATAAGGGCTAGGAGAGTAGCCCTAGAGCATATGGTATACTTAAACTTAGGCACTTCATTGTAACATCAGAATTGGGGATTTGAGAAACTACCACTTGATGGAGCAAATACTAGAAAGGCACTATGCTTGAATTGTATTCATGTCTGTAAACCATGTAAATGAAATTTCACATTTGTTATTATAAAATGCCAGCTACTAATTACACACTTGGTTCAATGGTCCATTTTTTTTCCTCCTTCATCATTAAAGAGTTAGTTTTTAAGCTGTTCGCCCAGTGACATAGTATATCCAAAGAATTGTCCCATAAAAATCCCTCCCTATCATCAAATTGCAGAATTTGTGCCCGAAAATTCTGTCTCATCCAATATGGCAGCAACATCCTTAAATAGTTAAGTGTGTGTCAGAGTACTTCAGTGTGTGACGTCCATTCCTGAAATAGCAGTTATTTCAATATCCAATTAAACACTTACTAAATGCACTAAGCAAAAATCTATGTTCAGTTTTAAAAGAGGAAGGCATTACTTTTGCATTTCCAAACAATGGAATCAAAAGATTCTGCCCACAATAACACTCCAGTTTCATAAACTGGGAAGTGGGAAGGGAAGAAACTAAGTATATAGTGTTTGCTAGGTTCAAGGCATTGAGCTAAGCACATTTCATAAATATCTCATTTGACCCTCAAAACAATCATAGAAGTTGGTACTATTTTTATACCCATTTTAGAGTTGAGGAACTGAGGCTAACAGAGGTTAAGTGATTTCCGCAGAGTCACACAGCTAATAAGTGTCTGAGCTGGATTTGAACTCAGGTTCTCCTGACTCCAGGCCCAGTGTTCTATCCATTGTGCCACCTAGCTAGCTGTCTGGAAATTGTGATATAAGATGAGTTATCATCACAGATGAAAGCAATTTTGTACTCCAAAGATTATAAGTCATTTCTTAAAATACTAAAAGATCTTTTTAAAACTAAACTCACATATATGTTTTGCATGATTTCACATATGTAATTGATATCATTTTGTTTGCTTTCTCAGTTGGTGAGAGAGGGATGAAAGGGAAAGGGAGGGAGAGGGAGAGAATTAAGAACTCAGTTTAAAAAGAAAAGAATGTTAAAAATAAATAATAATTTTTTAAAAAGAAAGAAAAACTTTACCAACAAGAAAAAAAAGAATCTGAGACCAGATCAGCTTGTATATTATTGTTTTAAGGTAATTTATATCCTATAAGCACACCAAAGGGAAATGTAACCAAGGTGACATGACAAAATAAAGCTAGATACAAATATCTTTATTGTTATCTTTAATATATTAAGATGTATAACAATTACTGAATCAATTGAAATGAAGCATATAAACTCCTCTGTAAGTCATAAAGTACCATATTATCCTAACACTAAGTTAATAACTCCATTTTATGTTTTTATTTTGCTTTTAATATGAAAAATTCAAATTAAAAAGTTGGTTTTTGAGGTATAGAAAACTTCCATTTCCTCAAATAAATTGTGACATATACATGAAATAGAATGAAGAATATGAGGAATTCAAAGAAACATAGGAAGGTTTGTAAAGTTAATGGGAAGAAAAATAAGCAAAACCAAAAAAAAAACCCAATATTCACAATGCAAACAACCACATTGTATTTACATGAAAAAAAAATCACTAAAGGGAAGTCAAATTCAGAATAACTGGGAAAAAAAATACTGACCTCAGAGAAGAGAGTATGAAACACATCTCCCTTGCAGAGAGGAAGAGGCCAATTGGGGCAGAAAATTCTATAAATTGTCCAATGGAGTCATTGTATAAGATGTTATTCCTTAATTGTTTTCTGTTAGAAAAGATCATTTAATGGGGCAGGTTGAGGGTGAGAGGATTTCCAGAAATGATGCTGATGTATAAAACAAAAGGCATTAATTAAGAAAAAAAAGGTTAAGCAAAGGAAACATCAATTGGGGAATGGTTGACTAAATTAAATAACTGTTGTTTATTAATATAAAGAAATATGTGAATTCATCTTACAAAAGAAAAAACCCAACAACTCAACCTTCATATTTCTTTAATGGCACCATCATTCTCTGAGTTGCTCAAGCTCAAAACTTTGTAGTTATTTTTTATTCTTTCTTTTACTTTATCCTATATATTCAATCAATCACTCCGCACACACACACACATATGCGTGTGTGTGTGCATGTGTGTGTGTGTGTGATATCAACTACTGGAGGGAAAAACAGGAAACAGGATAACCAAATAGGAAATTATTGCAGTAATCTAGGCAGGAGATGATAAGGACTACTCTGATAACAGTGGGAATGGAGAAGAAGGAATGAATCTGGAAAACATTATGAAAAAAGACTGAAAAGTACTCAGTGATTGATTGAATATACAGCATAAGGTAAAAGAAAGAGTCAAAAATGACTACAAAGTTTTGAGCTTGAACAACTCAGAGAATGATGGTGCCATTAATAGAAATGGGAAGGGTGACTTGGGTGGGGTTGTTGTTTTGTTTTGTTTTGTTTTGTTTTTGGTAAGTTGAATTTAGCCTTAGAAATGTTTAAGTTTGAGGTAATGGTAGAATATCTCAATGGAAAGGTCATAGGATCATAAATTTAGCTCCAGCATGAACCTTAGAGAATATCTAGATGTGTGTATGTATATGCTATACATATATCTACATACACACACACACACACACACACATTAACAAATTGCTAGATTAATTTTCTCAAAACACTAACTTGGTCATGGTGCTTTCTCTACAAACTAGATCATCCGATGGATAGAGCACTTGACTTGGAGTCAGAAAAACCTACTTTCCTTTCTGTACTCAAACATCTACTACCTGTGTGACCTTGGGCAATTTTACTTAACTTCTGTCTGACTCAATTTCCTTATTTATAAAAAGGAGATAAAAACAGCAACTGACTCCCAGGATTGTGAGGATCAGATGAAATAATATTTGTGAAAAAGCTTTGTAAAGCTTAAAGACTGTATAAATTCTGACATTGTTGGGTATTATTTCTCAAGAGATTACTATTTTTCACTATTTATAGGATCAGCTTCAAACTCTGTAAAGTACTTCATAACAATGAAATGACATATAAATGTGACAATCACAGTATAAAGAGTACTACAAGCCACTGCCTCAGAAGGTTGTGGGTTCATCTTCATTCTTCAAACAAAGTTTGAGTGACCGCTTCCGTGTGTTGTAGAGGGGACCTTTTTGCAAGTGTGAGTTGCACTAAATGGCTTCTGATGTCTCTTCCAACTCAAATTCTAAGGGCAGCTAAGTGTCACAGTGGATGGAGCACTGGCCCTAAAGTCAAAAGGACCTGAGGTCAAATCCAGCCTCAGACCAAATACTTGACACTTACTAGCTGTGTGACCCTGGGCAAGTCACTTAACCTTAATTGCCTTAAAAAAATCAACTACGGGCAGCTAGGTGGTGCAGTGGATAGAGGACCAGGCCTGGATTCAGGAGGACCTGAGTTCAAATACGGTCTCAGACACGTAACACTTACTAGCTGTGTGACCTTGGGCAAGTCATTTAACCCCATTACCTAGACCAAAAAAAAAGTATATTCCCAACTCAAATTCTATGAAAACTCTAACTTACCACTACAATAGAATTTAGAATAGGTAAGTTTCACTTACCTAAGAGGGGCAGCTAGGTGACGCAGTGGATAGAGCACCCACCCTGAAGTCAGGAGGACCTGAGTTTAAATCCAGCCTCAGATCAAACACTTGACACTTACTAGCTGTGTGACCCTGGGCAAGTCACTTAACCCCAATTGCCTAAAGAAAAAAAAAGAGAGAGAGAGAGAGAGAGAGAGAGAGAAGGAACTGGGCAGAAATGGTCACGTGAGAATGCATAAGGGTCAAGGAATTGAGATCCAGGCCAGGCTTGAGGGAAGCATAAACATAGCTAGGTGGTGTAGTAGTGGATAGTATCTTGGGCTGGGAGTGGGGAAGAACTGAATTTCAGTCTTGCCCTCAGGTATTTACTAGCTGTGTGGCTCTGAGCAAGGCTCTCAGCTTCCATTTCCTCATCTGTAAAAAGAGATAAAAATAGCAGTTACTTTTAAAGGGTTGTTGTGAGGATCACACGAGATAATGTATGCAAGATACTTTGTAAACCTTAAATCTCTATATTAATTCTAACCATCATAATTATTATAAGGGAAGAAGAGAGAGAGGAAAAGGTACCAAAAAATGTGTATTAGAGATGGGGAGGTGCGTAAACTTTGTCTGTTTTTCTAAATTAAGCTGTACCCAATGTTTCAAGGAGGCAGGGACCATGTTTATCCAAACTTTATATATCATTTAGCATAGTACTCCATATATATAGGTTCATAATAATTTTTTTTTAAAACCTTTATTGAATACCTACAGTAATTATTCAATTCAGTCATTGAAAGTCTACTTCATGACTAGCTAGCACTCTACACTGTACTAGGCACTCACTGTTTATGCGATTCATTCTGGGTTTAATTTTACGTAGCCCTGAATTGTGGTATTTAACTGCTATTTAAGCAGATATACTCTGTCTAATTCTCTCTACTAGACTACATACTCCTTGACAGCAGGATTCATGGCTTATATTTTTCTTTTATTCTCTACAGAGCCTATCATAGTTCAAGGCCATGTTAGGAACTTGATAAAAATTGTTGAATTGAAACAAAATTTTCTATGTCTTCTAGGTTTGCTACAATTCATCATTTTGCTTAGTGTGGATTTCTAGACAATGGAGACCATTTCTATTAATAGTATTTTTTCCACTGCATTACTCAATGTAATTCAGTTTTCTTTGGAAAGCCTGAAGATGTTCACATCTTCTCTACCTAAAAAGAATGAACAAACTTTTCTGTATTTTAATTCAATTTGAGTGGTTATAAGAGTTCTGGGATTGTATTAGGCTTCTTTTTTACAACATCACTACATGGTAGCCATAAAGAATAATCATATTATTATAAGTCAAGTTGAAAAGATGAAAAGAGTGCCCCAAAATATGTATTAGGGATGGAGAGATGTTTATCTACCCCCGCTAACAAATTTTAGGTAGCATTTTGCATTCCTTTGAAGGAGATTACTGTGGAAATTTTCAAAATTAGCTGATATAATAATAACTGATATTTAGATAGATAATAGAAACAGAGAGAAAGAGAGACAGAGAGAAAGAAAGATGGAGAGATAGCTAATAACTGTCTAAGGCAAGATTTGAACTCGGATATCCCAGATCCCAGTTCAATGTGCTTTTCCCTAAGCTAAACTGCCTCCTAATTATACTGGCTAATACTCCTTGGAAATAATTCTTAAATATTTTCATATTAAAGACTACTAGATAGGGCTGTGCTGACACTGGGACTTTTGGCCTCATTTCCCATATGCCCTTATCTGGATGTCCCTAATTCTTCCATATATAGTTATATTTTGATGGACACCATAGCTATTTGGGAGGGGAGGGGGACAATTGATACAAAAGTCCTATGTATTCCTTTGCCATTGGGCAGGTCTGCTTGTTTAAATTCTTCCCTTTATGACCCACCTATAGTAAAGTGTAAAAACTAACAGATTTGGTCAGAAAATCTGGGTTTGAATCCTGGTTCTATCACTTACCAGTTGTGTGATCTTAGACAAGTCACTTAACCTGTATACTTCAGTTTCTTCCTGTATAAAATTAGGAAAATAAAAATTAAGTAATACCTTCATCACAGGGCTGTTCTGAGGAGCAAATGAGCTACTGGGTAAAAAGCACTTTGTAAAAGTGCTATAAACATAAAGTACTACATACATACCTATATCTATGTATGTATGTATATATATATGCACACATACATGTGTTTGTGTGTATGTATGTATGTATACATAGATACATACAAATATACATATATACATATATAAAATTGTCAGATATTATTATTATTTGTGCTTATTTTCCACCCTCAACTGCAGTTCTATTTTGGCTAAAGGTAGCAGTAACTCTCCATCAATTCCTAACTGTTTCTGGTCCATAGAGCACAGTTGGAAAGCCAATGACTGAAGGCACTCAGCTCTGCATTCTAATAGCTTTTTACTCTTACAGATAAGCAGGATATCTAACTATGCCTCCATTCCCTTTATGGCAGCACTGGGCAAACATCCTTTAAAGAAATGATTCAAGGTTTGACGGTTAGGGAAATGATTCATATTTCAAGTTTTTAGAATAAATATTAACTCAGCTCTTGAATGCTTTGGAGGAGCAGTGGAGAACTGCCCATAACCTAAAGTCAGTTCTTTCAGTTATTAACTACCGGCCTGAATCCTGGGTGAGATGAGTATGTTAAAATGTGAACCAAAAGTAAACTTGCATTTTAACATGGAAAAATGAGTTGATAATTGTAGCCATAACAGTTTGGGGGAAGACAGGAATGAGGGAAAAAAACTATTACTTTAATTTCTTATTGCAATACAATTTTTTAATCATATTAAAGGTCTTTTAATGCTTCTTTCTGTGGTCTGTGAAACCTGATTAACCTGTAGAATTATTACAGCATTAATACATTGAAGTATTGTAATTGGTAGTTCCTAACAGCACCATACTGAGAAGGGTACTCAAAATATGATCTGATGATAATGAAAATAGAAAAGGGGTTAGAAGATTAGAAGATTTTCATTAGAAGGTTATCTATCTGAGTGTCAAATATGAAAATTGAATAGAGCTAAAAGTCATCATAGGGACCATCTACTTCACCTTCCTCATTTTATGGTTGGAACTAACCAAGACCTAGAGAAAGGATAGGAAAGTGAAATCCAAATTTCCTAACTACACGACCATTGTTTTTTCCAGAAAGTCGCACCATCTAATAATGTTGTCAGTCTATTCTCCCACTGTCTAACCCTGGACCAAAAAAGGAAGAATATTTAGGCAAGGATTCATGGCTACTGTGACCCCTAAGTGAGTATATACCCCCTTGTAGATATTCTACAAATACAGATTCTCCAAGGAGCTATAGCATGTGCAACAGCCACATATGGTAAAAAACCATCTTGGCAGATGGGTTAAACCAGATTGAGGGTAACTGACAGGTCTGAAAACTGTCAATGAGTTAGAGGGATGTCTACCCCAAACATATAAAGACTTTCCCTGGCAGAATAGGTGGATACATTCTAAAATATTTATAGCAGCTCTCTTTGTGGTGGCAAAGAACTGGAAATTGCAAGGATGCACATCAATTGGGAAATGGCAGAACAAGTTGTGGCATATAATTGTGATGGAATATTACTGTGCTATAAGAAATGATGAGTTTGATGATCTTAGAAAAACATGAATAGACTTATATAAAATAATGAAGGGTGAAATAAGCAGAACCAAGGGAATGTTATATACAGAAACAGCAATATTATTTTAAGAACAACTTTGATCTAAGCCATTTTGACTATTATAAATACCCAAATGTACTACAAAGGACATATGAAGGAAGATGCTCTCTGCAGCCAGAGAAAAAACTGATAAATAGAAGTATGTATAGAATGATTTTACATATATATACATATTTGTGTCTACTGGTAGCCTTGGGAGGGGGGGAAGAAAAAAAGGGAAAAAAATAAATTTATGTGATTACTTTATTATATATTTAAAAGAAATAGCAAGTTGTACGTAATTGATTTGCCATTTCACATGTAATCATCTTTTTTAAATTATACTTTTATGGAAATGCTTATTTTATTCTGTAAATTAAAAACAAAAATTTAAAAATAAAATGATCAAATAATTTTTAAAAAAAGAATAATTTGTTCCAATGGCCACGAAAGAGGCTGAAGCGAGCACTGTGGAGCACTTAGAGCTTGGTCAGGCATTGAAGACACCAAGGTCATTCATGGCACCCCAGGCCATCACCAGTTGTTTTGACTTTTGTCTTGCCACCAGTCTTTGGTGACTGCAGAAGAGAGAGTGAAGCTGACAACTCTGTGCAATTCTGTTGTTTTTTTTTTTAAGGCAATTGGGGTTAAGTGACTTGCCCAGAGTCACACAGCTATAGTAAGTGTCAAGTGTTTGGTCTGAGGCCAGATTTGAACTCAGGTCCTCCTGACTTCAGGGCTGGTGCTCCATCCACTGTGCCAACTAGTTGCCGCCCCTAACTGTGCAATTTTGCCTCACCAAAATCCAATTCCCAAGCAAGTCAAGACATCACCCATGATGGCATTGGTCCTCTTTGAAAATGAAGGACAAACAACAACAGGAAATAATGAAATCTGAGGGAATGGGGAAGGAAGATTCTAACACTGTAAGTGTGGGCCTCACAGCTTTAAGGTACTATAAGGAAAATTGACTGTTCCTACAGCAAGCACTCTATAAAGGGGAAGAGGAGATTCCCTAATCTCCACAGAATCTCAGTTTCAAGGGACTTTTTATTTACCTAGTCCAACCAGGGCTGACAAGTAGTAGGAAAAATATGCCTTTGTTACTAAATTCTCATATGTTCAAAAATATTTATAGCAGCTCTTTTTGTAGAGGCAAAGAATCAGAAACCAAGAGGATGTCCATCAACTGGGAAATGGATGAACAAGTTATGGTATGTGAATGTAATGGAATAATATGGTGCCATAAGAAACAATGAAGGGGATGGTTTCAGAGAAACTGGAGGAAGACTTGTATGAACAGATGCAGAGTGAAGTAGGCAGAACTAGAACAATTTATCCAGTAATGATAGTATTGTAAAGTCAAATAACTTGAAAGACTCAGAAATTCTGGTCAATTCAATGACCAACCACAATTCCTGATGATGAAATGTGCTACCCATCTCCTGGCAGAGAGGTGACAGACTCAGAGTACAGATTGAAACTTTTTTTGGACATGGCCAGTACAAGAATTTATTAACTTTACTATACATATTTGTTACAGAAGTTATGCTTTTCTTTCTTTTTATTTGGGGGTGAGAGAGTGGGACAGAGAAAAGGTGGATTTCCCTTGATTGAAAAAAAAAAACTAATTGAAAACAACAAAAACTGTGAGGTAATGGAAGCCCAAAAAGGATCTGGAGTCCCTTTAGCTGCATATGGTTTGGTTTTTTGTTAGTTTCTGACATTAATTACAAAACATTGAATTTCAAAGAAAACAATAATGACATAGAAAACTCTGTCAGTTATTGACCAATATGGATTAATTAACCATAGAACAACTAATTGCATCTTTAAATCAAAATAATATTTTAATTTAATTCTTAATTGTATAATATATTTGCATACACATATATTTCATATTCAATGTACATATGATTTTGAACAATGGCTTGCAAAATTGTCCTGTTAATAGAATATTTATGAGTATTTCCCAGTCTACATGAACCTTAGCTTCTGGGTTTTAACTATATGACAATGCAGACTCATTTTATTGTGCACAGTCACAACTTTCCCAAATCAATTCTTTTTCTTTTTGTGAAAATGACATTTTTCTTTTTTTTAAATGTTTTTTCCAATTACACATAAAAAAATTTTAACATTTGTTTTTTTTAAACTTTGAGTTCCAAATTCCCACTTCTCATACCTCCCTTCCTTCTCATTAAGGAGGTAAGCAATTTGATATCACTTTCCCAAATCAGTTCTTTTTTTAAATGATAATGATATTTTACTTATTTTTTCAAATATTTCATTTTTAAATTACATGTAAAAGAATTTAACATTTTTTTAAATTTTGAGTTCCAAATTCTCTCCCACCCCCTCATTAAGAAGGGAAGTAATTTGATATAGGTTATACATGTGTAGTCATACAAAACATATTTCTTTATTAGTCATATTGTGAAAGAAAGCACAGCCAAATTAGTTCTTTTAAAAATGTAGCTTTTTCTGATTAAAGTTGCATTTTGGAATAGTTTTATTTTATAATGTTAAACTGCATATTTTTAAATTTTTAGTTATTCTTTATAAAAGGTTATTTATTATATTTACATATACTTTACATTCTTTAGAAAATATAAATACCAATTTTCTACCAAATATATACCATATATATTTTACTTGAAATTCAATTTATTTAAAAATATTTATAACTGTATTTTCTCAATCATGTCAAAATCACTAAAAATTTGAAAATTAACATTCTAATGAAAAGAAAAACAGTAGTATTTTGAAAATTGTTCATTTGAAATATATTGCAAGTGCTGCAATTCATGAAAAGTCACATTTTATGAGGTTACAAGCATTTACTGAAATGTGGATTATAATAATGTGATATATCATTTCATTTTTATTTGTTTTTCTATGTTCTTTGAGAATATTTTGCTTTTCAATACCAATTTTTCTTTGTCTACAAGATAAGATATATTGGAAGTTTTTTGCACATTGGTAATAGTTCTCACACATTACATTCCATGTAAAGCTCTTTTAGCCAGTCCTTTCCTCTTCTCTCCTATATCCTCTTTTTTTCCTCCTTTCTTTTTCTCTTTTCTCTTTTCCACCCTCGCTTGGACCCCTGAAAAAAAAAAATCACTAGATTCAAACTCACTCTTGGTTCTGTCCACCTATCTCTCTACACCTCTTAAAGGAGTAAATTTCATTTTCGCGCATTTCTAATTTCCTTTCCTCAAGCCTAAATCTGCCTGATTGCAACTTTCCTCTTTCCTCCGCCCTCAGCTCTTGGGGGCCAAGCTGAATAAGTCTTATCCTTCTTCCTCTCGGTAGCTTTCCAAATACTTGAAAACAGTTCTCATAAGCCCTCTCCTCCACCTTCCCGAGTCTTCTCCAGGCTAAATGATCTTATTTTTTCCCACTGATCCTCATAAGTTGGATACGATCAAAGGATCATAGATTTAGATCTGGAAAGGACTTCAGAGGTCATCTAGTTCAAATTTCTCAATTTTTAGATGAGGGAAAGTGAGGTCCGGTAAGGTTAACCGGTCCAAGATCACGTCCGTGGTAAGTGGCATAATCTTAAACCACTTCACCATTCTGCTTGTCTTTCTCTGGATACCTTTCCAGTTTCTTAATGCCGCTACTAAAATATGGTGCTCAGAAATGAACACAGACTCCAGATAGAGTATGACCAAGGCAGAGTATAACAGGGCTATTGCCTTCGTGACCTTAATAATCCTAAACCTTTCAAAGCAGCATAATTTTTTTATCCACCGTGTAATTAATATTGACCTTGCAATCCACTCGAAACTCTGGATCTTTTTTTTTCCGTACAAACTATATAGCTATTTGACTCCCATCTTGGATTTGTGACGTTGATTTATTGAACCCTATTGTAGAACTTTACAATAATCCCTATTAAATATTATTAAATTGAGTCCAATGTCCTAACATTGTTGAACTCTTTCTAAATCCTGTCACCATAAATGTTTGTTATCCCTACTAGCTAATTCGACTAGGATGTCATCTCTGCATTTAAGTCATTTATAAAAATTCTCATTCTTCAATTTCTCCCACTCCCCATCCCAAATGCTTTAGAAGACAGAAAAATTCAATAAATCCAAGCCACTGGGACCTTGGGCATGTTGCACCAGGAAGCAAGTGGGCAAGAGGAAGAGGAGGAGGAGGAGGAGGAAGAGACTTGATATGTGAAGAGAGGGTGCTCAATTTTTTATTTTCTTCCATGCCTCCAGGAATGAATTTGCTTTAAAGAAGAAGTCCTCAAACTTATTTGGCATACTGCCCCCTTTCAAAAAAAAATTACTCACGCCCCCCTGGAAATCTGCTTTCTGTAACCCTTAAATTTTTTTTTTAATTTCCATCATTTCAAAAAATATATAAAAATTTTAAATGACACCTCTAAAATTTAATAATTTATTGTAAATTTGTGGGGCTTTTTCCTGCATTGACATTTTGATGATGCAATATTGCATCATGTAACCATATAGTATTGTATTGTAAACAAATCATTACATGCACATATTCCTGCTGATGCATGCTGGACTTCCCAACAATGCATAACAAGCTTGCCTGCCAACACTTGCTTGTTAAGACCTGTTGGCAGACTTGACCACTAATCTGTTATTACTTGCATTTTGTGTGTTTATTTGGAAAATAATGTAATCACTATGACTTCAACTCTGTTATACAACCAATGAAACATGTGAGAATGGTTTTTCAAAATTTTCTTATCTTCTCTTCTTTCCTTATGCTTCCACCACCCCCTTATTTTTATTCAGTGCCCCCCAATTGCACCTGAGGCTACTACCACCCTCTTGGATTGTTCTAGTGCCCCCCAGGGGGCGATATTGCTCACTTTGGGAACCTATGAAAGGCTAAGTAGCAAAAAGCTCAAAATGATATTGTATTTATCTCTGATGAAGCATGTCCCTCTCTAGACAGAGTACTTGATATGTGATAGCCAGATTATTGAGTCAATGCTTGGATTGTGGAACCCAGAAGGAAAGAAGCCCATCTGTTGCTTGTCTTTATTTATGTATTAGAAAGAGGTGGGTTGAGTCAGTGGATAATAATAATGATTCAGGAGGGAAAAAAAAGAAAAGAGAATCGATAAAATATTTAAAAGCATATATGAGAAAACAAAAAAGTTCAGAAAGGTTCACAAACAAGGCAGGATGAGGAAAGCCTAGTGAATGAGGTGGTACCCAAGCTAAGGATGCTAGATGTCTTGGAAGCCAAAGGTCAGGAAGGAGATAATCCATTTTCTAACTTTTCCAGCCCATGATAATTTCTCCTTTATCTGAACTATAGCACTTACAGTTTATGCCTTGTAATTTAGCACTTAGAGTTAGCCTGCCAAGTGTGTATTGCTTCCTAATACATTCTTGTTCCTTCAATTTGATGGCAAATCCCACTGTGCTGGGTCCATCGTAGGTACTTCATAGGTAACTTATTGCCAGAGTGATGTCATTTTCTGAGCTCTTTTTCATAGTAAAGATAGGGGCTGGGGATGGCTCTGGAACTATTTTAATTTCACGATAGATTCAGGAAAAGTAGGCAATGTATTTTGTCCAGGAAGTTAATTACTTAACAATTATTCATTAATTCAGCAAGCATTTTAAAAGTTCCCACTAGACTATATGAGGGGGATGCAAAAGCAAAAGAATAAATTACCCGGACATTCAAGCAATTTACTGTCTGCCTCATCTCTTAATCTTAGCTACAGCTTCTACATAAGCAAGTGTCAGATCCAAGTAGAAGTATTTGTGTGTGTGTGTGTGTGTGTGTGTGTGTGTGTTCTTCCTTTACAAGTATATTTACTATACTTACAAAGTTAGCAACATTGTACTATAGAAAGAACTGAAGAAATTGCTGACTTAAATGTGTGTTAATTTCATTTCCTACCTTTTGTGGTTGTTGTTGAGTCATTCAGTAGTGTCCAACTCTTGTGACCCCATGGACACGTGGTCCGTACACACCAGGTCTTTCTGTCCTCCACTATCTCTCAAAGTCTGTCCAAGTTCAGGTTCATTGTTTCTATGACATTATCTATCCATCTCATCCTGTCCCATCCCCTTCTCCTTTTGCTTTCTTTCTTTCCCAACATCAGGGTCTTTTCCAATAAGTCTCATCTCATTATGTGCCCAAAATATTTAAACTTCAGTTTCAGTATTTGACCTTCCAGTGAATAGCCTGAATTAATTTCTTTAAGTATTGATTGATTTGATCTCCTTGCTGCCCAAGCAACTCTCAAAAGTCTTCTCAAGCACCACAATTCAGAAGCATTGGTCCTGCTTTCCTTATGACCAACCCTCACAGTCATACATTGCTGCTGGAAAAACCATAACTTTGACTATGGAATTTTGTCGGCAAGGTGACTTCTCTGTTTTTCAGTATGCTGTCTAGATTTGCCATAGCTTTCCCTCCAAGGAGCAAGCATCTTTTATTTTCGTGGCTGCAGTCACTGTCTGCAGTGATCTTTGAGCCCAAGAACATAAAGAATATAAAATCTGACACTGCTTCCAATTCTTCTCCTTCTATTTGCCAAGAAGTGATGGAATCAGTTGCCAAGATCTTGGGTTTTTTTGTTTGTTTGCTTTGTTTTGTTTTTTTAATGTTAAGCTTCAAGTCAGCTTTTACACTGTCCCCTTTCACCCTCATCAGAAGGCTTCTTCATTCCTCTTCACTTTCTGCCATCAGATTAATATTAACCAGCATTTCCAAAATTGTTGATATTTCTCCCAGCAACCTTAATTCCAGCTTTTAATTCATCCAACCTGGCATTTTGTGTAATGTACTCTGCATGTAAGTTAACATCTTTACATATGCCTAAAATACTGTCTCTTTTCATCTCTACCTTTTGAAACTCCTAACTTCCTTCAAGGCTTGCTAAAGTCACCTCCTTTAAGATTTTTCCCTGATTCTTCCAATTCTTATTGCCACCACCATCCCACCCAGAAAACATTTTGTATCTACCTTTATTTATTTAACTGTGAACATGCCATGTCCTTCCAAATGGCTGTAAATTCTTTGAGGGAATGGACTTCCTATTTTTGTATTTGTAGGCATGGTACCTAGCATGGCAATTGGCAGACATTTTATTAAAAGCTTGTTGATCCTTTGATTAACAAAAGTACTTCTAAGCGCAGATGTTTATCAATGAAATACACATGAACTTACATAAACTGTTGCTGGCTTAATGACAAATCTCAGTTTGAGGAAGCATTGCCAGGGAATGGCATTGGTAACAAATTCCAACTTCCTCCTGAAAACAAAAGCAGTTATTGTAGAAGTCTTATTTGCTTATTAGCCTATTCTATTTCTGGTTAATGATTTCACAAGTGAAATCCCAGAAGAAACCACAGAAAAAAAGCATTTTGGCTGAGTCAATCAGGACTGGCATGGTAGTTCCTAAAGGAAAGAAAGTTTTATTCAATTTAAAAAATATATTCAATCCTATGATTTCATCAGGTCAGGGGACTCCTGGTAGGAAAATTCCTTTCACCCTTGCAGTTTGGTAATTGCTGTATAATTTATAATCTTAGAAAGTCATTAGGTCCTTAAAAGATTATGTGCCTTGCTAGCAGTCATAAATAGTCAGCATGTGTCAGTGACAGGATTTGAACTTAGGTCTTCCTGACCTCCAGGATCTGCTCTTGACCTTCTATAGTATGTTGCCTCTCCCTAAACAACTTTAAGTATATGCAATTATGGTAGCCTTTTCTTGATAATGACAGGAAACACCACAGGTATTCTTTTTAAAAGCCTATTTGTAAATATATTATTTCAGATCCATAGTCAAGCCTTACATAATTTTACCTGTCTCCCTTGCAGAATAAATATATCTTTGTGGCAGGTGGGTGACTAGACCAGAGTTCAAATCTAGTCTTAGATACTTGCTAGCTATGTGACCCTAGGCAAGTCATTGAACCTCTGACCACCTCAGTTTCCTCATCTATCAAATGAGGATAATAAGGATAAAATGAGATAATGTTTGTAAAACACTTTGAGAACTTTAAAGTACTTTTTAAACCCTAGCTTTTGTTATTATTACCCCTACTATTGGGTAAGGGTACCTACCTAAATTCACATTCACTTGCTTCAACAATTCTTTTAATTTTAATATTGCCGTTTTTCTTACTCTGGCACAATACAATTGTTGAAATATGACAACTTTAGGATTAATTCAAAGCTTTATATAAGATGGCTTCTCCACAAATCTGCCTCTTATTATTCAAATGCACATATCTGAAAAGCAGAGATTATGGGCGGGCTAAGAGAGATTTCCACTCCTTTTTCATGGAGCTTGTACCTGGTCCTGGACATTATGACTCTCTTAAAATTCAGGCTGAGAAGCCATTAATCATGTCACACTGTTGGCTTATTTTAGGCTTGAAGCCCTCTGAAATCCACAGATAGTTTTGGTTTTTAAGAAAGAGAGACAGACAGACAGACAGGGACAGAGAGACAGAGACACAGAGAAAGGAACTGGATAGAGAGACAGAAATATATAGGATATATATTCGGTAAATGAGTTGGATAGATAAAACTATAGATACATAGATATATCAGCTTCTAAGACTTTTAAAAAAACATGTAAATGTATGTATGTGTGTATATGTATATGTACATGTACATGTATAGTATCAGTTCCTAAGACTTGAACAAATTGCTTTCAACTTCTGTGTTACAGCTAATGTTCTTTTCCTTTCTGATTCCATTCTGGTTTGCTTTGTTCCAATCATTCCCTATGTATCTAAAACTGCCCAAACAAGCCTACTTTCCTGTCCTAGAGGCTACTCAACCATAAGATTCTTCTTCAGATTCTTTAAAAATGTCTCCTTTCTTTCTAATTAGTTTGATTTTTCTCACTGTCAAGGTTCTAGACCTCTTCCCCCTACCCCCAACACCATTCTATTCCTTCTCTCCTTTCATTATGCTGTCTTATCTCCATTTCATTTACCGTTTCAGAGGGGCAGCTAAGTGGCACAGTGGATAGAGCACTGGCCCTGAAGTCAGGAGGACCTGAGTTCAAATCTGGCCTCAGACCAAATACTTGACACTTACCAGCTGTGTGACTCTGGGCAAGTCACTTAAACCCCAATTGCCTTAAAAAAAATTCCCAATGGGAATTAAACAAGCCCCCATTTGGGGCAGCTAGGTGGCACAGTAAATAGAGCACCGGCCCTGAAGTCATGGAGGACCTGAGTTCAAATCCAGCCAAATCCAACCAAACACTTGACACTTACTAGCTGTGTGACCCTGGGCAAGTCACTTAACCCCAATTGCCAAAGCAAACAAACAAAAAACCATTTACCATTTCAGGTCTTCCTATTTTACAACTTCCACTGTCTTTGCCTCTCTCCTTCCTTACATATACATATATAGTACGTAAGTACATATACATTTTCAGTCATTTTTTTTCAGTCATGTCCAACTCTTTGTGACCCCATTTGGGTTTTTTTTGGCAGATGCTTCTGCCATTTCCTTCTCCATTTCATTTTACAGATGAGGAAGCTGAGGCTAACAGGGTTAAGTGACTCACCAGCTACTAAATGTCTGAGGCCAGATTTGAACTCAGGGAGATGAGTGTTCCTGACTGTAGTCCTGGCACTCTATCCACTGCACCATGTGGCAGTCCCACATATACATGTTTGTCAAGTTGATTTATCTATGTATCTATAGCTATATCTATACATCTCCTAAAAATTTAACAAATATATATGTTATCTACCTATGCAGCTCTCTCTCTCTCTCTGTGTCTCTGTCTCTATCTCTCCTGTCTCTCTGACTCTGTGTCTCTGCAATTTTGTGTCTCCATCTCTCTGTCTCTATCTCTCTGTCTCTGTCTCTGTCTCTTTGTCTCTGTCTCTGTCTCTCTTGCTCTCTCTGCTTTTCTGCACCTCCCATTCTCTGAAGTCTACCCTCTTTCCCTTTGTATCTGACCATTCTCAGCTTCCCTACTTTTCTTTCTACTCATTCTTGAAAGTTCTTTTTCCCTGAAGTAGCTTATCTCTTAATAAAAAAAAGAAAAAAACTCAAACTTGCAATCGCTCTTTACTGTCTCATCTAGAATATTGCCATGTTTATTGTATTTTTTGAAAACAGATGATATACCTTCTGCCTGGTATCAGAGGTCAAGTCTTTACACGAGTTCTGTAAAGTGAGATATACACTGGCTGCTAGCAGCAACCTTGGATACTGTGTGATCCCATGAGAAATTGAAAAAAAAAAAGATGTATTATTGTTACAGATTTCCAAAAGTGCTCCAAATATCTCATAAGGACTCTAGGCATGTTTCATTTAAAACAGAACAAACCAATCAACAAAAACCAAGCCAGACAACTCATTTATCACAGTGGCTCTGGAGAGAGAGTTTATTGCTATGTATCTTAGAGGAAGTACAGTATACTGAAAAGGGCACTCAACTGAGATAAAAAAAAAATCTGGCTCCCCAGACTCATGAATGACCTTAGGCAAGGCAGCAGAAAGGCTGTTTGGTGATAGGTGTAGGGAGGGCCCTGAGGCAGCTTTACTGGGGATTTCTCCTCCAAAGTCCCTTGGATTCCAAGCCTCGGGGTATATACTGTAGCTGGAGGACATCACACTCCTTGTACTGGGAAGAAAATATTTCCTTCCTTGACCTTCTCCCCATGTTGATTAGCACAGAGGGTCTATGTCATAGAGTGTCAGAATTTGAAAGTAACTTAGAGACCATCTGCTCCAATATCTTATTTAATGAAACGATTCTCCATCCAATATTTTAAATGAAGAGCCCTGGCATAAGGTCATCGAGGCTCAAGCATTTCCACTCACAGAGAATTCATGAATTCACATAAATGGCAGCCCAGAAAAGAGTTTCAAATGAGCAGAAAGAAAAAATCTAACCTAATTGTCATCATATTATCAACTTTAGACAAGTTTTCCTCATCTATGATAAGACACTTTGGAAAGGGGATGGTTGGGATGATAGGGTAAGAACTATGTGTTGGGGGACTTGGAAACAGGTATGGCGGAAGGCAACATGGTATAATTATTTAAGGCACATGGAATTTGAAGAGTCCTAGGAGACATGGGTTTTATTCACAGCCCTGGTATACTAAACAGCTAGGACATTTGAGGGGCAGCTAGGTGGCAAAGTGGATAGAGCATTGGGCTTGGAATCAGGAAGACTAATCTTCATGAGTTCAAATCTGGCTTCAAATACATGCTGTCTGTGTGACCCTGGGCAAGTCACTTTAAACCCATTTGCCTCAGTTTCCTCATCTGTAAGATGAGCTGGAGAAAGAAACGGTAAACCACTCCAGTATCTTTGCCAAGAAAACCCCAAATAGGGTCATGCCTGAAAAAATGACTAAACAACAACGAAGGACATTTGAACTTCCTAAGCCCCAGTTTCTTCACTTGTAGAATGATGGCCTTAGTGAATATGATCTCCAGGTAGCTAGGTGGTACAGTAGACAAGAATGCTAGACTTGGAATCAAGAAAAACTAACTTCAAATCTAAACTCAATGATCCTTCTTCCCCATATCCCATCAGACATATGATTTCCCCCACGTTGACCCTGTTACTCTATGTTGTTCCATCTGGATTTGTTCGCCATAGATATCATCCAGACCTATGGATGTCAATTGCCCATCAAATCTTGCCTGATTTCTGTTCTATTTCTTCTAGATCTAGTTTATAGGATCATAGATTTAATGCTGGAAGGGACTTCAGGGGTTATTTCATCCTATCCCCTGATTTTACAGATGAGGAAACTGAGACTTTCTACATAGCAGACACTGAGCCAAATCAATTAAGCTGACTTAATATTTCATTTTTATAGAAGCACAAGGATTCATAGATAGGCAAGGAGATGGTGATAGGACCAGCTAGCACTGACACACCTTCTTCCCTCCCACCCACAATATGAAAATGTTGAGGTTTAGGGGTGCTGGGACCCCAAAAGCATGACAAACAGGTTCTGCTCGAAAGAATTCGACCCAAATCTTCTTTCAGTCAAAGTTTATTAAAGATAAGCCATATAGGCCAGACTCTTAAGGAATCTGAATATTTGTGATGCTCATAAGGACGAGCGGGCATGAGGAAGTCTCAGCCCCTAAATGGCAGGCAGGACAGATCTTATATACAGCCAAGTAGTTTGGAGAGAACAGAGGAGGGCTGGGAGGAGGATCTGGAAGCTGGGGTGACAGGAGGGAAGGGTCCTGGGAGAATCCCCATGGGAGTGTCTGGGAGGTTGAATGGGGTGATCTGGGAATAGACAATGGAGGGCTAGGGTTTATTAGGGTAACAAAGAGCTGGAAGATGGGTCCTAGGAATGAGGAAGAAGTTGAATGGGGTCTGGATAAGATCAAGGATTGGAACCCAGGGGATTAGGGTATCAAAGAACCAGGAGGTAGGGCCCTGGCCATAAAGAAGAGCCAGTCTATGGATCAGAATAAGGATAAGAATGACTTCAGGGGACTGCTAGACTTCCTTGACCAGGTAAAGGTTCAAATACGGTCGAAGAGTCTTCTGGGGCCCATAGACAAATGGGACCCAAATTCTTTTTGGAGTGAGAGGCAAAGATCTCAGCTTGGGCCCATACCCCATCTTAAAGATTCTACTTAAAAGAAGACAAAGCTTCCTTGGGACCTGATTGACCTTGGCTTCCCTGATGCAGCTTCCTGGTCATGTTGTTGTCTGACTCTTCATGATCCCATTTGGACTTTTCTTGGCAAAGATACTGGAGTGATTTGCCATTTCCTTCTCCAGCTCATTTTACAAATCAGAAAACTGAAGGAAACAAGGTTAAGTGACTTGCCCAGGGTCACATAGCTAGTAAGTGTCTGAGGTTAGATTTAAACTCAGATCTTCCTGATTCCAGGCCCAGCACTATAAGAGCATAAAAAATCCCCACCATAAGGAGTCTGAGACTCTCAGGCTTCCCTTTGTGGGTACCTAAGACCACAGAAGCCACCATATTCTGACGACTCACTGATGGAGACAAGAGGAACCATGTCCAGAAAAGCTAATTGTATCCACTGTATCATTGCTGCATATCCTTACTGTGTTAGCAAACCTCCTTTGTTAAATATTCAGTGATTTACTCATAGCTCATCTTGCCACTGTTTCAAACCTGAACTAAGTGGGTCCTGACATTAGAGGTGTACATCCAATAGAGATCATGTGGTTCTTTCTTTAAAAGCCTGTCCCTCTGGAACAGGACAAATCAGAGTATTGAATGTCTGGAATCTCAGGCCACAACCTCAAGAAAAAAAGGCTAATTTCTCAGGTGTTTCCTAGGCTTTGAAATGCCCTAACTCAGTAGAGGAGTTTACGGGTTTCACTTCCTCAGCTTTCAGGGAAGGCCACCAGAGGGCAGCAATCATCTCCAGGCAGCAAGAATCAGTCAGAGAGAGGTATAGGGCCAGCAGGCATGTGGTTTGTAATGTGAAATGATTAACTGCAAATCTGACTTTTGTCTTTGGCAGAGCTTGGTATGGGCCCTGAGCCATGCTGCTGCCTAAGCCTCTTTAATATTTTAAACTATATGCTTTCAGACTCTGTCCCTGGCCTGTATTTGTAGAAATCAAGTTAGCATGTCAGCAGCAGAAAAATTAACCTATCAGGTTTTCAAAATGAGAAATTCAAATTGCTTTAAAAAAAAAAAAGTGCTAAAATCTCTAGTTCTTTCTCTTTCATACACCTTCAACTTACCTATTTCTTTTTCCACATTTATTCACCACATTGAAATTCCAAAGCCCTCAGGGCAGCTAGGTGGCACAGAGCACCAGCCCTGAAGTCAAGACGACATGAGTGCAAATCTGACTTCCGACCAAGCACTTAACACTTCCTAGCTGCGTGACCCTGGGCAAAACATTTAACCCCAATTGCCTTGAAAAGGAAAAAAAAACCTCCTTAAGCCTTAAAATCTTTCTACAGCCTGGACCACCTACCTCCTTCACTTAACCTCCCATAGTTCTCTGATATGACCCCTTTCATTCAGCCAGATTGACCTTTTCACTGTTCCAAACTAGTTCAACTTCCATATTTTACAACTGAGGCTAAGGGAGATTAAGTGATTTGCCAAGATCACAAATATATATATTTGTATGTGTGTATATACACACACACACATCAGAGAGGGCATTTGAAACCAGGTCAGTGTTCTTTCTTCCATTAATACACTTTTGTCTAATCCTATTCACCCTTTCTTCAGCTCAAATCTCTGGATTTCATTGGAACCTTCCTGAACTGCACTGAGGGATCACTCTCTTTTCCTCCAGGACTACTACTCTATAGCATTCAGTTGGACTTCAGTATATCTCACCTTATATTTTTATTCATCTTTTTATGCACACATCCTACTAAACTGGACAGATGAACTCCTCTCAGAAAAGTGTCCAGTCTTAAACTTTTTTGTATGCTCAGTGCCTGGCACAAAGCCTGGTTATCAACACCTTTTTGTTGATGGTAATATTTTCTCTAATTCCCTTATTACTACTCAAATCCTTTCCTTAATTCTGTTGTCCCTCACTCTTCCCCTCTACTCATAAAGTAGAGACACAAGGACTGCCAAATGTTTCGGAGGAATGATTTGAAAGACAGGTGTGGGGACCCTGAGAAGATAATCAAATATCCATCCATGCCACTCTATCACCTTCCCCAGTAAGTGTTGCTTCTCTCACCTTTAGAATATGATCCTTGAAGGTACAGATGGTTTAGATTTTCATTTTTGCAGATTTTCCTGACTCCAAATACAATACTTTATCCAGTCTATTATGCTAACTGCTACATCACTAGCCTGTACTAAATTTCTCCCAACACCGAATTCAGGTGTATGAAATAGGAGTGGTGTAAGGACAATTACACAGTTATTCTCTTATATGCCTGTGCAAAATTATCTCTGATAATTTTTATTTTAGAATATCACTATTGCAATCTCTAAGAGAATCATTTCTTCATTTTTCATTTTTCTTCTACCCATTATCGTGAAGCAGTTCTCCTTCACCATAAATACATTCAGCCAAACTTGTTTATTCTGTTCCTAAAACTTGGCATTCCATTTTCCATCTCCATATCTTTGCATAGGCTGTCCCCTATGCCAGAAATTCCTTTCCACCATCTTACCTCTCCAGTTTGAATGTAAGCTCCTTAAGGATGGACTTTTAAATTTTTTGTTGCAGAATTCCCAGCACCTAGAGCAGTGGCCTTAAAAAATACTTGTTGACTGATTAGCTTCTACCTCTCTATGCAACACTTTTCAATATATGTCAGTTCTTACAGTTTCTCCCTCCTTGTGTTTACTTATCTTTATACACATTGAATTCCCCTCTAATAGAATATGACTGACTACACCCTCAACAATTCTTACAGACTGAAGCTGACTGGATCTCAGTTCTTGGGTCCATGAATTGCCTGGGGCTTTCCAGACTTCCTCACTCCCAGCCTCTAATTATTTTGTAAATCTCCCAAACTCTCCCCACCAGAAATTCCCCAGATTTCCTTATGGACATTTGTTTGTTATGCAAAATAACTTACCTAGTGAAACAGTGAGATGCCAACCCCTCCCACCTGTAGCCTAGTCTTTCTCTCCGCCCCTTCCTCAGGTATCCCAGCATTGCTGTATGTGGCTCCCCGGGTAGCAGCTCCCTTGCCTCAATTAAAGAATTCAATTTTGTTGTATTGACTGTTTTCATTTAAATTCAGGTTGACAAATATAATTTCTTGAGGTTATAGATAGTTTCATTTTTATCTTTACATCCTCAATTCTTAGCACATTTTCTTTTCTATAGCGAGAGTTTAATATTTGTTAAAATGTTGAATATATACTGTCTTTCATGTCACAATTCTGAGACCAAGATCATGAGTTTGATCCCTGCTGAAGTCATTTAACCTCAAACAGAAAACTAAAAACTAAAAAATGTCATATAACCAGTGTTTAGACGCTAACTCTTTCCTTTGGTCACAAAAGCAATTAGAGAGAATCTTGAAGTCTCAATCCAGAATCACCACTACTATAAGAATTCATCTTACAGATAAAAATTAGGAACCTCATTTTCACTCAAGAAGGACAATACCCTATAAACATACCCTGGGGAGGTGCGGTGGGGGAGAGGTGTCCTTCTTTCCCCTAGGCCTTAAGGAAGAAGCTGAACCTTAGCTAAAATCCCTAGAATTTAGAGCTGTAGCTCAGTGTCCCAGCAGAGACCTGGAGATTGTAGAGAGATTACTTTAGCCCACTACTTCTAGGCAAGGATTATAGGGGAAGAGGGACCTAAATTAAATGGCCTGTTACCCTCTACCTCTCATTTCAGTTAACAAAAGAGGGGAAGAGATGTGTATAAAATAAAGAGAAAGATGAAAGAAGAAAAAAAGGACATTCTACACTAGTCTCAGTTTCCCTACTTGTCTCAGAACCAAAGTTTTAGAAGTCTTCCACTAGACTTTGGGGAACTGAGTGAGGATCCAGGGTAAGTAAGTTCAGGGCCAATGGCTCACAATAGCGTCACTCTCCAAAGAAAACAGAAGTTTTTACTGAGCAAACGAAAGATAACCCTAACAGTGAGGCTGGTAGATGAGCTTCATTCACTGGCTTTTGCCTTTTCATAGTGTCTAAGAAAAAAAATGTACATAAAAATCAATCAAAATGTTATTACTTTGGAAAATACAGCCTAGATAACATTAGGATCAGTTTTACTTCCAGAAAATCTTGCTTTCTCTACCTTCCAGAAGAGCATGGAGATTGACAACATCCCTTAAGGAAAGGGAAAACAAAGCACTTCTCTTTTAAAACCCATTTCATTGTCTCTTTGTGGATCCTCAAAGATCTTTCTTTCAAATGGTTTCTACATCTATACCTTGTCTTCAACAAGTATACTGGAACTTGCTATTACTGATATAAGATATTATCTATGATCCAACACAGAAAACTACTCTAAAAAGCTACACTTTTTAGTGTTTGAACCAGAATCATCTCTAGAGTTTGTTTTTCTAAGTATAAATTTTTTTTAAATTTTATTTAAAAACTGAATTTTTAAAATTCTGAACTTAAGAAACAGTAAATAAACTGGACATTTCCACATTCGTAGTAGAACAGACGAGGATTGCATATAAAACTCTATCTCTATTATATTAAGTTTGCTTCTCTTTTGAAGTATGTATAAATTCAACCTATTGCTTTCAAAGCTCTACAACTTGTTTGTGATACTTTCTGGCCTCTTGTGTTCTTTCCAAGGAACTGGAATTTCTAAGGATCTCTTAAATTTACAAGGAATTTACAAGGATCTCTTAAAATGTTGCCTCAATGATCCTCTTTTCTTCTTCTTCCTCCTTCTTCTTCTCCTTCTTTCCCTCTTTCATCTTCCTCCTATCCTATCCCTAACCTCTTCTCTTCCTACTTTGTCCCATTGGAACAAACAAGCAGTGTTAATCAAAACAAATCTCCACATTGGCCAAGCCCAAAAATATGTCTTATTCTGCATCTTTATTCCATTGCCCTGTATCAAGAGGTGAGTAGCGGGGCAGAGCCAAGATGGCGGAGTGAAAGCAGCAGTGACTTGCTTGAGCTCTCCCCCAAAACCCTCCAAATACCTGTAAAAAAATGGCTCTAAACAAATTTTAAAGCAGCAAAACCCACAAAAAGACAGAGTGAAACAAATTTCTAGCCCAAGACAAGCTGGATGGTTGATCAGAAAGGTATATCACGCCGGGCGGGGAGAGGAGCAAGTGCAGCGTGGGTGCGCAGGCCGCAGTGAACCTGGAGCAGGCCTCAGAGGACTGAATCGCAGGCAGCTGTGGCGGCTTCTAGACTTCTCAACCAAGGAACACCAAAAACAACTTAGAAGATCAGTGGGAAAAGCCTGTGACTGCGGTGAGAGAAGGAGCTAGGTCTCAGTCACAAGTCCCAAGCGTGGCCTCTGGGGCAGCAGCTGCCTCCTGAGGTTCCAGCCCACAGACTGAGGGGGAATCGAGTGGCTGATTAGAGGGCGATTGCAGGGATCTCTTTGCCAGTGCTGAGGCAGGAATGTCTTGCTTTGTCCATGCTTGGGTCTGGGTCACAGTTCTGGGTGGCGGTCCTGGGGCAAGGAGTGCTGCTGGCGTGTTGGATCTTGTTGTGGCTGTGGAGAGGAAACACCTTGCGCCTTATCATACCACCTTGGTAGAACTGAAAATTTACAAGTCCCTAAATGTATCTCTGAAAACAGCTGTACAAGCCCCCGAAGCTTGGGACAGTACATTCTCCACATTGGAAGCAGACTCTTACCTTAACAAAGAGTTTAAAACTCAAGTAATTGGTTGGGATCATGAGTAAGCAGTGCAAAAAGAGTCAGACCATATTATCTTACTTTGGTGACAAAGAAGATCAAAACATACAACCAGAAGAAGACCACAAAGTCAAAGCTCCTACATCCAAAGCCTCCAAGAAAATATGAATCATTCCCAGGCCCTGGAAGAGTTCAAAAGGGATTTTGAGAAGCAAGTAAGAGAAGTAGAGGAAAAACTGGGAAGAGAAATGAGAGTAATGCAAGAAAATCATGAAAAACAAGTCAACAGCTTGCTAAAGGAGACCCAAAAAAATCCTGAAGAAAATAACACCTTAAAAAATAGCCTAACCCAAATGGCAAAAGAGGTCCAAAAAGCCAATGAGGAGAAGAATGCCCTAAAAAGCAAAATTGAACAAATGGAAAAGGAAGTCCAAAAGATTACTGAAGAAAATACTTCCTTAAAAATAAGAATAGAGCAATTGGAAGCTAGTGACTTTATGAGAAATCAAGACACTGTAAAACAAATCCAAAAGAATGAAAAATTAGAAAACAATGTGAAATATCTCATTGGAAAAACAACTGACCTGGAAAACAAATTCGGGAGAGAGAATTTAAAAATTATTGGACTATCTGAAAGCCATGATCAAAAAAAGAGCTTAGACATCATCTTTCAAGAAATTATCAAGAAAAACTGCCCTGATATTTTAGAACCAGAGGGCAAAATAGAAATTGAAAGAATCCACTGATCTCCTCCTAAAAGAGATCTCCACAGGAAGACTCCTAGGAATATTGTAGCCAAATTCCAGAGTTCCCAGGTCAAAGAGAAAATATTGCAAGCAGCTGGAAAGAAACAATTCAAATATTGTGGAAACACAATCAGAATAACACAAGATTTAGCTGCTTCTATATTAAGGGACCACAGGGCATGGAAAATAATATTTCAGAGGGCAAAGGAGATAAGACTGAAACCAAGAATTACCTACCCAGCAAAACTGAGTATAATCCTTCAGGGGAATAAATGGTCATTCAGTGAAATGGAGGACTTTCAAACATTCTTGATGAAAAGACCAGAGCGGAATAGAAAATTTGACAAGACTCAAGTGGAACATGAAGAGATAAGCAGGAAAGAGAAACCAGAAGAGACTTATTAAGGTTGAACTGTTTACATTCCTGCATGGAAAGATGATATTTGTAACTCATGAGACCTTTGTCAGTATTAAGGTAGTTGGAGGGAAAAAATTATATGTACGTATGTATAGAGAGATAGATAGATAGATAGATAGAGGGCACAGGGTGATTTGAAGATGAAGGGGTCATATCTGGAGAATAAAATTAAGGGGTGAGAGAGGATTATACTAGGAGAAGGAGAAAGGGAGAGGCAAGAACAGAGTAAATTATCTCACAAAAAACAGAAAAGAAAAGGTTCTTACAGTGGAGGGGAAACAGGGGAAGGTGAGAGGGAATGAGTGAATCTTAATCTCATAGGATTTGACTTAAGGAGGGAATAACATACACATTCAATTGGGTATGGAAATCTGTCTTACCCTACAGGAAAATAGGGGGGGGAAAGAGGACAAGAGAGTAGGGGGATGATAGAGAGGAAGGCAGATTGGGAAAGGGGGTAATCAGAAGCAAATACTTCTGAGGAGGGATAGGGTCAAAAGAAAGAATAGAATAAATGGGATAGGATTAAGGGAAATAGAGTTAGTTTTTCACAGCATGTCTACTATGGAAGTGTTTTGCATAACTGCACATTTATACTATATTGAGTTGCTTGCCTTTTCAATGAGGGTGGGTGGGGAGGGAGGAAGGGAGAAAATTTGGAACCCAAAGTTTTAAAAACACATGTTTAAAAAAAATGTTTTCACATGCAACTGGAAAATAAGAAATACAGGAAATGGGGTACAGAAATCTATCCTGCCCTACAGGAAAATAGAAGGGGAAGGGAATAAGAGAAGGGGGAAGAGATAGAAGGGAAGGCAGTCTAAAGGAAGGCGTATTCAGAATGCATGCCATCTTGGGGTGGGGAGAGGGGTGAGATGGGGTGAAAATTTGAAGCTCAAAATCTTGTGGAAGTAAATGTAGAAAACTAAAAATAAATTTATTAATAAAAAAATAAAATTTTAAAAAGAAACAAAAAAAAAACAAAAAAAGAAGTGAGTAGTATGCTTCTTCATCCATCCAGTCATGCTTGGGAATTGCAGTGATCAGGGTTCTCAAGTGTTTAAAAGTTGTTTTTATTTATGATGTTGTTATTATATAAATCATTCTTTTGCTACTTCTCACTTCACTGTGCCTCAATCAGTTCATATAAGTCTTGGTTTAATTTGAAACTGTTCCTTTTGTCATTTCTTAAGTCACAATAGTATTCCATTACATTCATGTACCATAATTTGTTCAGCTATTCCCCAAATGGTGGACACCACCTTCATTTCCAGTTCTTTTACCTGCTCCAAAAAAAAAAAAAATAGCTGCTACATTTTTGTACATATGTGTCCTTGTCATCCTTCTTTGACCTCTTTTAAAAAAGGCCTTGTAGAGGTATTTCAGGGTCAAAAGGTATACACGAGTCAGTGACATAGCTCCAAATTGATCTCCAGAATAGTTAACCCAATCTGGTTGTAAAAAAATGAAAGTTTCACACCTGAGGACATCGATTTTCCACTCATTATGCTATGGAGAAGCAGCTTATAAAGGATGTGGGTTCAAACTTTGACCGTCACACACTAGCCGTGTGATCATGGGCAAATCACTCAGCCTCTCAGTGCCTTGGACAACTCTAAGGCTAGAAATTGCAGAGTTCTATGTTTGTGAAGGGAGTTTCTGCACCAGATGTCTATATCAGTGAACTCATAGCGTCATAGATTTAAAGCTGAAAGGGACCTTGGAAGCCATCCAATCCAATCCCCTCATTTTATAGGTGATCATAAAGCCAAGAGATTAAGTGATAGTTACTACTAATGACTAATGACAGATCTGGGATTTGAATCCAGATTTTCTGACTCCAAATCTCATGTTCATTCCTTTGCATCTGCTATTACCTTTTGGTTATAATTTTTTTTAAATCACCCTTTCACTCACCTTGACACACCAATTGTTGGATGAGGAAAAACCTCATATGATCCTAAAATAAACTGACTGGTGTTTGATCAATACAAACCACCCTAAGATTTGTGTCTAACAGTTCACTCTCGTGGGATAATGAAAGGATGACCAAACCACTTAGGACAGTACTATGGTTCTTTATATCCCTGTTGCATCCCTGCATCCTATTATACACTTTCAGACCATGTGTATCTGAAGCTAGGCCAAGATTAAGAATGATAGCTAGCATTTGAATAGAACTTGAAGGTTTGCAAAGAGCTTTGCAATGCTGTTTCATTTGATTCCCACCACCATCCTTGTTGACTTGACATGACTTAATTATTTTAATGTGCCTCAGTTTCCTCACCTATAAAAGGAGGCAACAGACTAGATCACCTGAGACTCCTGAAAGCTCTAAATCTATGATCCTGTATGTGAAGGACTGAGGGAATTGCTACTATTATTCCCATTTTGTAGATGAAGTTAAGAGGAGCTTGCCCAGGGTCACATGGCTAGAAAATGTCTGAGGAAGGATTCAAACTTAGTTCTTTCTGACTCCAAGTCCAACACTCTGCTCACTGCCACATAGCTAGAATAAGCAGTAGCCTATATTGTGTGATTTTTAGGGGCTCTGGGAAAACTCTACTCCCCTACCCCAAATAAGTCCTTTCTTCTAGGGAAGGTAAATGCCAGAATGTCTAAAATGTCTTTGTGTTAAACATCTCTCCCTAGTCCTCTATGAAAACATAGTGTGGCCAAGGGTGGAGATATTAAGTCACTGATACCTTAGTATGATTTTGTCTGAGCCTTTTGTGAAAGGAGTGCCCACTGGAAGTTATCATGAGGTGCCAGCTGGGAATGAGGAGAGAAGGTAGAGTACAAACAAAGGGGCAAAAGAGCTCAGATCAGACAAGGGAACAGTGGAGCACAGAAGACAGGCTTTGCTCGTGTGCTCAGTGGTGCTAGAGTCCACCTTATCCTAAGGGGTCCTTAATTTTTTTGTTGGTGTCTTTTATTTATATTTTTATATTACAACTGTGTGACATGATTATTTCTCTTGTATTAATAATTAATTATTCAATCAGAACCAAGGGTTTTCCCCTTTTCTGCTTCCTCATCCAGAAATCAACCAGTGTGAGAAATCTCTCTTAAATATTTACTCATGCCAAGATCTAATCAAACAGTAGAAATTCTACGTTCAGAATTGGTGGATTCCTGAATGCATTCCTGCTCATTATGTTTACTCAGACAGGTCTGGGAAAGCATTGATTCTCCCTTTTGTCAGAGAGGTGATATGGAATATGGATATGGATACAGTTGATAAGTCTCTTTGACCAAGATTTGGGTGATCCAAGTCATATACCCCCAAGACCTTCGTCGTAATATAGCCCAGCCTCTCATTGTAATATTCATCTTCTCATTAATTATTAACCAATCAGAGTTGATTGCCACCTCAGGAACATCTACTTTTCCAAGAGCATGTAAACTGTGAGCCCATCACCAGGGGAGGGTTTTTAGTTTAAGAGAGAGGTAGCCAAATAACCATCCTTTTATTAAAATGTTGGCATTATTAATAAGATTAGTAATTACCCAGAAATTGTTTCTCAAACTTTTTATATGTCACACAACCATTTCCACATTTACCCTGTTACCCTCACATCTCTCTTACTAATGCCTCCTTTGTAACAAAAACAATTAAGTAAAACCAACTCCAGGAGCTGCCACAACTGTGAGTATATGCAATATTCCCCACTTGCAGCCCTTCAGTTCTCTAAGGAAGGTGTGTAACATCATCTGTTCTCCAGGCCCCGAGGTCATCTACCCAAAGTAGAATCTGTCCTAAAACAGATCTAACAAGTAGCCATCCCATTTTTGTTTGGAGAGGGGTCTGCCAACTACTTCCTTAGGTAGACTCTTCATTATTGGAAAGCTTTCATTATTAAGAATTTTTCTTTACATCAAATTGAAATCTATTTCCCTGTAACTTTCCCCAATGTTTCTTAGGTCTACCCTATGGACCCAAACAGTATGTGACAGCCCTTCAAATACTTGAACACAGTTAATCAGTCTGGGACCACAGGAACACAGATTCAGAGCCTGAAGGAGTCTAGGTGATCGAGTCTGATGCCCTCCTTTTTAGGTGAGGAAACACAGAAAAGTAATCATGTCAAGTCAATAAGCCTTTATTAAGCACCTACTCTGTGTCTGCCCTCAAGGAGCTCCCAATCTAATGAGAGAGACATACAAGGGAGAGGTATAGAAATTAGAGATAATCTTAGAGAAAAGGCACTAAAATTAGGGAGGACTGGGGAAGGCTTCTTGCAAAAGGTACGACATTACCTGAGACTTGAAGAAAACCAGGAGGCAGAGATGAGGTGGGAGAAAGTTCCATGCATAGGAGACAGCCAATAAAAGTACAGAATCAGGAGATGAAGTATACAGGAGAACTACAGAAATGAGATTAGTGTTACTGGATGGCAGATTTGTCCAAATATCACAGTGTAGGACACAGGTTGTGAGTGGCCGAGGAAGGATTCAAACCTGGATCCTCTGACTCTACAGTCAGTGCTCTTTCCAATGTGCCACACTGCCTCGCTCTTCTGCTTATCCTCCCGTGGAATGATCCTTGACCTCATCTGGACACTCTGAAGCTTATCAATGTTCTTCCTAAAATGTGATGTCCATTGGCTTTAGTCCTCTGAGTCTGTTTTGATTCATACTCTTATTTATCTATTTCATTCTAAATATCTAGGCAATTTAATTCTAGATATCTAGGGCAGCTAGGTGGCACAATGGATAGAGTGCTGGACCTGGAGTCAGGAAGACCTGAGTTCATATTTGGTCTCAGACATTAATTGTGTGGCCCTGGGCAAGTCACTTCACCATGTTTGCCTCAGTTTCCTCATCTGCAAAATGAGCTGGAAAAGAAAATGGCAAACCACTCTAATATTTTTGCCAAGAAAACTCTAAATGGTGTCTTGAAGAGCCAGACATGATTGAAACAATTGAACAGCAACAATCTAGGCAATGTCACATAGTGAAAAGAGCACTAGACTTCAAATGAGAAGATGTGGATCTCGTCACTGCCACTAACCAGCTATGTGACCTCAGGTAAGTCGTTCAACCATTCTGAATCTGAGTGTCCTCAACTGTAAAATGCAAATGGCAATATTTGTTCTACTCACCTGGTCAGATTATGATAGGACTATGTGAGATAATGCCCAGGGGAATTCTTTGTAACCTTAAACTGTCATATACCTGTAAGCTATTGTTAGGAAGAAGACTAAATTGGTTAAGTAAGTAGCACATCCCTTTTCTGATGTTATGTTCTATTTCTTATGTTCAATAAATATGAAATAAAATGGTACTGTAACTAAGTATTATTAACAAAAGCATTAAGAAAAGAAGACTTACATGAATTGATGCAAAGTGAAATGAGCAGAACCATCATTATTTATACAATGACTATAACTCTGTAAAGGAAGATTTGAGGCTGAAAGGTTTAAGAATTCTGTTCAATGTAATGCCCAACCAGGACTCCAGGGATTGCTGATGAAGCACAATTCTCATCTGTTGGGAAAAAAAAGTAAGTGAACTAGAGGTAAAGAATGAAACTTACCATAGAAAGAATTTGGTAAGATTCCTTCTTTACCTATTTTACCAAATAGTTTATGTAGTATTGGAATTAATTGTTCTTTAAATGTTTGATAGAATTCGCATGTAAATCCATCTGGCCCTGGAGATTTTTTCCTAGGGAGTTCATCAATGACTTGTTCAATTTCTTTTTCTGAGATGGGGTTATTTAAGTATTTTACTTCCTCTTCTGTTAATCTGGGCAATTTATATTTTTGTAAATATATATACATTTCACTAAGATTGTCAAATTTGTTGGCATATAGTTAGGCAAAATAATTCCTAATTGTTGTTTTAATTTCCTCTTCCTTGGTGGTAGTTTCACCCTTTTCATTCTTGATACTAATAATTTGGTTTTCTTCTTTCTTTTTTTTAATTAGATTAATCAAAGGTTTATCTATTTTATTGGTTTTTTCATAAAATCAACTCTTAGTTTTATTTATTAGTTCAACAGTTTTCTTAAGTTCAATTTTATTAATTTTTCCTTTGATTTTCATTATTTCTAATTTGGTGTTTAATTGAGGATTTTTAATTTGTTCTTTTTCTAGTTTTTTTAGTTGTATGCCCAATTCATTGATGTCCTCTTTTTCTATTTTATTTATGTAAGCATTTAGAGATACAAAACTTCCACTAAGAACTGCTTTTGCTGCATCCCATAAGTTTTGGTATGTTGTCTCATTATTGTCATTCTCTTGAATGAAATTATTGATTGTTTCTGTGACTTATTCTTTGACTCAATCATTTTTTAGGATTAGATTATTTAGTTTCCAATTATTTTTTAGTCTATCTTTCCATGGCCCTTTATTACATATAATTTTTATTGCATCATGATCTGAAAAGGATGCATTTACTATTTCTACCTTTCTGCATTGGATTGTGAGGTTTTTATGCCCTAGTACATGGTCAATTTTTGTGTATGTGCCATGTACCACCGAGAAAAAAGTATATTCCTTTCTATCCCCATTCAGTTTTCTCCACAGCTCTATCATATCTAACTTTTCTAATGTTCTATTCACCTCCTTAACTTCTTTCTTGTTTATTTTGTGGTTAGATTTATCTAGTTCAGAGAGGGGAAGGTTGAGGTCCCCACTAGTATAGTTTTGCTGTCTATTTCTTCCTGTAACTCCCTGAACTTCTCCTCTAAGAATTTGGATGCTATACCATTTGGTGCATATATGTTTAGTAATGATATTACTTCATTGTCTATGGTGCCTTTTAGCAGGATGTAGTTTCCTTCCTTATCTCTTTTGATAAGATCTATTTTTGCTTTTGCTTAGTCTGAGATCAGGATTGCTACCCCTGCTTATTTTACTTCAGCTGAAGCATAATATATTCTGCTCCAGCCTTTTACCTTTACCCTGTATATGTCACTCTTTTTCAAATGTGTTTCCTGTAAACAACATATTGTAGGCTTATGGTTTTTAATCTACTCTGCTATATGCTTCCGTTTTATGGGAGAGTTCATCCCATTCACATTTACAGTTATGATTACTATCTGTGTCTTTTTCTTCATCCTTTCTCCCCCAGTTTATGCTTTTCTTTCTCCTTTCCCCCCCACTAGTGTTTTGCTTTTGACCACCGCCTCCTTCAGTCCCACCTCCCTTCTATTATCCCTTTCTCTTTTCTTCACCTTTACCCTTACTGCTTCTTCCCTCCCTTCTATCTCCCCTCCCTTTTCTTTCCCCTTTCCCCTCTTACTACCTATAGTACTAGTTAGATTTCTATACCTAACTGATTATGTTATTCCCTTCTTGAGCCAAATCTGATGAGAGTAAGGTTCAAACAATGCTCATCCCTCTCCCTTCTTTATCTCTGCTCTAATAGGTTTTTGTGTCTTTTCCTGTAATATAATTTACCCTTGTCTGCCTCCTCCTTTCTCAGTACACTTTCTTAGCTCGGACTAATCCACTTACTTGGATCCATTTAACCCACTTGATTAAATTTTTTTTTATCATTACATCAAAGTCAACTTATATCCACCCCCTTTATATATACTCCTTTAACATGGTATAATAACAATACAGTTCTCAAGAGTTGCAAGTGTCATCTTCCCTTGTAGGGATGTAAACATTTTGCCCTTATTAACAACATATTGTATCTTTCTGTCCCATTTACCTTTTTATGTCTCTCTTGAATCTTGTGATTGAAGATCAAATTTTTTGTTGAGCTCTGGTCTTTTTATCAGGAACGTTTGGAAATCCCTTATTTCGCTGAATATCCATCTCCTTCCCTGAAAAATCATGCTCATTTTCACTGGGTAATTGATCCTTGGCTGCATTCCAAGCTCCTTTGCCTTAAGGAATATCATGTTCCATGCCCTACGGTCTTTTAATGTAGAGGCTGCAAGGTCCTATGTAATCCTGACTTTGTTTCCATGATATTTAAATTGTTTCTTTCTGGCTGCTTGCAGTAATTTCTCTTTAATCTGGTAATTTTGGAATTTAGCTATTATATTCCTTGGCATTTTCAATTTGGGATCTCTTTCAAGTGGGGAGCGGTGGATTCTTTCTATAGTTATTTTACCTTCAGGTTCTAGGACTTCAGGGCAGTTTTCCTTTATGATTTCCTGAAAGATATTGTCCAGGCTCTTTTTTTCATCATGACTTTCAGGTAGGCCTATAATTTTTAAATTGTCTCTCCTGGATCGATTTTCCAGGTCAATTGTTTTACCCATGAGGTATTTTACATTTTCATCTGTTTTTTCATTTTTTTGTTTCTGATGGACTGATTCTTGCTCTCTCATAGAGTCATTAGTTTCCATTTGTTCAATTCTAATTTTTTAACATATTGTTTTTTTTTGTTAGATTTTGTACTTTCTTCTCCAATTGGTCAATTGTATTTTTAAGGGATTTATTTTCTTCATTGTACTTTTTTTCCAATTGGTCAATTGTGTGTTTTAGGGACTTGTTTTCTTCAGTGTACTTTTTTTCCAATTGGCCAATTGTACTTTTAAAGGACTCCTCTACCTCTTTCATTTGACTTTTAAAATCCTTCTTGAGTTCTTCTAGAAGGCTTTTTGGGCTTCAGACCAGTTCATATTCCCTTTTGATGTTACAGATGTGGGTTTGATGACAGTGTTGTCCTCTTCAGAATTTCTGTCTTGATCTTCACTCTTCTCATAATATGAATCTATCGTACATTTCTTTTTACTTATGGTGTTTCTTTATTCTCTGGCCTTTAAAGAGATTAAGCTCTCCTGCTGGGGAGCAGAGGGCACTGACCACCCAAGCTTCTTGTGTTGGGAGCCTAGGTCTTGGTCACTGGCTTTGTGTGTTAGGGCCTCTTATGTTGGCAATTGGAGGCTGTAGGGTTCTGGCAGCTTATCTGGTGTTGGGCTGGAATCAGCAAGGCTGGGACTTTCAGATAAATCTAGGTTGTTTTCTTCAGCTCCTTTCAGATGAATGCTGCCGGGTGCTTATCCACCTGGGGCCCTTTGTAATGCTGCTTCCCTTATTTTTGCTGAGGCACTGGGAGACCCGTTTGCTGGACTACTGTACTGCTGCTCCTCGTCTTTCTTCTGGTTCAGCTATTCCAGGTTTTTTTCTGGGATGATATTTTCTGGGTTTTCAGAGGTTGATAGGGGAGGGTGAGAGTGACTATCTTTTTACTCCACCATCTTGGCTCCCAGAAGCAGAAGATGCTATGGTGCTGATACCTAAACCAGGAAGAGTCAAAACAGAGAAAGAAAATTATAGACCAATTTCTCTAATGAATATAGATGCAAAAATTGTAAACAAAATTTTAGCAAATATATTACAGCAATTTATCACACGAATAATATACTATGACCAGGTAGAATTTATACCAGGAATGCAGGGCTGGTTCAATATAAGGAAAACTATCAGCATAATCCATCATATCAACGCCAAAACTAACAGAAACCACATGATCATCACCATAGATGCAGAAAATGCTTCTGACAAAATACAAATACACCCATTCCTATTAAAAACACTAGAGAGCATAGGTAGAAATGGAGTCTTCCTTAAAATAATAAATAGCATCTATCTAAAACCTTCAGCAAGCATAATATGTAATGGGGACAAGCTAGAAGCATTTCCAATAAGATCGGGGGTGAAACAAGGATGTCCATTATCACCACTGTTATTCAACATTGTACTGGAAACATTAGCTTTAGCAATAAGAGAAGAAAAAGACATTGAAGGCATTAGAATAGGCAAAGAAGAAACAAAGCTATCACTCTTTGCAGATGACATGATGTTATACTTAGAGAATCCCAGAGAATCAAATAAAAAACTACTTGAAATAATAAACAACTTTAGCAAAGTTGCAGGCTATAAAATAAACCCACATAAATCATGGGCAGTTCTATATATTACCAACAAAGCCCAACAGCAAGAGATAGAAACAGAAATTCCATTTAAACTTACTGTAGACATTATAAAATATTTAGGAGTCTACCTCCTGAAACAAACCCAGGAACTCTATGAAAACAATTACAAAACACTTTTCACGCAAATAAAATCAGATCTAAATAACTGGAAAAACATCAGTTGCTTATGGGTAGGCCAAGCTAATATAATAAAAATGACAATTCTACCTAAGCTAATTTACTTATTCAGTGCCATACCAATCAAACTACCAAAAATTGTTTTATAGAGTTAGAAAATATAATACCAAGATTCATTTGGAAGAACAAAAGGGCCAGAATATCAAGAGAACTAATGAAAAGAAATGCAAGGGAAGGTGGCCTAGCCATTCCAGATCTTAAATTGTATCATAAAGCAGCAATCATCAAAACTACTTGGTACTGACTAAGAAATAGAGTGGTGGATCAGTGGAATAGGTTAAGTATGCAAGACACAGTAGTCAATGACTATAGTAATATACTATTTGATAAACCCAAAGACCCCAGCTTCTGGGATAAGAACCCATTCTTTGAAAAAAACTGCTGGGAAAACTGGAAAAGAGTATGGCAGAAACTAGGCATAGACCAAAATCTCACACCATATACCAAAATAAAGTCAAAATGGGTTCATAATTTAGATATAAAGGATGATACTATAAGCAAACTGGGAGAGCAAGAAATAGTTTACCTGTCAGATCTATGGAGAACAGAAGAATTCATGACCAAAAAGGAGATAGAGAACATTACAAAAAGCAAAATAGATAATTTTGATTACATTAAATTGAAAAGTTTTTGCACAAACAAAGCCAATGAAACTAAGATTAGAAGGAAAGTAGAAAATTGGGAAAGAATTTTTACAACCAGTCTCTCTGATAAGGGCCTCGTTTCTAAAATCTATAGAGAATTGAGTCAAATTTATAAGAATACAAGCCATTCCCCAATTGATAAATGGTCAAAGGATATGAACAGACAGTTCTCAGATGAAGAAATTAAAGCCATCTTTAGTCATATGAAAAAATGCTCCAAATCACTATTTATTAGAGAAATGCAAATCAAAACAACTTTGAGGTACCACATCGCACCTATCAGAATGGCCAACATGACAAAACAGGAAAATGATAAATGTTGGAGAAGATGTGGGAAAATTGGAACACTAATGCATTGTTGGTGGAGTTGTGAAATGATCCAACCATTTTGGAGAACAATTTGGAACTATGCCCAAAAGGCTATAAAAATGTGCATACCCTTTGACCCAGCCATAGCACTTCTAAGGCTATATTCCAAAGAGATCACACAAATGGGAAAAGGACCTACATGTACAGAAATATTCATAGCAGCTCTTTTTTGTGGAGGCAAAGAATTGGAAATTGAGAGGATGCTCATCCATTAGGGAATGGCTGAGCAAGTTATGGTATATGAATGTGATGGAATACTATTGTACTATAAGAAATGATGAACAGGCTGACTTCAGAAAAATCTGGAAAGACTTGTATGGTCTGATACTGAGTGAAGTGAGCAGAACCAAGAGAACGTTGTACACAACAACAGCTATGCTGTGTGATGACTAATATTGATAAACTTAACCCTTCCTGTCAATACAAGGATCTAAGACATCTCCAGAGGCCTTGTGATGGAAAATGCTATCCACACCCAAAGAAAGAACTATGGAAGCCAAATTGTTATTTTTTTTCTCTTCTGTTGAGTTTTGTTTAGTCTTTCTGATGGTTCCTTCTATTGGTTTTAATTTCTACTTACAACATCACTAATGTGAAAATATGTTTAATATGAATGTAAATGTATAGCCTATATCAGATTGTGCACTGTCTTGGGGAGGGTGGTGGGAAGGAAGGGGGAGAAAAATTTTAAACTCAAAAGCATGTGGAAATGATTATTGACAAATCAAAATAAATTAATAAAAAAAAATTTTAAAAAAAGAATGAAACTTACATTGATAGGCATGGCCAACGTGTGGGTTTGCTTTGCTTGATTATGCTTATTAATTATGAGAGGTTTTTGTTTTGCTTTGTTCAGGGAAGGGAATGCAGGGAAAGGGAGAGCAGACACAATCATAGTAAGTCAGGATTTTTTTTAAACGACAATAACATCAAAGAAACATTCTTAAAATGTGTTTGGAACAGAAGGAGGCTGACATGGAAACACAGATAATTGGGGCCATTTTATTTATTTATTTTTTTAGGCAATTGGGGTTAAGTGACTTGCCCAGGGTCACACAGCTAGTGTCAAGTGTTTGATCTGAGGTCACATTTGAACTCAGGGCTTCCTGACTCGAGGGCGGGTGCTCTACCCACTGCACCACCTAGCTGCCCCAATTGGGGCCATTTTAGAACAGAAATAATGAATGTGTTCTATACTTAAAAAACCCAAGCTGATTCAAATAGGGTCTCAGATACACAATACTTACTAGCTGTGTGACTCTGGGCAAGTCACTTAACCTCAATTGCCTCACATAAAAAAAACAAAACAAAACAAAACAAAAAATCCAAGCTGGACAAGATGGAGAGTCATAGTTTCACGTATACTTCTCTTGTCCTTTTATTTGTACGTGGAAATACTCATTTTTGTTAGTATTTGTCAAGCTCACAATAACAAAAAAAAATTATTTAATTTTTTTTTTAAAAAAGAAAGAACAGTTTTGTATTGGTAAAAGAAAATCTTTTTTTTAAAAAAGTTCCTAAAGCTAGTGGGTGGATAAGAAAATCTTAGAGCCTATGGTCAAAAGAAAATGAAAAGTGAATTGTGAATAGAAGGAGAACTGTAGTGAGGAGGAAAAGGCTTTTCAGGTTATGGCAAGAAGACACAAAGCCAAAAATGCATTTTTGCAACAAAATATAGGCCCCTTTTAAGGTATTTTGGTACATGATAAGAAAAAACAGGAAAAAAATTCAAAACACAATTTTGGCTCTGTACTTGTGTACTAAAATCAGTGCATTAGATATTGAACTATAAGTAATACAGTACCTTACACAAAGTCGATATTTAATAAATGTGAATGGGATTAGAATGGATTGGATTAAATAGCATAGATTCACTCTAGTGCAGGAGGCAGCTAGGTAGTTCAGTAAATAGAGTGCATAGCTTGGAGTCAGGAAAACCTAAATTCAAATCCAGCCTCAGATACTTACTAGGTGTGTGACCCTGGGCAATTCACTTAACCTCTGTTTGCCTTAATCCATTGAAGAAGGAAATGGCAAACCACTCCAGTATCCTTGCCAAGAAACCCATATGGACAGTATGGTCCATAGAGTTACAAAGAGCTGGACATGATTGAACAATAACAAATGTAGCAGATCTTTATAATAGCTGCCGGAGTTATCCTGCCTCATCCTGTGTTACTAACATAATCCTGAGCCTTCTCTAAGCCTTAGGGAAATTTGTATGACCTGGTGCTAATCAGGGGAGCAGCTGGTTAGTAGAGGGAGAAGAGATTCCAGGAGATGGAAAGACAAATGGAAAGGGATGGGAGTGTTTTTCCCCAATTTTAAAAAGACTCCAGGAGAGGTATTTACCATGGGGTGAAAGGTGGGACACATCTGCCTGAGTCCTCAGGAAAAAGAACCAAACCACCCTAATTCTGATAGAAGCTTTTGGTCTGCCCGCCAAGTAGGGTGATAGTCTTAACTAACGAAGGCTTATAACTGTATTAACTAGACATTAAATGCTGGACCAAGTGGGGCAGTTCTTTAATCACTCTGAGGAGTTTCTGTTGCAAGTTGGAGACAAGTATCAGGAGGCAGGATATGGCGGGGCAAACCTGAACCCTGGCCTTTATTTAATGGTACTGTGAATCATATGAACTGTCCGTGTTGGGGAGGGGGTGTGGTCAATTCTTTAACCACCCTGAGTTCTTTTTCCCCTGTGTGGCCCTGGGCATATAACTTAACTGCTGCAGACCTAAGTATCTCATTTGTAAAATGAAGGGCTTGAATGAGGCCCCTTTGAAGTCTAAATCTGTGAATTCATGGTGGCATTCTGTTGTTGTTGGTCCTTTGTTTTTGAAAAGGACCAAAGACATAAGGGGTGATGTCTTGTGAGTAAATTGGATTTGAGTGACCCAGAGTTGCACAAAGTCATCAGCCTCACTCTCTCTTCCACAGTCACTGAAGTCCAATGGCAAAAAGTCAAAAAAACCGGCAATGACCCAGGATGCAGCAGATGACCTTGGAATCCTCCATGTCTGACCAAGCTCTAAGAGTTCCCTAGAGCCAACTTCAGCCTCTTTCATGGCCATTGGAACAAATAGTTCTCATCCATCTATTCTGTCAGAGGGAACCTTCACATGCTTGGGGTAGACATCTCCCTAACTCACCGATGGATTCGATGCCTGTAGGTCACTCATGGCTAAAGCTTCTTGGAGTCATAGGTGAGAGTTGGGTGAAAGGCGGATACCAAAGATGGATGAGAAACCCTGAAAATGGCTTAGCAAGCCCTCACACCAGAGATGCTATCATCCCTGAACACCGCATACACCCATGGCACTTTGAGTCTGGAGTCACTGTATACTCGCGTTGGGGAGAACGGAGTTTGCTAGAGGAGGAAGTGTGCTAGGATGTGGATTTATCAGTATTTTTTTGTGTATAATAAATCAGTACTATGTTCTGTGCCTTGTTAGCTTGGTGTTTGCTGGAGGACACTTAGGAGCTAGAATAAGCCACATTCAGATGATAGTGGTAGGGCAGAGAACAATAATGATGATGATGATGATGATGATGACTAATATTTATATAGTGCCTTAAGTATTGCAAAGTACTTTACAAATATTATCTCATTTTATCCTTAAACCTGAGAGGTAGGTGTTATTGTTATCTCCATTTTACAGATGAGGAAACTGAGGTAGGCAGTGGTTAAGTGACTTGCCCAGGGTCTCATAGTTAGTAAGGTCTGAAGTAGGATTCAAGCTTAGGTTGTTAGTGAGAGGAGAAATTATTTTGAAGAAGGGGCCCACCTTCTTCACCACCATTAGCAACAACTACTAACCCCAACTTCCAATGGGCAGATAAGCATAGGAGCCTGGGAGGGGCTGTACTTCCCAGACCACTGGTCCTGCTTCTAGCTCAGAACCTACAACCATTATGAGGGAAGCAATTCCTGTGGAGAAAGGGCCAACCTTCTCCACCAACTCCCAACCCACAAAGTGGGCAACCTAGCCTAGCTGAAGTAGCAAGGCACTCTGAGGGAGAGAAAGGAGATAGCATTTCACCAGGCAAGTCAAACAACTGCCATCTCCTTGACCGCTGCTTCCCTTCAGACCTTGATGGAGACAATCCAAGACCCTGAACCCACTAGTCTTTGCAATACCAAAGAGCCAAGTCAATGTCTGCAGCCATCGTCCTAGGGAGCAACCCAGTAAAGATGCAGCCTGGAAATTGCTCCTGCATGTGCTATGACCACAGCTACTGAAGACACCAAAGTCCCTAGCACTGCCAAATGACTCAATATCAGAAATTGACATGATCTTTATCAATGAAAATGGCATTAAAAAGTAGCATTACCACCTGATGAGGTACTATAAGGCAGGGACTTTCTTACTTTTCTATTTGTATCCCCAATGCTTAGCACAATGCTTTGTACACAATCAGCACTTAATAAATTTTTTTTATTCATTCATTTATTCATTCGTTCATTCCTGACTCTAAATCCCATACTCTATCCGCTAAACTTCCAAAGAGAGTTGATATAGGAGAAAATAACCTTCACACTTGACCCTGGGTCTGTTTCATTCTAGAGGGCTGACTCTGGATTACAGGTTATACTGGTATTATAGAAAGAAGAGAAAGATCAAAGACAACTTTGTCTGGACATATTAGATTCAACTGCTTCCTGCTTCCGACTAGGGCAGAAATCCCATTTTGCAACAATCTAAGTCCCAGTTTCATGTTTTCCCATGTTGATCCATTTCCATAACAAAGCAGAATTTTAAACACTTTCCTCAAGGCTAATCTTGAGCATTCTCCAGGATTCTCAGCTTGACTGATTAATTTCCAAGCCTCCTCTCTGATACGTCAGGCCATTAGAGATAGACCCCTGCAGCTGCTTAAAAGAACAAAACTGAATCCCATCAAGTTTCTGGAGTGAATCTCATCTTCACCAGGAGTCTAGTTACTGCAATGCAGCAGAGAGATGGAGACAAAAAAAAAGGGGGGGGGGGGGAGTTGACATGTTACCCTTAGCATTTTGGGATAGCTCGTGAAACCACCTTTTTTTTTCTCCCCAAGGATGACTACCTTTCCTTTTATGAGGTTCTCTGTAATTCTCAAGCTGTGTTTATCTCAAAAGGCTCAAATGACCCACTCAAACTCCATATTGTAAACATGTATATAATTGCCTTCTTTTAGCATAATCCCAGGAAGTGATGTCTAGCTTATTTCATCATATAAGCATGTGCTGGAGGCAACGTGGTGTTGTAGAAAGAGGAATAGATTTGATAAAAGCCTTGAGTTCAAATTCCTTCCCTTCTACTTGCTACCTATGTGACCCTGGACAAGTCACTTAACCTCATTGGCCCTCATTTTGTTCAGTTGTAAAATGAGGGAAGTTCCCAAACTTATTTGGCCTACTTCCTCTTTTCAAAAAAGAAAAATTACTCAGTTCCCCCCTTACTCCCCCCCCACTCGGAAATCTACTTTCTTTGACCCTTTAATGTTTTTTTTTAATTTGTGTCATTTAAACACACATACATATATATATAATTTTTTAATGATGTATCTTAAATTTAATAATTTATTGTAAATTTGTGAGGTTTGAAATTTTGATTACATAATATTGCATCATGTAACCATATAGTATCATATTGTAAACAAGTCATTACACGCACATATTTCTGCCAATTCATGCTGGACTCCCATACGATGGACTTCCATGACCAGCTCGCCTGCCAACACTTGCCTGTTAAGACCTGTTGGAGGACTTGACCACTAATGGGTTATAACTTGCATTTTGTGTGTTTATTTGGAAAACAATGTAATCACGATTTTAACTCTGTTACACAACAAATGAAATATGTGCAAATGGTGTTTCAAATTTTTCTTATCTTTTCTTCTTTTCTTATACTTCTCCTTCTCCCCTCCCTTTTTTTTTTTTTGGTGAGGCAATCAGGGTTAAGTGACTTGCCCAGAGTCACACAGCTAGTAAGTATTATGTGTCTGAAGCTGGATTTGAACTCAAGTCCTCCTGACTCCCTGGCTGGTGCTCTATCCACTGCATCACCTAGCTGCCCCTTTGCTTCCTTATTTTTATTCAACTCTCCCCACTTGCACCCGAGGCTACTACGGCCCCCCCCATCGGTCCAATGGCCCCCAGAGGGAGGTATTGCCTATTTTGGACTAGGTGGTCTCTACAATCTTTTACAACTCTTTCTCTATGATTCTATGACCACGAAATTACTGATTCTTTTTTGCTTTTTTTAGTGAGGCAATTGGGGTTAAGTGACTTGCCCAGGGTCACACAGCTAGTAAGTGTCAAGTGCCTGAGGCCAGATTTGAACTCAAGTCCTCCTGACTCCAGGGCCAGAGCTCTACCTACTGCACCACCTAGCTGCCCCAAAACAACTGATTTTGAGTAAATTCTTTCAGAAGTCCTTATTCTCAGCTGAACTTGGCATCATAAAGGCCAGTTTTCAAAAAACATCGATAAGCTGGAGAGTGCCTAGGGGAGGGCAACCACATTAGTGAAGATCCTTGTGTTCCTTACATATAGAGATTAGTTGAGGGAGGTGGGTATATTTACCCAGGAACAAAAAATACTGGGGTGGAGATATAATAGCTGTGTTCAAGTATTTGAAGGATTGTCTGTCATATGGAGGAGGGATCAGATTGGTTCCGTTTGTTCGGTCCCAGAGAGTAGAACCAAGAATAGTTGCATGGAAGTTGTAAAGAGACCAGTTTAAGTTTGAGGTCAAGAAAACCTTCCTGATAGTTAGGGTTGTCCAAAAGCAAAATGGCCTGTCGAGAGGTGGTGGCTTCCCTCTCCTTGGAAGTCTTCAAGAAGGAGCTAGATGACCACTCATCAGGTGTATTATGGTGGAGACTCCTTTGAGTGTGGGTTAAATTAGGTGGCTGCTGAGATCCCATCCAATTCTCAAATCCTGTGATTTTTTTTTTTTATGATTCTACGGGTTTCAATTTAAGATACTCAGTTGTGTGATTCTAGTTAATTCATTTGGCCTCTCAGAAACTCAGTTTCCTTATCTGTAAAAAGAGGGAGTTGGTCTTGATGACCTCTAAGGTTCCTTCCTGCTCTAAATCAATGTATTATCCTAATGATACTTTAAGTCCCTCCATTTACTTCCAGCCAAATTCTCAGAATTTAGAATGGACCTTAGACACCATTGAGTCTAAGAGTTCTTTAACCTGAAGTCCCTAGAATCCTTGTGGGGCTTCAGGGGAATCTCTGGACTTTGATGAAAAGAAAATTAGATATTTATTTTACTAACCTCAATTGAAATATAGCATTTCCTTCGATTATGAATTCCAAACAAAACAAAAATCTTTTATTTTGAGAAGGCAAACTAAGGCTTCACCAGATTTTCAAAGGGAATCTATGATGTACAAAAATAGCTAAGAACCCTGCCCTAGTCCAATTCTTTCCTTTTTACAAATGAGGAAATTAAGGAAAGGTTACCAGTTATACAGGAGGTAAGTAGATGAAGTGAATTTCAAACCCATATCTTTTGATTCTAAATAGATTGTTATTTCTTCAAGTCCCAGCTAGAATCCAAGGAAGCCTTTCCTGATCTCCCTTAATTCTTCCCTCTATTGATTATCTCCAATTTATCCTGTCTATAGCATGTTTGTACAGTTATTTGCATGTCATCTCTCCCATTAGACTGTGAGCTCCTTAAAAGCAGGGATTATCTTAGCACATAGTACGCACTTAATAAGTCCTTATTACTGAATAACTTTCTACTATGCCATACTGCCTCTTTGGAATTTCTTTTAAAATCAAATTGTATTAATCTGTTTCTTTTCTCTGTACTGAAAGCTACTTATGAACATCATTTCTTCAGTCCTCACTAGGAGACTTGACAAGGTGGGGTGCAGAGCATGGAGTGCAGAAAAAGGAATTATTGCTTATTAACAGGTAGCATAAATGTGCCATGGAATAACTAGGCAATTCACTTTGTGCCAAGAAGTCAGTCAACATTTGAGTTCAGTCCTCAAGCTACTTAAGTGTCCAGATAATAGATAGACCACATGCCTTTTCTCAGAAGACACTTAATATAGACCCCAATACTATGATGTGCTTGATCAGATTTTGGGTATCAGAAAAATCTGAGTTCAAATCCAACTCTGTGACTTTGAGCTGGTTTCTCAACCTCTCTGGGCCTCAGCTTCTTTCTCTTGAGAATGAGGGGGTTGGATTAGATGACCTTTTGGGTATCTTCCAGATGGAAATCTTGTTTAATGTATGTTTTTGTTCTAGACCTGGGATTTCATTGGTTTAGAAAATGCCTTGTAAAGAAACACTTTCAACCAAAGTAAATCTACACCTACCCTACAACTTACAGTCTTAGATGTTTAGGGGTACTGAGAATTTGTGACTTTTCAGGGAATCACCGAGGCAGCCCATGTCAGAGGTAGGATTTGAACTCAGGCTGTAAAATAAGGAAGGTGAACTAAGATTGTTTCTAAGGTCCATTTCAACTCTAAATCTGCAATTATAATAATAATAGCTAGCATTTATATAGCATTTAACTATATGCCAGACACTGTACTAAAAGCTTAAAAAAGTACCTAGATCTTAATTTTATGATTCAAGTGTTTCAAGATCCAGAATTCCTTATAATTTTACTAATTCCAACCTAAAAATGCACTTTACATGAACCCTATCATACTTTAACCATCTATTCTCCAGCTTGCAAACATCTATTTCAAAGCCTCAAAAATAAACTACAAGACAACTGTCACGGTTATACTAAAGACGGCTGGAACTACTCTCACAAGTTGATTGTTCAATTTCAGAAATTGGCAAATGCTACAAATCAGGGCTTGATTTCTATTGCGTTTATTGTCTAGACTTTAAAATGTGATGAAAAATGTTATTAAGGAAGATTAACCTTAAAAACGTGTCACGGGTACCTTCCCCCCCCCCCCCCCCCCTGAGAGAGAACTGATTGTTAAAGAGAGCTGGTTGTTAAACATTTACAAACACATCCTGACTATATGCCTGTAGTTATATTTCATGCTTTCAAGCCTGCAGTAGTCTTCTCTCTTGGCTGTCTCTGGGAGTGCCTATTATAAATATGCTGAAGCTACACAAACAACTGAATCATGACGGTTTGAGTTGAAAACTCAATCATGCATTAGAGACAGGGCCCTAGAAGAGCTATCAGAATTTGAGGAGAGGTAGATCTGTGAATCCTTCTTTCTCCGGCTGCTGAGCACCTCTAATTTTGATTCATTGGTCTGGCATTTTAAACTGAACGTGAGAACAAGGCAGTAGTAAACCATACATGTTTTCTTCTAAAACATTCATTTGTAATTGACATACAAATTGTTCTTTTGTCTTACCTCCTAATTATTCTTCATTTCTACCAATGAAGAGAGGGGAGCAGTAACAGAGGCTTTGTAAGCTTATTTATCAGATGTCATAAATGGCACCCAAAAAAAGCAAGGGACTATCCTATTCCATAAAATTATATCTACTTCCATTCCTTCTTCTACCCAACTGTGAGTTTTAATGAACCCAGATACAGCACTGAACTTTCAATAGGGTTTAACATTACCATCTCCTGCTTGCAGAATTCAATCTGCGTGTCCTCTCTGCTTTCTCACCTGCTGCCGTATCAACTATTAGAAATAATTCTTCCTCATACAATCATCATCTCTGCTACGAGTAGAAAATAGAAGCTCTCAAACAGCCCAAGCTGCTTTATTAGCTCTCCACGGCCTCCTGGATCGAATTGAAACTCCTTTTCCTGTTTTCATGCAGGTGTGTCATTCTACAAAAAAGGTCTTAGACTCATGCCTAGGTCTCTGAATGCTTCACTTGTTACCCTGTTACTTTTACTTTAGAAAACAAGGCCTGCAGCTATGCTCATTAGATGTGAGAAACCAATGGCAAAGCATAAAACTCAACTCAGACAAGAGGGAAACAAAATGTAGTAGAAATAGGAATAGGCCCCAGAGAGCCCACATTCATATTCACTGCCAACCCACAATGTCATAAGTCTCTCTTGGGTAAAACTCCAATTATTTTCAGCAGGAGTCCTGAAAATATAAGGGATCAGCCCCACAAGTTACCTCCTTCCTTAACTACCTTGTGTTTATTCTCTTTATAGTTATTCTGTATATACTGACATATGAACTCATCTCCTTTATTGGGGTACATGGGGTGTCCAGGGAGGACTATCACCTGTGGTGTGAGGGTTTGTCAAACCCTTTTCAAGGCTGCTCATCCACCTTTGGTGTCCACCTGTCACCAACTTTTACCTGTGGCTCTGAGAAGCTGTAGCTTGTGCAGTAGAGCTTCCCTTCCCTTGCCTTCTCTTACCTTCCCTTGCCTTCCCTTGCCTTCCCTTGCCTTCCTTTCCCTTCCTTTCCCTTCCCTTGCCTTCCCTTGCCTTCCCTTACCATCCCTTGCCTTCCCTTGCCTTCCTTTGCCTTCCTTTGTCTTCCTTTCCCTTGACTTCCCTTGCCTTGCCTTCCCTTGTCTTCCCTTGACTTCCCTTGCCTTACCTTCCTTTGCCTTCCCTTGCCTTCCCTTGCCTTGCCTTCCCTTTCCTTCCTTTCTCTTCCCTTCCCTTCCCTCCCCTCTCCTTCTTTTCCCTTTCCTTCCTTTCTTTTCCCTT
>NW_020954559.1:10376235-10382485 GCF_900497805.2 Vombatus ursinus
TCTTTTCCCTTTCCTTCCTTTCTTTTCCCTTCCCTTCCCTCCCCTTCCTTTCCCTTTCCTTCCTTCTCCTTCCCTTCCCTTCCCTTCTCTTTCTCCAGAATCAGGAAGTTTATTTTGCTTTCAGCTATTCTCTCCCAGGTATTCTTCTTCTTCTCAACCCTGTTCCCCATTCTATCCATGTTTGTTTCCCTTTTGAATGTATTTTTACACCATATTCTGCATGTGTGTGTTCAACCCTCCTTCGCCCATTTTAGATGAGTGGGACTGTAAGGGACCACAGGCCCAGTATGACCTCTGGAAAATTACTAGCGTTGCAGCTATCAAGGCCTCCTTGTGATAAGAACAAATTACGGACAAAGCTGTACCTCTTCCTGGAATACCCCGCCCCTATACCGGTGGTGGAACTCCCCCACTCCCTCTTACTGTGTGTATAACTACCCTGAGCTTGCCTTCAATAAACGAGACTTGATCAGAAAGCCTGTCTTGTCTCCATTTCCTGTGTCCCCTGCTCCCCTCCTTCTTTTACAGGTCCGGACCTCTGTTGATGTCCCGCGGGACGGGACATTTGGCGCCCAACGTGGGGCCCGAGACCCCCTTAAAAGGAGTAAAGGTTTTTGGTGTGTGCTCCTGTGGAAAAAAGGACTGCAGTCACGATACATGAGAATTGGTCGCCGTGGATTTGCCTGATCTGCGGAATAGAGACCTGAGGTAAGGAGACACTCTCAAAATGGGGCAGGATGCTAGTAGTCATGAAAAATTTGTAGAAGGGCTTAAGGCCTCATTAAAGACACGGGGAGTAAAGGTTAAGAAAAAGGATCTTATACAATTTTTTGTTTTTTTAAAGGACGTTTGTCCTTGGTTCCCCCAGGAAGGAACTATAGATGAGAAAAGATGGAAACGGGTGGGAGATTGTCGTAATGATTATTTTAGAACTTTCGGGCCCCAGAAGGTCCCTGTTACTGCATTCAATTACTGGAATTGTATTTATGATATTTTGAAAATACGTCCTTTTGAGACGGAGGTTTGTAAGATTGTCAGTGAAAAAGACGGAGGCCCCCCGGAGCCTCCTTGTCCATTACCAGCCCCACCCGCAACAGAGGATGAGTCTAGGAAGGATTGTGATTCTGTGTCCATCGACATGCCCTTAGATGATTTTTCCTCCCAAAGTAGGAGAGTTGAGCGCATTTATCCTGTTTTACAAGAGGCTTTGGTCAAGAGGTCAAATGATACCTTAGATCCTACCGATGCAGCTGACCTTGAGCAGGAGGCTGCTTCTTATAATGACCCCTATAATTTCAGTACCGCTCCTGCATGTTTTCCTACTATACAGCACTCCGCTTCCGCGCCCGCTGCTCCTGCTTCTCCACTCCCAACCCCTCATCTTCCTGCTTCTCTGCCCCCTTCTGCTCCCCCTTCTTATCATACTCTTCCCCCTTTTCCGCCTGTTGATACTCCCTTGACCTCGCTCCCCTCTCAGATTCAGTCCCTCCAACAGACGTTGATGTTTAAGAAAGAGAAAACACAGCTGCTTAAGGAACTACGGCTCCTTGATTTGGAACTCGCTGATTGCATCCCTGGCCCGGCTGTTGCTCTCACTGCCCCTACAGTAACCTCCAAACCCAAATCCGAATCCCCTGTTTTGGCCCCCCTCCCCCACACTTAACCGAGGGAGGGAGGACCTGGGCCCCTTTAAAATGGAAGAAGTTTAAGGAGTTAAAAGAGGCACTAAATACAGCCTTTGCAGCTGTTTCCCAATGTGCCCTATGGGCTTTTTGTAAGATTCAGGCTTTGGGGAAACAAAGGCCCTCCCTGACCAAGATTAAAAAAGGTCCTGATAAACCCTTCCTTTCGTGGCCCGCCTACAGGCAGCCGCTTGGAGAGGACTATCAGAAGTGCTGAAAACAAAAGAGACTAAATTGTACTATCTATACGGAAAAGCCAGTCAGTTTAAGGCACAATGCCGCCAGAAACCTGGTGGAGCCTGCCCTAAGGCAATTTGTTACAATTGTAACAAATCCAGCCATTATGCTAAAGAATGCTGCAAGCCAGTCAGGAGGTGGGGCAAGGAGGGCCCCTCAACAAGCTTACCAGATGGAAGCTCCACCCCCTCAGAATGCGCCCTCGGGGCTGCATCAGGAAAATCTCCGACTTTTACCCGGTGGTTCGGACTTCCCCTTTACAGCAAGAGAATTTTCCAAATCGACCCCGGTGGTTGCTGGTTTGAGATACAATTTATGGGGAAGGGATATTTTGAAGGCTTGAGGTGCATCTGTTTATATACCACCCCCGCAGGATTTTTAATTGGGGCTGTTGGGCAACAGCAAAATTTTTCTTGTATCAGACCCACTCCTCTAACATGGAGATCTAATAACCCAGTCTGGGTACCCCAATGGCCCCTCCCTGCAGAGAAAGCCCAGGCTTTACGTGATATAGTGCAGCACCAGTTACAGGTGGGGCACATTGAGCCCACGTCCAGCCCCTGGAACAGCCCAGTGTTTGTAATAAAAAAGAAATCAGGAAAATTTCAAATGTTAATAGATCTCAGGGCAGTTAACACCACCCTAGAGCCCATGGGAACCCTACAGCCTGGCCTTCCCTCCCCTAATTTAGTGTCATCTGGATGGCCTGTGACAGTCATAGACATCCAAGATTGTTTTTTCTCTATCCCATTGTCCCCAGAAGATAGAAAGAGATTTGCCTTTACCATACCCACTACCAATAATGCAGGACCAGATTTAAGATATCAGTGGAAGGTCCTGCCCCAAGGAATGTGCTGCAGTCCCACCTTATGTCAGGCTTATGTGGGAAGAGTGCTGGACCCTATTGGGGACAAATGGCCTGAAGCCACAATACTTCACTATATGGACGATATTTTATTAGCCACCAGCAGTGATGAAACATTAGCAAGATTAGTAAAAGAAACCGTCTCTGCACTTGCTCATTATGGTTTGGTGGTGGCCCCTGACAAAGTCCAACAAAATTACCCACTCATATACCTAGACCTTCATATGGAGGCTGTCTCTATTAGCAATCAAATTCCTGAACTAGGGCTTGATAAGATAACCACCTTGAATCACTTCCAAAAGTTAGTGGGACAGATCCAATGGCTCAGGGCCCGCACACCCATTCCTCCTGCTGTAATGCAGCCTTTATATGATATCTTAAAAGGAAATTCAGATTTAAACTCCCCTCGGGCATGGACTCCTGCTGCTAAGGCAGCAGTGTCCCAAATATTCTCACTTGCTGCCCAGGCCCAGACCGCCAGATGGGACCCCAAAGGTAGAATAGAGGTCTCCTTGGTCAATCAACAGAGTCCTTTTTGTGTTATACACCAAGGTCCCAAATTATTAGAATTTGTATATGCAAAGAAGGCTCACAAGGTACTGCCAAATTATTATGAGATGTTAGGGGAACTAGCCTTAGCTGCAGTACAAAGGGCTGTCCACTTGTCTGGACAACGACCTTTACTTTACTTGAATTTTGAACCTGGACAGCGAGAAGCCATTATGCAAACCTATTGGTCTTGGGCACATTGCTCCCAATGGGCTGAGATAAGTCCTCATTCCTCCTGTCTGCTTCTCCCTATGCTAGAGCAAATAACCTTAGCACCACCCCAAAGAAAGGTTATGGGAGAACCTGTTCAAGGCTCAAATGTTTTCACTGATGCTACAAAAAACTATAAGGCCTCTATTTATCATGAGGCCTCCAAGGAAATAACAGTATTAGAAACCCCCTATGACTCTACCCAGAAAAATGAGCTCTTTGCCATCCTCCAGGCTTGCCGTAAATATCCTGAGCCTATAAACATAATCTCTGATAGTCTATATGCAGTAAAGGTTCTTAAATGCATAGAGGACGCTGTCCTCCAACCTCATAAGTCCACCATATCCTCTCTCCTGAGGGAATTACAGCAAATTTTGTTGCAGCGAAAAAACCCCCTTTACATTCTCCATGTTTATTCTCATCAGTCCACCTCAGGAGGCATTTTTGAGGGCAATGATGTAGCAGATCGTGCTTTACAGTGCTCCCTACTGCCAGGCCTCACCCCTCCTGAACAAGCCCATGATTTTTTACACCTACCAGCGAGCTCCCTGAGACGCCTGTATGGTTTAACTCGTGAACAGGCTCGACAAATTGTGAGGCGATGTGTGCGCTGTGTTCCTTTTCTGCTCCCTCCACCCAGTAAGGGGATTAACCCACGAGGTCTTTTTCCTAACACCCTATGGCAAATGGATGTGACTCATGTTTCTGATTTTGGTCATTTAAAATATATGCATGTCTCCATCGATACTCACAGCAGCTTTCTCTCTGCCACATTGCAGAGCGGTGAGGCCTGCCGCCACGTGATAGCTCATGTCCTCTCTTGCCTCACTGTTATGGGCAAGCCCGAGTCTATTAAAACTGATAATGGCCCTGGTTATGCTGGCACAGCTTTTCGCTCCTTCTGTGCCACCCTTGGTATCTCTCATGTCACAGGCATTCCTTATAATCCTCAAGGGCAAGGTATTGAGGAACGGGCCCATCAAACCTTAAAAAACACTATTACCAAACTTCGAAGAGGGGCATTCTACCCGGTCAAAGGATCCCCTCGGAACCTGGTCAGCCATGCTCTTTTCATATTAAATTTTCTTCAATTGGACGATACTGGCAAATCAGCGGCTGATAGGTTTTGGCACCCCGAATCCCAGCACAATTATGCCAAAGTACTGTGGAAAGATCCCCTTACTAACCAGTGGCAGGGTCCCGACCCTGTTCTTATTTGGGGTCGGGGTTCGGTCTGTGTATATATTAAAGAAAAACAATCTGCTCGCTGGCTTCCTGAGAGGCTTGTAAAGCAAGTTGATTCCTGTGAAATGGCTTCTCCGCCTCCAGTTAACCTTCCTTCCAGGGAGGACAAATCTCTCTGAGAAATATTTCTTTTCTTTATCTACAGGAAATGCTTGGAAAACAATCACCCCTACGCTGGTACCTCCTGGCTGTCCTGAGGGTCTGCCTTGCTGGTTTTGACGCCCCGGCCGGCAACGATCTCCTCGCCTCCCTTTTAGGATTCAACCGATCCCTTTGAATCAGTCACTCTTTGTAGCCCCCTGCTTTGAGGGTACCACTCCCAATGCCTCTGTCTCCATTGATGTGGGTTTTCTCCCTCATGTGAATTGTTCCTCTGTCCTTCGTACTAGCAGTTTCCTGTGTCCCCCTCTAGGCCATGTTTTTCTCTGTGGAGGGAATATGGCGTTCCCAGCGTTGCCCGTAAATTGGACAGGTTATTGCGCCATTGCCTCCATTCTACCTGAGATGGATATTGTTCCGGGGAATGAGCCTGTTCTGGTTCCCAGCCTCGACTTTATGGCTGGAAGACATAAAATGTCCGTATTTGCTATTCCCTTGCTCGTTGGCTTGGGCATTACGGGAGCCCTTGCGACAGGGTCTGGGGGCTTGGGAGTCGCCATACACTCCTATAATAAACTCTCTGCACAGCTCATTGATGATATCCAAACCTTATCAGGAACTATTAGTGATCTCCAGGACCAGCTCGACTCTCTAGCCGAGGTGGTCTTGCAGAACAGAAGGGGATTGGATCTCTTGACAGCCGAACAAGGGGGTATATGCTTGGCCTTACAGGAGAAATGTTGCTTCTATGCTAATAAGTCCGGTGTAGTCTGGGACAAGATAAAGAAATTACAGGATGATCTGGTCAAGCGTCGGAGAGAACTGTTTGAAAATCCTTTTTTAAGTAATCTTCATGGCTTTCTTCCTTATATTTTACCTCTTGTAGGGCCTATATTTGTGTTTTTATTAGCTCTAACCTTCGGTCCTTGGGTGTTCCAGAAGATCACCTCCTATGTCAAACAACAGCTGGACAAGGCCTTGTCCAAACCTATTCAGGTCCATTATTGTCGGCTGGATACTGGCGACCCTGATCTTTATACCGACATTGGCCGGTCCCAAGGATTAGTCTGAGCACTGGTTTGGTTAGCCAATGACAGATAAGATCCCCCTGAGGGGAGTCTGACCTAAGCCAGGGGCGTTGCCTTGCATATTGCCCCCATGACGGGCAACAGTCTCCCACTCCTCGGGACAACCTAAGACAGGCACAAACCCCTCTGCTAAACCTTCCCTTTTAAGGAAAGAAACGGGAGACATGTAAGGGACCACAGGCCCAGTATGACCTCTGGAAAATTACTAGCGTTGCAGCTATCAAGGCCTCCTTGTGATAAGAACAAATTACGGACAAAGCTGTACCTCTTCCTGG
>NW_020954559.1:10382495-10462267 GCF_900497805.2 Vombatus ursinus
CCGCCCCTATACCGGTGGTGGAACTCCCCCACTCCCTCTTACTGTGTGTATAACTACCCTGAGCTTGCCTTCAATAAACGAGACTTGATCAGAAAGCCTGTCTTGTCTCCATTTCCTGTGTCCCCTGCTCCCCTCCTTCTTTTACAGGTCCGGACCTCTGTTGATGTCCCGCGGGACGGGACATGGGACCTCTGTTTTTCTTATTTAATTCCCTAGATGCCCTGTTGAAAAAATTAAGGTTCCAAAGGGACACATTTCTTCTCCTATTAAAATGTTTGTACTGTATTATCATACAGCCTCCTGCAATTGATGAAACAATTTACCTTCTAGGTTGTTGTTTTTGTTTTTGTTTTTTTTACCCTTGTGTTTGTATTTCAAAGTTCCTATTCAGCTCTGGTCTTTTCATCAAAAATGCTTGAAAGCCATTTATTTCAGAGTGAGCTACCAGAGTTCCAGGAAATCAATTACATGTTCAGTCAGGAGTGGAGTCCTGAGCAACCTGCCTGCTTGATCCAGCGTAGTCATGTATCAAAGGCTACCAAGAGGGAGTGACAGTGACTCATCCATCAGTTCTGCCGCATTTGGAAATGCATTTGGTGGGGGCAAATGCTTTGTAGAAACTGCTTTAAGGTTGAGCTTACTCTATCAAGCGACCAGAATAGAATAAAGGAAAATGTGTCCCCCATTGTATGTATGTGTGGCAAAATGTTTTGAACGTCCTCTCTTTCTGTAGCTTCTCAGTAAATCCATTTTTGTGAAATCCAAATGATGGTAATTGGTTAAATGATACTGGAGTGCTAATCACAGGAGGGTATTGTTGTAAGGGAGATATTAACTGTAACTGATGGTTAATATAAGGGAGAACACATTGGAATAGGGACTCAAGCCAAAGGCATTAGATATTTCCAAAGGCTCAGGAGTACCCCTAGGACCCTGAGGTTAAAAATGTAATCAGCTGCAAAGTTTCTTGGACAAATAGGAACTGGGATAAGGATCCCCCGGAATCTTTATAAGGCTCTCACTAGTTTTCAGGAAGTCAGTTACTTGGGTAAGATTTTCTTTCTCTTCCATGCTATTTATTCCCCTTTCAATTCTTTCTTCCAGAGTTTTTATTTCATATTGTGTTTTTTGCTTTGTTTCTTCTACATATTCACATAGTCACTGTGGAAAGGTTATTTGAGGCTTTGAGTGTCTGCTTGTAGTTGTTACAGATTTACTCTCTCTTTCTTTGGGGAGATCTCTAGATCTAAAATAATTATTTATTTTGATCAGTGTCTTTTTAGGTTTACTCATAGCTCCAGCCTTAATTCCTGAACTGGGTTTTTGTTCCAGGAAAAGTCTCTGCCCCCTGCTGCACTTTTGGATGGGGTGGTAGCTTTCTGTGGTCTTAGCCTCGGTACCCTAAGTTCTTATGGGGACTTATACTTTCTGAGGTTAGGCATCCATGGGTCTTTGAGATTCAGAGGCCTGAATCTTCAGAGCCTTCTATGGAATCCTAGTACAGAGTATAAGGGCCCTTGGAGCACCTGGGTACCTGAGCTCTCCCCCTCAGCCCTACAGTGTTGACATACCTCACTGGTCCTACCACTCGCCTGGGGTGCTAAGCTCCTCTCCCTGGGGTTTTCTCTGTGGAATCCTCCACTTTTGCCACCTCCAGACATAAAGCCTTGCAAGCTACATGTGTCTCTGTCCCCTGCTCTGGTGCTGGCTTTGCTAATTATCCCTTTGACCTACACCTTGTAGCTAGCTAGCTTTTTGTGCTTTTCTGGGGTGGAACAAGTAATTTATTATTCCTCAGATTTCTTGATCATTACTCTGACTGGTATGAATTTCAAGTTTTTGCTGGAGTTGATATATAAGAGTTGAGTGCTCTGCCTCTGTTCAGGCAAACATCTTGGCTGGAAGCAATAAATTTTTCTTGACTGACTGAATGACGACAACCCTGTTGGTCAGATAATACAAGCATTATCAATCCCAATTTAAAGATGAAGAAACTAAGGGTCTGAGTGATAATGTGGCATGCCCACGATCTTGCAGGCAGTAAGTTTCTGAGGCAAGAATTGGAGCCAGGTCTCCTAATTTGAAGTTAATACTTTACTGTTACTGGTTACTGGTTCTCACTAGACAGTAATTCTCAGTTATCATTATATCATAACCTACTAGGAATAAATTAGAATTAATAAAATAGCACAAGATTAATGACAATTGGTCCAAGGTGTTTTAATCCTATATGATGATGGTCATGGAACTAAAATCAATTGGAGCTCAATAATATTTAATTCTAATCCTACTACTAATAACTACAGTTTTTCAACTACAAGGCTTTCTACAGATGTGATAGAATTTGATTCATGAAATGGTTGTACCATGAGAAAGAGAGTGTGGATATTATGATCTCCATTTTATAGAGGAGGAAACTAAATCTCAGAGAGATTAAGTTGTCCGAGGCTTCACTATCCTCCCCTCCCCCCCATCAAATCCCTTTTCTGTCATAGGCTTTGGACCTATGGTTTCATTGGTGTGAGAAACCCCCAATGTACAAACTTAGGAGCAGGTTTTGAACCCAGGCTGTCCTGACTCTAAACCTGTTAGTCTCTCCACTATACCTGGTTTTCACATGTTACAAAAGAGAAAACTGAGACTCAAGGATGTTAAGCATTGGGTCCAAGGTCACATAGTTAGTAAATGGCAGAGCCAGGACTTCCCAACTGCAAATATAGTGATGCTTTCAAAAGGTTTGCTGTTTTGATGTGCTAAGAACCCTTAAAGACTCCATCCTTGAGCTAAAAGAAAGATAGAATTAGATTCTAAAATCTCTTACATATCATCCTATCTTTGTGTATCAAAATTATTTACAACCAAATACTATCTCTGTATAACTAAAGGCTGCTGGACACTAGGCCGAGTGAATCTGGGAAAGTCATTTAATTTCTCAGAACCTCAGGCAACTAAGACACCAAGTTATAGAAGAGTTGCTTATCTATATCATTAGAGAGAAAAATCTACCTTGAGTTTTCCCCAAGAACTCAGACCAAATAAAAAGGCATTAGGCTGACAGCTGAAACTTCAATGCATGAAGAATCAATTCATTTATGGATTTTTTTTTGTCACACTGACTCATTCACTTCCCTAATGGAATGATACACTAGTACTCAGGTGGCTGGAATGACAGGATCTCAAAGCCAATGAATCGTTCTTTTGGTGGTTTCAGGGAGACCAGCTGGGGAAAGGTACCCTTGGCTGGCCTGAGGATGGGTGTATATGGTAGTCCTAACCCCACTGCCCCAGGCAAAAAGGCCCTTACTAAATGCTTTTAGAACATGGGAATTTGCTCAAGATTTACTACCTTTTGCATTATTAAATCCATGAAGTTGACAGAAAGGAATTAAAATGAGAGGCAGGAAACTGATCAATGTCCCCATATTTCTCTTATGTAGCCCCCGAGGTCTGCTCTGCAGCTGCCACTTTGTAATTGAGTAGTTGAAGATTCTATCCCATCTCGGAGTAAATCAATAAGTGAATCTACATTTTAATTGGTTGTTTTACATTTGTGCTTTTCAAAAAGCCCTGCAATCACTTGGAAACTGCAGTCAACTTAATTTTTTCAGTGAGTTACAAATTCCAAATCATCCCTTGGAAAAGCTAAAACTAACTAAGCTCTGACTGGTTGTTCATAGTCCTGAGAATATTAAATTTGCTGACCCTGGATATAAATACAATTTTTTCCTTCTAGCTATAACACCAATCTTATTCTTCTCAGTAGCAGAGCTAAAAATGAACACTTAATGTGTCACCAGGGACAGATCTAAAATTTAAGGCTCTTTTCCACACATTACTGCTTGCTATGATGAGTAGCTACTCCTAGTTAGATAAGGAAATTAACAGTCTATATTGCTTATTAGGAATGTAAATTACTTTGTCAGTTCTAATGGTTAACCCAAGCTCTTAACCTCAATCAGTTTTCAATTTCTTCTCTTAAACCATTCATCTCTACCCCTAGCTGACTGCTGAATCACTCTCAAGTAACATTTTCCAAGTTTTGCAGGTCTATATTAAGAAAACTATTTTCTTCTCCAGTGCTGCTAGAAAATACCAAGTATTATCAATTCACCTCCAACACAGGAAAAGGATTTTCAGCCAATGAGATACTTCTGTGATCTGTTATTTACTCCTTTAATGACCCCTCCAGCTAAGCACTATTCTCTTCATTGATGATGACGGACTGATTCAGTGTTGTGCCATCTCAAAAGTGAATGAGGGGAGTGAGGAGGGGGGGAAAAGATGTGGAATGTTTCCCTATTGCCCTTGCTTTAATCACTTATTCACCTGCCCCCTTCCTACCTATTTAAATTTGTCTGAAGCGCCTGAATTCCCAGTTATGGCTCTGTTGGTGAAATCTGGCTAAAATACACATCAAGGGTAGCCTGAAAGGAAAAGAAAGATAGATGTCACTAAAGGACATTATATAGCCCAAGAGGCTTTCTGTCTGTGTGGGAAATAGAGCAGGATAGCAGTATTCCAAGGCAGTCCCTGCTTCCTCTTTACATGCTGATCTTACACAGTAATATAAAGCCCCTGTAATATGTTAGCAGTTTGGTTTTTGAAAGGGACAGAAAAGCAACTTTTTCATAAATAAATTTTTAAAAATCAGATCAATCTGAGAAGGATGCAAAGTACTGTCCCTTTCAAAGTTGAACAGTATGATTACTAGATGGTACAGAAAAAGAACTTTTGTTCCCCATATCTCCTCATGAGGCATTGCTTTCTGTTAGGCCAACTTTTTGCCGGGTTCCATGTTACTGGACACTGCATTGTTACCATTCCCGTTCCTTTTCTGTTGGGCTTTAGCTGGATTCATTTGAGGAGCTACCTCTTCCTCAAAGGAGAAGTGGCATGTGGCGTTTGCCATATCTCTTTCATCTTATAGTCTAAAGGCTAAGCTTCAGCTCTTTTAGAAAAGTAGGTTCCTTTAGGCATTTCTATGCATAAATAAGGTTTGTTTTGTTTTTTTGCTCTTTTCATTAAGCAAACTTTTCAGCTGTGAAAAGGGCTGTACTTTACATTCATAAGCTGATTTCAAGTCAAATCACTAAGCACTTACCAAGTGTGTTTATTGTGCCAGGCTCTGTGCAAAGTGTTAGGAATACAAATAGAAGTAACAAGATCTTCCCTGACCTCAAGGAACTTATTTACCATGGGGAAATACATTACTTAAAGTGAGCTGAAAAGGTGGGGGAGAGCAGTAATCCAGAGGGTCATGGTGGAGAAAAAAGTTAGGAGAGTCAAAAGTGGAGGCCAGAGAGGAATGAAGGCATGAATATGGTAGGCCTGGGCTTTTCCTAGAAAATGGAGGGTCTGAGAAGAACTGACTAATCAGAGAAAAGGGCCTCAGGGGCAGAGGGATCTTCCCGAGTGAAAAGGCTCCTGGAACAAGGTGGAGAAAGAAGTCCAGAGAGTCAGGAGGGAAGATTGGAAAGGAATGAAAGAGTGATTTAATTCTTTTTATTTGCACAAAAGTTCATTTTATTCCCTAAAAGTTCACTTGCTGTCACTTTCAACAACCAAACAATTGACATACAAAAAGGGAAAGTGCCTGACAATGAGCACTATTGGTCTTCCTTACCACCAACTGGTAGTTCTACCACTCTCATGCTTTACATGCCTGCAATTGACAACAACACAGAGCCTTCCAAAGCATGAAGATGCTTTCCCTACCTCAATTTACTGCATACTGAAAAGCATTCATAACCTGAATTCACAAACTCAGCTTCTGTTCTCATATTTTGCCTCAGTAATTATCCTTATTAGAGATTTATTTATATATTATAATTATCCCTATTAGAGATATGATAGTTTATTGCCCTGTAGTAATGACATATATCATGTGCAAAACATCACAAAAACATCACCCATTATTATAATAAGTTGGAGAGAAAGAATCATCAACCTTTAGCTACATTCTCATTTTGCGAAGGGCATCTCAAAGCCTGAGAGGTATTTGGTGACCACCTTCACTAGAATGTGAAAGGCAGAAATTTAAAGGATATCCTCCTACCTATCCTACTAAATAATCCTTTTTTTTTAATTCTTCCTCTTCCCTATTCATTCATTTGAGTGACAAGAACAAAAGGATCTTGGGGACACTCCCAGAGGTTTGCAGGACCTCAGATCCTCGTAGATTCTATAGAGTTTCTTTGTTTTTGAAATGTAACTTGATTTGTTTACTAGTTTTGGTGGTTGACATGATTACATGTCAAGAAAGATTATTTTTATTTTTCTCATGTAACATTCAGAAGAATATGAACAATGCATAAAACAAATCAAACTTATTACTTATAATAATAAATATAAATAGTCTAAAGTCTCTCATCAAAAGAAAAAGTGGCTAGATAATGGATCAAAACCCCAAATCTATCAATATATTACTCACTGGAAACATTTAATGTAGGTTGATATAACTTGATTACAATTAAGAGATTGCCCTAAAATATATTATGCAATTACAAGTTCAAGAAAAATAGAATGTCAGTGATGATATACAGCAAGGTGAAATTCAAATTATAAAATATAGAAAAAACAAAATAATGTATTACATAAAGCTGAATGGAAAAATAAAAACATGTTACAATGTTCAATGATATGTACTAAACAATTTGACAGTTAAATTCATAAAAGCTGAATTAACAACAATGCAAGAATAAACAAAAATGTAATAATAGGAAGATTCAATATCTCATTATCAGAATATGATGAATCATATAAAAGGCACTAACAAAAAGAAACCATAGCTTTGAACTGCTTAAACAATAAATTTAAATCAACATATATAGGAAGAGAACTAAATAGGAGTAGGAAACCCTCATTGTTTTACATAAAGAATGCATTCTTTATGTAAAATTATTTTTACATTAAAATGTTCCACTGGTTTTCTTTTTAAAAATATTGTTATCACTTCTCAATAACTCTTTATGCCCAAAAGAGACCCCTTTATGATAAAGCACAGTTAATAAAAACAGAGTAGCCCAGAAAATATATGCCTCATTCTGCACCTACAGTCCACCACTTCTCTGCCAAGAGGTAGGAGGTAATCTGAAATCTTGACTGATGTCTTCATTGATCAGAGTTCTAAAATCTTTTAATTAACGTTATTGTGGTCATTATGCAAATTGTTTTCTTTATTCTATTTGTTTCTTTTTGCATCTCTTCATCCAAATTTCTGTAAGTGAATGAATGAATGAACAAAAAATCACTTACTAAGTGTATACTATGTGTAAAGCCCTTTGTTAAGTGCTGAGGTGACAAATAGAAAAGTAAGCCAATCCCTGCTCTCAAAAAGCTCATATTTTAATAGGGGAGACAACATATATGTGAGGTTTCAGTTTCACCTGAGGTGGAAAGGTCTAGTGATCCTTAGGGTACAACATCAAAGCTGATGATAAGGCACCTTCTTTAGTGTTCCTTATGTGTGTGTCCCTTAAATGTGATCCCTATGTGTGCCTTCTCCTACTGAAGGTATATGTATTTATGGGAGGAAATAGGAGAGAATGAGCATTTATCTAGTGCCTGCCATGGTTCAGGCACTATACTAAGCACTTTTTGCAAATATGATCTCCTTTGATCCTCACAATAATGGTGTGAAGTAGGTGCTGTTATCCCCATTTTAGAGTTGAGGAAATTGAGGTAGACAGTGGTTAAATGACTTGCCCAGAGTCACACAACCAGTATCTGAGGCCAGATTTGAATTTGTCTTCTTGAGTCTAGATCCAGTTCTCTATCCATTGTGCCATCAGCTATGGGAGAAGATACTCCAACTCTATGGGGAAGATGTTCTGTTATTACTTTTTCTTGTTATTAGACGAGACTTATTATGTTGTTTCATCAAATGCCTTTTCTTTAAGCTAATCGTTTCCTCTTGCTGGCTAGTAAGAGTAAACGCATTGGTAGCGGATCATTAGCCATAGTTTTGAGAGGTTTTGATCCACAGAGGATTTTAAACCTGGGGCAGCTTTTCTGGGGGCCCTACATGAAAGAAGACCACCCCAGTGCTCTATCTCCATTAGGGAAGGTAAGTGGTACTGAATTTGGAGTCAGAAATACCTGGATTTGAATTTCATCTTTGAAACTTACTAGTTCTATAACCATGGAGAGGTTGCTTCACCTTTACAAACTTCAAGAAAATTCCCTAGGTTTTTAATCACTTGCAATCTTCCAAACATATTAAATGACAGTCTGAAACACGACATAACTCAGAATTCTTATCTTTCAGTTAGGGGCAAGATGGGACCTGTAGACCTTAACGTTAAATTGGCAACTATTTCTTCCTTTCATCATTTTTCCTAACCTAACAGCTAATTATCCTTAGACATCTGAATTAAAAGTAGAGGAAGGGCCTTTAGTTGGGAAATTTCTAGTTTCTAGAACCCTGATTGCATTCTGACACTGAGAAATTCAGAAAGAAATACAAGGAATCATCTTACCAGGAAGGCCATTAAGTCTACAGGTTTTGTTTTATGGTTGTTATTCAATTCAACAAACATTTATGGAGTACCCATTATGTACAAGGCACCATGCTAAAGTTATGGAGGATTTGAAGATGAATTAAGACAATGTTCCTGACTTGACCTTCATTCTATCTTAAGCTAAGCAGATATTCTGTTATGTGTTTGTTTTTTAAAGCCCCACTCTTCCCCTCTCCCCATCGTCTCTTTTAACAGTATGATTAAATAAAACAAATTGTTACAGGGTAGTAAAAGCACTGCCTTTGAAGTTAAAAGGCTTGGGTTCAAATCTTGGTCCTGCTTCTTACTATTCCTACAATCATAGGAATTCACTTTCCCTCTCTGGAACTGTTTTCTAGTATGTAAATGAGGAAATAGGACTAAATGACTTCCAAGATACCTTTCAGCTCTAAATCTACAATCATGTCCAACAGTATATGCCTCATTCTGTACCTGTAAGCCTTCCCTCCACTTCTCTACTGAGAAGATAAAGGTTTAATGAGTTGTTAGCCAATAATCAATAAATCAGCCACTCAACAAACATTTATCAAGGGCCTACTATGTGCCGGGCTCTATGCTGAGTGCTCAATACCCTAGAGGAATTCATCTAACTGTTTTTGTCTCCTGCTTTATGAAAACTTGTTGAGAAATAGTTTGGTGAAATAGAGCTTAGAACCAGGAGAACCAGGCTTGATTTCCTGCTCAGCCACTTACTAGGTGGGCAACCTCAGATGGCAACCTTTGGGAGCCCCAGTTTTCTGACTGTAAAAGAGAGTTAAAGATCTATAATCTACCTAAATCATAGCACTGTTGGGAGGCTCAAATGAGAGACAGCATAGTGTAGTGGAAAGAGGGCCGGATTTAGAGCCCAGGGAGTTGAGTTCAAATATTGGCTCTATCTTGAGTAAATCTCTTCACTTCTATAGGCTTCCTTAGCTTCCTTCCCTATAGAATGAAGAGGTTGGAAATGGATAACTCTAAGGTCCTTCCAATTTTTTTTCTTTTTTCTTTTTTGCCCAGGGTCACACAGCTAGTGAGCATCAAGTGTTTGGTCTGAGGTCAGATTTGAACTCAGGTCCTGCTGACTACAGGGCCAGTGCTCTATCCACTGTGCCACCTAGCTGCCCCTCCAATTTTTCTTCTATGTTATTTGAAATCAGATATGTGAAAGCCCTTTGGAAATCATAAAACAATGAATAAAAGTATTATGATTCTTAACCTGAGCTCAGAAGATATCTTGTACAAAAAAGAAACAGTCATGACATTTTGGAATTTGTTTTAATAAACAACAATACTGTGGGGAAAGAGATTGTCTAAGAAACAGTAAATGCAGATCTTTATTCAATAAGACAATAAAAATGTTTTGAGCAAGGGAATAGCAAATCTACCTGAAGGCTTAAATAAAACACACACAATAGCTCTGCAGCTATTACCTTAAAGATTTATATGTATAAATACAGGATACGCCTTGTTGGCCATATGAAGACGTCATTAGATCCTTCCCAGGGCAAAGTTATCAGCAGGTTATTGTTTGTCCTTCATTCTCAAAGAGGACCATGACATCAAGAAGATGATGCCATGACTTGCAAGTGAATTGGATTTAAGTGAGGGAGGGTTTTGCAAAGTCACCAGCTTTACTTTCTCCTTTGGAGACATCTGGGTCCAGTAGCTAGATATAGATTAGGAGGACAAAAGAATAGCAAAATACACAAAAGAATTCTATCATAATTCTATTATAAAACACCCCAGGACATCCTGGACTCAGTGATATGCAGTTATGCTGATTACTCTGTTGTTGCCCAAAACATTTTGGGGAAACTCTTCTTTTGGACTGACATCCAGGAGACACTCAAGAACTGAAATATCATTTCTTCATAGTAGCATTTTGTTTCTGTTTTGTACCAAATACCAAAAATGACATCTTCTAACTTGATGACTCAATTTATTTAGTAGACTTGCCTCTAAATTTGCTATTGTTGTTCAGTCATATCAGTTATATCTGACTGTGATCCCATTTGGGGTTTTCTTGCCATTTCCTTCTCTAGTTCAATTTTCAGATGAGGAAACTGAGGCAGAGTTAAGTGACTTGCCCAAGGTCAAACAGCTAGTAAGTGTCTGAGGCCAGATTTGAACTCACATCTTCCTGAATCCTGACACTGCATCACCTGGCTGCCATCTAAGTCTGGGTGAGCTGAAAATCACCTTACTCCCTTTAAGCTTGATACATTGACTAGGTGAGAGCATGTCTCAATCAAACCACATCACTCATATGTCCTAGAATAGGGATCCTTATTCTGTGGTCCATAAACAGCCAAGGGGCCCATGGATAGATTTCAAGGTATTTATGAATTTGGATAGGAAAAAATTACATCTTCATCTTACCTAACCTAAATGAAATTGGGCATTTTTTTTTCAATTAAATTAATGTATTCTGACAAAAGGTCCATAGGATTCACTAGACTGTCCAAAGGGTCCATGACATACAAAATACTATAAAGACTAAAAGGCTTTTAAACTGGAATCATGTTCAGATAGACCAAAGTAATCTGGCCATGCCCTAGGGGTTGTCTATAAATTATCATGTGAGTTGAGAAGGGATTAAATTCCAGAAATTGGAGCAAGTGTGACTTCCTAGCACATCATCCCTAAGGAGGAATATCCTCAGCAGGAGGAGTGGGTTGGAGAAGCTTTGCTTTTTCCTTGGCCAAGTCTATTTTCTCACTTTTCAGAACTGTTGGTTCATAAATGTTTGTGAGTGGAAAGAAAGGGATGAATGTGCATACCCTTTGACCCAGCAATAGCACTTCTAGGGCTATATCCCAGAAAAATCATACAAATGGGAAAAGGACCCACATGTGCAAAAATATTTATAGCAGCTCTTTTTGTGGTGGCAAAGAATTGGAAATTGAGAGGATGCCCATCAATTGGGGGATGGTTGAACAAGTTGTGGAACATGAATGTAATGTTATTGTGCTATAAGAAATGATGAATAGGCTGACTTCAGAAAAACCTGGAAAGACTTGTTTGGTCTGATGCTGAGTGAAGTGAGCAGAACCAGGAGAACATTTTACACAATAACAACCATGTTGTGCAATGACTAATATTGATAAACTTAACCCTTCTCAGCAATACAAGGATCTAAGACATCTCCAAAGGCCTTGTGATGGAAAATGCTATCCACAAAGAAGAAAGAACTATGGAGTTTGAATGCAGAACAAAGCATACTATTTGCTATTTTTTTCCTGTTGTGTTTTGTTTCCTCTTTCTGGTGGTTCCTTCTATTGGTTCTAATTTTTACTTACAACATCACTAATGTGAAAATATGTTTAATAGGAATGTATATGTATAGCCTATATCAGATTGTGTGCTGTCTTGGGGAGGGAAGTGGGAAAGGAGGGGGAGAAAAAGTGAAAACTCAAAAGCTTATGGAAGTGATTGTTGATAATTCAAAATAAATCAATAAAAAAAAGAAAGAAGGGGATGTATACAAGAGATGTTGTGAGGGTAGAAACAAGGTTTGACAGTGGGTTGGAAATGTGGGGTAAAAGGAAAAAACCACTGAGATTGAGGGTCTGGATGATTGGGATCATTGTTGTATCTTTGATAGTCTTACTAAAGCTGGGAAGAGTTAGAGTAAAAGATAATGATTTCAACTTTAGCCATGTTAAGTCTGAGACACCCATGTTATATCTAGTTCAAGATGTCCAAAAGGCATAGCTCAGGAGAGAGAACAGAATTGTACACACACATGCCCACGCGCACACGCACACATACATCTAGGATTCACCTGGATAATATGGATAGAAATGATCATTTCATCTCATGGGATCTGATGAGATCACCAAGTGGGATAGTACAGAGCAAAAAGAGAAAAGAGCCCAGGACACAGCCTTGGGGATCAGTCATCCCAGGGTTAGGGGGCATATCATGGAGGAACAGCCAACTGCAGGGAAGAGAGAGCAGTGTCATAAAAACCAGAGAAGAGAAAATATTCAGAAGGAGAATGTGACTTAAAAACGTCAAATGCTATATAACAATTAAGAAGGACGGCTAAAGAAAAGCCGTTTGTATTGACAATTAAGAGGTCACCAGGCAACGACTTTTTTTTTTTTAACTATGTTCTAAGACATAGAGGGGTTGTGATGTGTGCCTGTGTCAGAAAGGATTATCTTCAATAATAAAATCAAGGATCCTTGGAGTAATGATTTAAATATTTAAAACACAAGACTACTGAGCATAGAGATCTTCACCATTTTCTTTCCCTCACGTATCATGCAATAAAATGAAAACAAAATTTACTATTACCTAATGACAAAAATAAACTATCACAGAGCTACACGCACATACTGTTGATTAAGGATGTTGTGTTGAGCGAAACATTTCTAGTTGGCAAGTCTTCTTAACTGGAATTGACTTAATTATACAACACTTTCATTTATCCTCATTAGTAACCTGACGTTCAAATAATAGATAGCTAGGCTGTAAACAGAACGAGCCACCAGAAAGAAAACACCATGTAAACATGCAGATACACAGAACACTTAGACACATCCTGAGAAAGTTTTGGTCTTGTAGTGCAAAATTAATACTAGTTCTCATGACTAAATAAAGTTAGCCAGAGGGGGCAGCTAGGGTGCAGTGGACAGAGCACTGACCCTGGATTCAGGAGGACCTGAGTTCAAATACGGCCTCAGACACATAACATTTCCTAGCTGTGTGATCCTGGGCAAGTCACTTAACCTCCATTGCCCAACCAAAAAAAAAAAAAAAACCCAAAGCAAATAAAGTTAGCCAGAGGGCTAATGGAGTATGACATACATTTCCATTTTTTAGTGGGGGAAGTGTGGACCTGTGATTTCTTCAGTGCAAGGCTCTACTGGTATGGCAACTCTTTCCACTGATAGAAAAAGCTTAAAAAAAAAAAACTCATAGTATTAAATAGTGGTCTGGGGCACTAAAGGTGATATGATTGACCTAAAGTCACACAGCTAGAATCTGTCAGTGTCCAGACCTTTGTGCCTTTCTCACTATTGCCAGAGCAGTGGACAGAGTGCCAGACCTGAAGTCAGGAAGACTGGAGTTCACATCTGGCCAGAGAATCTTACTAGCTACATGACCTCAGGCAAGTCACTAGATCCAGTTTGCCTCAGTTTCCTCATCTGTAAAATGAGCTGGAGAAGGAAATGACAAACTGCTCCAGTAATTTTGTCAAAAAAAAAAAAACCCAAATGGGGTCATAAAGAGTCAGATACGACTGAAACAACTGAATAAGAACTTAGCATAGTGTCTGGCACATAGTAAGTGCTACATATATATTAGCTATTTATTATTTTGTTTGCTTGATAGCTCTAGAAAATTATATTCATATTTATAACTCTGTGGAATTATCATTAAGTATGATTCAGGTATTTCATTCTTTTTATTATAACAATCCTACTAAGAAGACATGAAAGAAAACTTGTAACATCTGAACCTATCATCAGATTTTGTGATTTGCTGCCAATGTTACTTTTTTTTTTTCTCCCTACCACTACAGCAGCACTATCAGGGCCAATTCCCACTTCACTTTTCTAGGCAGATATCCAACTGAAGTTGAAAACCAGTTCTGCATATTACATTATTCTCACTTGGGTAACTATCAATGCTTGTGTTAGCATAGAACATTTCAACTTCCTTATTCCTAAAACAATATAGCTTATAGAAATGGTTTTTGCTTATTGGCCCAGTAACGCATTTGTTGTCATTAGCCAAGCAAAGAATTTAGTTTTACCTTCCTTGTTTCTTAAAATGGTGAACTGGATCTGAAAAAGGGACTCGACATGACTCTGCCATTGAACTTCTTTTGCAATGGGAAAGAAATCTCACAAACCTGCTGAAAGAGCAGTGAGGAGCACAAGAATCAAAAACACAGAAATGTGGCATCTTTATATTGCTACCTTTTATTTTTTGACTGCTGAATAGAATGGAGAAATCCAGCTCTCATTGTTATTATTTTTATAACTTTCTACAGGTTTTCCCTGCATTTTTGTTCAATTTCTCCATAGAGGCATGATTATTAAACAATTTTTAACACCAAGTAGATTTGAATGAGAGCTGGAAGGCATCTTAGGACCACCAAGTCTCATCTTATTTTATGATGCAAACATTAACAATTCTATGTATGCAAAAACTTTAACAATACTTTACTTTTACTTCAATTATATCAATTAAAAATTCAAATGCAGATAATGAAGCTGATATCAAATGAAGGAATTTCTTGTACTTGCTGAGCTTATAACTTCACGTCATAAATTTGCAAAATTTGAAGCTGCCTGATCATTTCTATGTAAGTATTGTTTTTTCTTCTTTTTTTTGCAAGAGAAATTAAATTTTAAAAATTTAATTAAAAAAATTTTAAAGCAGGGCTGGGTGAAGCATAAAGGGGAGGGACAGAGGAAAGAGGGCCAAATGACAATGACAATATGACAATGGTATCTCCAAATCCAGGATTCAGTGCAGGACTCCAGTGGTTTTAGAGACTAAGTAAGGTTTTTGTTTGTTTATTTGACCATTCTCCAACCTGTCTGAAGGGGTTGGGCAAATTATATTATGAGTCTCCTGGTATAGCAGCTAGCTTCCAGTTACAGGTTTCCCCCGCATTTTACATATTACAATTATAATTACAAAAGAGTATTGCCTCCTTTGTATCCCCAGTGCTTAGCAAAGTACCTGGAAGATAGTAGAAGCTTTAAAAAAAAAAAAAGCTTAAAAAGTAGAAGGTTATTGATTGATATTACTTAAGAATTCTAGGAGCAGTGAGGTGATGCTGTGGATAGAGCAGCCCTGGAATTAGGAGGACCTGAGTTCAAATCCGGTCTTAGACCAGACACTTGACAAAGCAAATCACTCCACCCCAATTAGCTCACCAAAAAAAAAAAAATTAGAATTCTGTTACATGATCATAGAATTTAGAACTGGAAGGGACCTTAGAGTTTGCCTAGTCCCAAATTCTCATTTTATAGAAAAAGAAATTGAAACCCAGAGAAATGAAGTGACTTAAAAATTTTTTCATTTAATGTCATTTTTATTCTGAATTTAACAAACAACATTTAAAGTGAGCATTCTCATTTACATAACAAAATAGAGAACTGTATATGAAAACTGTGAATTTCTATAACAGCTGAGGGTGCCATAGTATACAGCGCACTAGGCTTTGTCTGTAGTTAGGAAGTCAGGAAGACCTGAGCTCAAATCCAACCCTCGGGAACTTACTAACTATAAAACTATATAGTTATACATATAAAACTATATAGTTGTACAACTATAGCTATATAGTTATATAACTATATATAATACTATCTGCCTCAGTTTCCTCATCTGTAAAATGGGGGTTATAATAGCACCTACCTCCCTGGCTTGTTGTGAGGGTCAAACGAGATAATAATTACAAAGTGCTTAATACAATGCTTGGCACATAATAGGTGCTTAATAAATGTTTGTTTCCTTACTTGTTAACTGGGCAAAGGCACCAAGACAGGAGATGAAATGTCATATGTGAGGACCAGTAAAAGGTCAGTTTGGCCAGCATGGAGAGTGTGTGAAAGGGAGCAATGTGCAGTAAGCCCAAAAAGGTAGGTTACAGGCAGACTTCAGTGTGGCTCTTTTGGGTAATCTGCCATGCATCTTGTGGATGGAGCCCCCATTAAATCTAATCTCTATTGTGAGGCCATATAATTCAAATTTTCTCAATTCAACAAGTATTTCTTAAGCATGTGCCGTATTGTACAAGGCACTGTGCTAGATGCTGGGGATACTATGACTGAAACAAAAGTACCTGCCCTCAAGAAGCTTACAAGGAGCTCAAATAGGAGACACAAATCCAATAGCAAATGCAATTACAACATAAAACAACATAAATAACAAGGAAGGGAAATGAGTAGTAAGAGCATTCGCAACATTTATATGTAATTAGAAGCCAGCTCCTATACCAGGAGACTCATAATGCAATTTGCCCAACCCCTTTAGACAGGTAGAAGAACGGTCAAACAAATGAACAAAAATTTTACTTAGACTTTAAAACCACTGGAGTCCTGCACTGAATCCTGGATTTGGAGATACCATGGTCGTATTACTTCATTTGGCCCTCTTTCATCTGTTCTTCCCTTTTATGCTTCACCCATTTCTGCTTCAAAAAAAATTTTTTTTTTAGTTGATACGCAGCCCAGGCTTCTCTGGCCATGCTGAGTTCACCTAACATGAAGATGCTCTTGAGGGGTGTTTTGAGCATGCCCAGTTTGTATAATATGGAGATCCCTATATCTCCAAAATGTGGGAGATATAATCTTCCTCCCTTTGCACCATTTCAGTCTTTGTTTTTATTTATTTTATTTATCTTTATTTATTTATTTTTATGGTAATTTTTATTTTTTTTTGTTTTCAAAATTTACTTCCACAAGATTTTGAGTTCCAAATTTTCACCCCATCTTGCCCCTCCCCCCACCCCAAGATGGCATGAATTCTGAATACCCCTTCCCCTAGTCTGCCTTCCCTTCTATCTCTCCCCCCCTTCTCTTATCCCCTTCCCCTTCAATTTTCCTATAGGGCAGTATGGATTTCTGTACCCCATTTCCTGTATTTCTTATTTCCCAGTTGCATGTGAAAACATTTTTTTAAACATGTGTTTTTAAAACTTTGGGTTCCAAATTTTCTCCCTTCCTCCCTCCCCATCCACCCTCATTGATAAGGCAAGCAACTAAATACAGGTTATATATGTGCAGTTATGCAAAATACTTCCATAGTAGACATGCTGTGAAAAATTAACTCTATTTCCCTTAATCTTATCCCCCCATTTATTCTATTCTTTCTTTTGACCCTGTCCCTCCTCAGAAGTATTTGCTTCTGATTACCCCCTTTCCCAATCTGCCCCCCTCTATCATCCCCCTACTCTCTTGTCCCCTCCCCCCCATTTTCCTGTAGGGTAAGACAGATTTCCATACCCAATTGTGTATGTTATTCCCTCCTTAAGTCAAATCCTATGAGAATAAGATTCACTCATTCCCTCTCACCTTCCCCCATTTCCCCTCCACTGTAAGAGCCTTTTCTTTTTTTTTTGTGAGATAATTTACCCTGTTCTACCTCTCCCTTTCTCCTTCTCCTAGTATAATCCTCTCTCACCCCTTAATTTTATTGTCCAGATATGACCCCTTCATTTTCAACTCACCCTGTGCCCTCTATCTATCTATCTATATCTATATATACGTACATATAATTTTTCCCCTCCAACCACCTTAACACTGACAAAAGTCTTGTGAGTTACAAATATCATCTTTCCATGCAGGAATGTAAACAGTTCAACCTTAATAAGTCTCTTAAGATTTTTTCTTTCTTGTTTACCTCTTCATGTTCCACTTGAGTCTTGTATTTGAAAATCAAATTTTTTATTCAGCTCTGGTCCTTTCATCAAGAATGCTTGAAAGTCCTCTATTTCACTGAATGACCATTTTTTCCCCTGCAGGATTACACTCAGTTTTGCTGGGTAGGTGATTCTTGGTTGTAATCCTACCTCCTTTACCCTCCGGAATATTATATTCCATGCCCTGCAGTTCCTTAATGTAGAAGCAGCTAAATCTTGTGTTATCCTGATTGTCTTTCCACAATACTTGAATTGTTTCTTTCTGGCTGCTTGTAATATTTTCTCCTTGACCTGGGAACTCTGGAATTTGGCTACAATATTCCTAGGAGTTTTCCTTTGGGGATCTCTTTCAGGAGAAGATCGGTGGATTCTTTCAATTTCTATTTTGCCCTCTGGTTCTAAAATATCAGGACAGTTTTCCTGGATAATTTCTTGAAAGATGATGTCCAGGTTCTTTTTTTGATCATGGCTTTCAGATAGTCCAATAATTTTTAAATTCTCTCTCCTGGATCTGTTTTCCAGGTCAGTTGTTTTTCCAATGAGATATTTCACATTGTTTTCTAATTTTTCATTCTTTTGGATTTGTTTTACAGTGTCTTGATTTCTCATAAAGTCACTAGCTTCCAATTGCTCTATTCTAATTTTTAAGGAAGTATTTTCTTCAGTAATTTTTTTGACTTCCTTTTCCATTTGTTCAATTTTGCTTTTTAGGGCATTCTTCTCCTCACTGGCTTTTTGGACCTCTTTTGCCATTTGGGTTAGGCTATTTTTTAAGGTGTTATTTTCTTCAGGATTTTTTTGGGTCTCCTTTAGCAAGCTGTTGACTTGTTTTTCATGATTTTCTTGCATCACTCTCAGCTTTTCCTCTACTTCTCTTACTTGATTCTTCAAATACCTTTTGAGCTCTTCCAAGGCCTGGGACTGATTCATATTCTTCTTGGAGGCTTTGGATGTAGGAGCTTTGGCTTTGTTGTCTTCTTCTGGTTGTATGTTTTGATCTTCTTTGTCACCAAAGTAAGATAATATGGTCTGACTCTTTTTGCGCTGCTTACTCATGATCCCAGACAATTACTTGAGTTTTAAACTCTTTGTTAAGGCAAAAGTCTGCTTCCAATGTGGAGAATGTACTGTCCCAAGCTTCGGGGGTTTGTATAGCTGTTTTCAAAGATACTTCTAGGGACCTGAAAATTTTCGGTTCTTCCAAGGGGCTATGATAAGGGTCGAGGTGTTTTCTCTCCACCACCACAACAAGCTCCACCACACCAGCATTCCTCCTCACCCCAATACTGCCCCTCAGAACTGTGACCCAGATCCAAGCACAGGCAAAGCAGGAGATTCCTGCCTTAGCTCTGGCAAAGAGATCCTTTTAATCCCCCTCCGATCAGCCACTGGATTCCCTCTCAGTCTGTGGGCTGGAAGCTCAGGAAACAGCGGCGGCCCTGGGCCGAGCTCCAGACTTGCAGCTGAGACCTAGCTCCTCTCTCACCCCAGTCACAGACTTTTCCCACCAACCTTCTAAGTTGTGTTTGGTGTTCCTGGGTTGACAAGTCTAGAAGCCTCCACAGCTGCCTGCGATTCGGTCCTCTGAGGCCTGCTCCAGGTTCGCTGCAGCCTGCGCACCCACGCTGCACTTGCTCCTCTCCCCGCCCGGCGTGATATACCTTTCTGATCAACCATCCAGCTTGTCTTGGGCTGGAAATTTGTTTCACTCTGTCTTTTTGTGGGTCCCGCTGCTTTAGAATTTGTTTAGAGCCATTTTTATAAGTATTTGGAGGGGTTTGGGGGAGAGCTCAAGCAAGTCACTGCTTTCCCTCTGCCATCTTGGCTCTGCCCTCAGGGAAGGATCCATTTCAGTCTTTGGGGAGGGGAAGATTTCATAGTTTAGCTTGGTTCCCAAGGAGCACACTCCCAATTCCAAACCTAAAACCTACCTCTGTCTCAAGTCCTAAGCATCCTCACTTCTCAGGGCCTCCATGTTGGGTTGGTTGGCTCAAAGGGTCACCATAGCTCTTACTACTGGGGCCTTTGGGGATCACCTCAGGCACCCCAAACTGAGGAAGACAAACAGAAAAGAAACACTCACATGCTTGTTTCTAAGACAGGGTAAAAGAAGGGTGGCAGGGGAAGGAACATCCTTTTCCTTTCAACTTTTCAGTTTTCACTTGTCCTTAGAATCTTCACTGTGGATGAACTGGGATCTGTACCCTCTGGGTGCAGCCAATAAGAGACAGCAGAAAAATGGTGATGGAAAAGAGGAGTGACTGGCTCAGTCTTACCATTTTAAAGATGTGGGTAGCCAGTTGAAGGAAGCTACTGTCTCCATCCACACAGTGGAGGACCCAGAGGCTTCCATGGTAGGCAATCTGGAATAATTTGAGGAAGTAATCAAAATTATTGGATACTTTAAAGTACAATACTTGGATAAGTATAATTGAAAACAAAGTTAAAATCAAAGTCTAGAAATGTTAAATTAGCATTGAATTCTCTCCAACTGGTGGGAGGTGATAGAAGAAGAGCCTGCAGTTGAAAGATTAATGGGCCAGACATAGGTGGCATGAAAGGAATAGGTTGCTACTGGAGGAAAGGCCCAGAACCTACACTAGAGGGAGAGGTTTGGCATTTATGTCCCTCAGTACTGATTGGATATTTCCCACCAGCCCTTCCCTCTGGCAGATGAGAATGGAGGAAGTCATCCAGTTGGCACTGGAGGCTATGAGCACCCAGCCTTTCCCTTCAGGGAAGGGTTCTGGCACTTTGACAAGAAATTCAATGAAGTGATTATTTGTTATTATATTACTGTTCACTTTGTAAGTTTGATTTTTTCTTAAATTGTGGCAAATTCTTAATTTTAATTAAAATACAAGCTAATAAAAATTATACAAAGAGTTTTTGTAAAACCGTTTTGATACCAGGACACTTCCTACTCTTCTCCAACAGAATCTTGAGATTGTGGGTTGTCTTGTGGGTTAGCTCTGATGAGACATGAAGTAAGTGTTCAAGCATCAGAACAGGCTTCCCCCAAACACTCAAAAGACTCCTTTCTAGGCTGCATTCCTGACTCTCTGGAATTTCTCTACCATGTATGCCACCCTGGAAGTTCATTGTACCTCTGGACTTCTCACACTGGTAGTACCCTCTGCCCTTGTGGCCACTTCCTTTGATTGGCTGTTTCCTCCTAGAGCCTCCATTTTAAGGAGGACACCAAGGCCAGCCATGTCTTCATTCCTTCCCAAGTTGTATTCCTTACTTTACCCCAGAAAGGACTCCTTCCTCCTCTTCTCCTCTTCAGCTTTCTTTTATGTATTGAGGCAGCTAGGTGGTCCAGTAGATAGAGGACTAGTCTTGAGTCAGGAAACTCTGATACTCTGGCCTTAGACATTTACTGGCTGTGTAACCTATATCAAGTTGCTTAAATGCTGCCTGCCTCAGTTTCTTCATCTGTAAAATGAGAGACATAATAGCATCTACTTTCCAGGGTTATTTGCCTTACTTCTACTCTCTATATCTCTATGTACCTATTTATTTACATGTTGTCTTCTTCATTAATAAGCTCTTACATGACAGGTACAGTTTTTTTTTCTGATTGCATATGAATTCCTAGTGATTATCACAGTGCCTGACACATAGTAGGTGCTTAATAAAAGCTTGCTGACTTGACAGAATTCTCTGCAAGTACAGGTATAAGTATAGGCATAGCTTTAATTCTTCCTACTCATTTTTTAAGTTCCATACAACACTCTCTTCACCCTCCCTCCCCTTCCACACCAAACGTGCCAGCAACCGTGACCCAGCAAAGAAAAATCACTAAAGATAATTAATAAACAATGCCTTGGCTCACGCTTGCAATGAGCTTCACAAGAAATACTATCTAGGAGAGGACTAAAGCTTGGATAGGGTTTTATGCCTGTAATGTCAATCGCGAAGGTTTGGGAGCAGTGATTGGCTGAGTGGGTTGGAGGCTGAACTCCCTCTGTGGGAGAGACAGAGAAAAGAGCCAGAGACCGGGTTTTGCTTCCGCTGGCAGCGTTAGGACAGCGGCAAACCCGGAAGAGCGTCCCGATGATCCTGATTAAACGCTTCTGTGGTTTGTTAGCCCGAGTTGGCCCCAACCCCCCTGCCGGCAAACTAGGTAAGAGAAGATTCAGGCCCCGATGGGGGAGGGGATTTGAGACTTAGTTTAAAAAAAAAAAAGCAAAAAAACCACTGTTCTCAGTCCCGATTCACTGCCTTCGGGAGATGATAAATTGGGAAGAAACGAGGGCTAGAGCCGTGGGGATCTCTCTAGCGGCCGTGGCCGCCGTGCTCTCGGCTCTGCTCATCCGTCACTGGCTGCCGTTGGATTCAGGTACACGCAGCAGCCCTCGTGAGCTTTTCTCTCCGGCAGGGACGGTGGGGTGGAGGGCAGGAAGCTTGCGCTGCGCCCCGTTTGCTCCGGAGCCCGACGAGAAGGGCCTGCAAAGGCAGTGCTGGGGTAGGGGAGGCGCGTTGCAGGAGCCTTCCAGATGCAGATTCCGAGGGGTGAGTGGCGTCGGGGAGAACGGACTTCTGGAGGTGGGGATGGGGAATGTGAATTAGTGAGCTCGAAAGCTCCCCTCTGGAGCAGCCTCATTCACTTGTGATATAACCTCGCCCTCCTTCGGAATAGCCTTATTCCTAGATTCTAGCTGAGTTCTATTCCCAGACATGAGTAGACAAGAGCAAGGGAAAATGGCTGGGACGCACAGTCTCTAGGGCGGGTACAGAGGTAAAGGGCAGTGCGTGGCCTTCGGGTGCCCGCTACGCGGGGGCATTCCCAGCCTAGCCCCTCTTTCCTGAGGCTTCTAGAAGGCGGGGCGCCCCATCCCCCTCCCCCACTCTGCAGAAGGGAGGCGGGCGGGTCTGTGCGAGAGCAGGAGCGCAGAAAGGTGGGCGCTGGGGTGTGCGCGGTGAGGTAGAGCGCACGGCGAGATGACGGAGCTTTGGGGACCGGATGGTGCTGGGGGCGGAGAAATGGAAGGGGAGGGGGTGTGTCTGTTTACGAGCAGGGGGCGGGGAAGGGAGGCCGGATCGGCTTTACCCAGCCTGCCTACCAGCGGATATCCCGTGAGAGGGAACAGTGGTGCGCGTCTCTGGGAGGAGGGGCGGTGGAGGCGGGGACCTGGCGGAGCGGGTTAGCAGCTGCTCCGTCGGCGATGGAGGGCTCTTACAGCTGTTCAGGGCTGTTGCTGCGCTCCTACCGCCAAGCCGAGCTGGACAACTGGCAGCGGAGGAGATGAGACCTGGGGATAGAAGCCGCTCAGTCCGGGGCGGATGGTGTAGCTATAGCCGCGCGAGCTTCAAGCTGCTCCGGGCAGGGGGCGCAGAGGCTAGCGGAGCAGGGTAGCGGCCGGGGGAGGCTGGGCTTGGATAGTCGTTAAACTGGGGAAACGGCGGGTTTTCGCTACCTCAGGAAGAAACGGTGCAGAAAACTGTGGTGGCTGCAGTCTGGGTGTCTGTGTTTGGCTGCGTTCTCACTGTAGATTTGCTTGTGAATGGAGAAGCTGGAGCACTGGGGCCAATACGCCCTTTTTAAACTTTCTCCTCCCCTGCCCCTTCTCCCCCCCACCCCCACCGGTTGGAGGAGAGGAGTGGAAAGTGGTGCGAGTTGCCTGTCGGTCCAGCCCCCAGTCTCTTAGGGTTCCCCAGCCAGAACTGTAGTAGTATATATGAATTATATGTACTATATCCCCAACATGTGGGAGATATAATCCTCTTCCCTTTGGTTGGGTCTTACAACCTCACCCTTTGTTAATTTCCTGTTTGCCTCCCAGTGCCTGACAGCTCCCCAGCTCGGGGTTTGATATGTTTGTTGATTGCCTTTTCCTCCCGTCCTCCCCTTTTCCCCCTTTTTGTTTGCTCTGATACATCTGAGTCTTTCTTCATCTACCCCACATCCTGGGAAGAGGACTGGGTTGGGGGTACGACCAGCCTCTCCCCCCGACTCCGTCCTGGGGAGGGCATAGTGATAATGATCACCAATACCCGGGGATTCCTGTGGTCTGACTTGGAGACCCGTGCCCTCCTGGGCATCTGGGGCGAAGGAGGCGTTCATTCGGCTCTAGCTGGCAGTTTTTGGAACGGCCACGTGTACTGGGACGTGGCCTGCAGCGTAGGGGAAATGGGTTTCGACTGGACCTTGAAGCAGCGCGGGATCGGCTTCAAAGGCAGTACAACCTGGGAAAGGACCGCTTCCAGAAGAGCGGGCATACAAGATCTGCACGTCCCCAGACTGTTCTGAGCAGGACCTGTGCGCAGGCGATGGTCCTGCTGCAGCCTTCGCGACAGGCGTGAGAGGCAGCTGCCTAGGAGTGGTGGACTACAGAGTCTTAGAGAGAATGGAAGAGAAGATGGACAGGGGCAGGCTGGAGCCTCCCCATGAGAACTTGGTGGGCAAGTGCTCTTCCTTTGCCAAGGGCCCCATCGAAGTGGAGCGTCTCCCTTCTAGCCGTCCAGGTGCTGCCCAAATGTGGTGAGTACTCTGCCCAGGGCCTGCATATCTTAGCTGGGGGTGAAGCAGAAAAGTGGACCCTGAGGGACACCGTGATACCTAGGAATACCGTGAACGGATACCTATGGAGCCTCCCACCTCTTACTACCCTCTTCCACCTACCTGTTGCTAAATAGGATTAACCACTAGATTGCTTCTGAGCAGGGAGGGTTCCCATTGACTTTTAGAAATAACTTTGCTTTAAACTTAAATGTTTGCTCCTCTGTTTGTAAGCCCCATTTAAATATTCCTTTGCCCTGCCCTGAGATATGAATGTAAAAGGGATTGTCAGATTCTTTTTTTAAATTACCTTGTTAAGTATGAAGTGAACAAGATGACTTGAAATTTTTTATTTTTGGTTCTTTGGCAATTCAGTTTCCTAGGTGACTTGTAAAAGGTCTTTTTTTTTTTTCTGGCCTCAGACACCTGACACTTACTTAGCTGTGTGACCCTGGGCAAGTCACTTAACCCTGATTGCCTCATGGGGAAAAAAAAAAAGTTTTTTTTTTCCAGGAACAGCTGTTTGGTTGTAGACAATTCAGCTGTTTTCTTACCTTGATCTAAACACTAGACAGCTCAATAAGTCTTATTTCAGTGGTCACTTTTAAATATATTTCTTGTGTATTTGAAATTTTGTTTTCTTTAAACATTTTTTGTAGTTAGCTGGGAGAAAATTTTAAAAATTCATTAGCAAAAACTAAAAAAATTAAAGCCCAAAAGCCCAGGTTAGTGATTCCCTGGCCCAAGTTTGGAGACACATCCACCAGGGTGCTCCAGTTATCCCAAACTAGAGAAGTCAGAAAGATTATCAAAAGAAAATTTATGCAATTTAAAATTTGCCATTTGGCACACTTAGGAGGAAGAGGGAGTGATTACCAAAGGTTACACCTTCAAAAAATTTGGATTTATTGACATAAATAGTTCTAGAAAGCAGTTCAATGTAAGTGTGGGTACTTGGACTGTCTAGTTCATTATCCCCTTTTGTTTTTTAATTTGGTGATGTTTAATTTTTTTTTCTGAAACCTAAAATTGTCATAATGATACTCCTCATAAGATATTTGATATCTCTTCTTGAAGCCTGTATTCCTTCAGAATGCTAATGCTTGTACTAAAGTACTTCTGAATACAATCCAATTAATTTATGAAAGTAGACTTAAGACCTAGTGGCAAGATTGGCAAGAGTTTTTGCTGGCTGACTTAACTGAACTTCCATATACAGCCTTTGACATTCCATCAGCTGAAAAATACTCTTCTGTCTTGTTTAATTTTCAAGATGAAGCACAAGATCTTAAGAGATTGTACTTTTTTTTTTTTTTTAACACAAACTGCTACTCAGGGATGAGTGAGAATGCAGTGTATCTGAAGGAGAGATGTTTTTCACACATTTTTTTCAGTTTTCAGTGCTTTTATGATCTATGTACTATGCACTAAAAACTAGACCCAGATCTCCTCCCACTAAAAGCAAATTGGACATTTACCTTACTTTGATAATGTTGTCCTTATGCCTCCACTATTTTCACAATTTTTTTTCCTCCAGAATGCTAAAAACATTTCTCTGTGGTTGCAAGCAGAGTTCTTTCTTTTCTCAGATGAAGGAGGCTTTTTTTTTTAACAGATCAGAAAGTTCCTCCCATGTAGCAGTTGTAGCCTTATCTGAAAACATGACGTTGGTTAATACATGTAACACATGATCTTGTTATATATTTGCCAATTAAGTCATAATTAATTATTGTTCAAGTGTTTTGATGAAAGTTTCTATTGAGCTGAAGTCAAATGATCTTATGGCTTGATCAAAACTGATTTTTGCGTGGGTGTGCTTATTCATATCTACTTTTTGATTCAGGCTTTAAGACCAACATATTACCTCTGCCTCAGTGGAAAAGATAAAAAATACCACCATGCCAACATGATGCTGGACAAAACGATGGAGAAGTTCTTGCAACAAAGTATGAATATAGAAGAAAAGTTGCACAGATGTGAGGAGCTGAGGCTTAGAATCGAGGACAAGAGTCGAGAAACTGAACATGCTTAAGAGTGTGGATGTTGCAAGTATTGGGACAGATGTTAGCTGCAGTTTCTTCAACCGTGTCACAAAGGTCACAGTCCAGACCACCCAGTCCACCTCATAGAGCAACCTTATCCATCCTATTCAAAGAACATTAATTATAATGCTATGGCAGCAACACGTTTTCCACTGATAGGTACTGCATTTTGCAGTATGGCTAAAGAGTGTTTTTGTTTTGAAAAGCATTTACGATTATCCTTTCCACATTGAGGTGGGGGTAGGGGCAGTTAGTAGTATGGCACTCCATGCCATCTGCAAAATCCACACAAAATTTTTTGGCCCTCTCTTTGTATCAGAGAAGAAGTCTGAATTTTTTCTTTTTCTTTTATGGAGTATTTACAGAACCTTATTGTGAAATTTGGGTTAAATTTTTGGTCATAGGCCCTGTGTCGTCTGTTGGCCTTTTCATGTTGTCTGCGGCTTCCGCAAAACTCCCAAAAAATTCCCATTTAATTTCTTAGGCCATCCCATGATATATCGAAACCTCAGTGGGGGAAAGTCGAGATGTGGAAGGGATAACTGTAGTGATCCAGGTTTTCTAGTCCTAATGGAGGGAAGTGAAAGGGTAATTGAATATTGGATTGTGATTTATGTACTTTCTTTTTGTATTTGATATAAAATATTTCATGCCTTGTCTAGTGCTGATTTTTCAGAGCAAATGAGATTTACATTATTAGTAATAAAGGCAAGTATTATACGATGTAAGCCCATTATAAATCTAGCAGAAGGTGCTTGTCTAAGAAATTTATTACCCACTAGTCTGTTCCTTAATTCCTCTTGTTAGTGCCAAGAATAAAAGAAGAAATTTTCCAAATTTGAATTTTCCTTTCAGGGTATTTTTCATCTGAGGCTGTTTGTTATAAATGTTAAAAGGCCAACATCAAGTAATAAATTAAGCTCTAACCAAATCGCTATCATCTGTTGTGTTTCAGTAATATTCTATTTTACTGGGTTATAAATACTTAAATTGAAGCGCTTGTCACAGATGTTTAGATCACAGGTATAAGATTTTGAAAGTAAGTTAAAAATAATGTTTATACCATTATGTGTAAATGCTTTAATAGAATACAGATGATTTATCTCAGATGATAATTTAATAAGGATTATTTATTGCTGTGGTCAAGACAATCCTGTTTTGCAAGTTAATGTTCCTGATATCTAAATCTCCTCTTTCTTTCTCTATGAACAGTAGAGATTTCTTGATGCCTTAGCCTTTTCCATCTAATAATCCCATAGAATTTTTTTGTGGAAACATTGCTCTTTTCAGTTACAAGTGATCTTTACAAGCTACTGGACTATTTTTAGACATAACAGAGAAAGAAGTGTACTCTTGAAGACTGGAAAATATGACATATTTCACAGTTAATCGGTTTTGCCTGAGTGAAAAATATTTCACTCTCTAAGGACTCTCTTGGAGTAAAGAAACATTTAATAGTATATTTAATCCTGATTTTATGTATGATTATACCCCATCTACCCATTTGCTAGAGCAGGGGTTCTTAACCATCTTTGTTTCATAGACCCCTTTGGCAGTCTAGGAAAATCTATGGACTCTTGCTTGGAATAGTGTTTTGTTTTTTAAATTAAAATTGAAGAAGATGCTATATTTTAGTTAGAAGCAAATTAACATAAAGATGGAATTTTTTCCCAATGCTCGTTCAGGGTCTCTGAGCAATGTGTGCTTTAACTACTGAGGGTCCACGTTAAAACCCTTTGGGATAGACCTTAGACTAGTGTTAGAAAATATGAGATAACTTCAGTAATTAACTTGTATTATACGTTTGGTATAATACCAAATAATGGTTTGCTTTTTTTTTTTTTTTCCCAGTTATCTATTTTCAGGTAAGAGTGTTGGGAGAATTATATGTAAGGAAGACATTTTAAAGTGTATCATTTATCTTTTTACTTAGAAAAAATAGTACTATAGGCTGGTATACTATTAATATCAGATATCTTAGAGAATGTATTTCCTAGTGATTTCAAATTTTGACAGTTCTGTACAAGACTGTCATCGTTACTACACGGTCATTGGAGTTGTAGTCTAGTGATTGCATTTGCCTTTGAAATGATAAAATGTTAAAGACTGCAAGTCACATAGTAACTATTGCTATGTTTATGTAAATATGCAGTAAATTAAATTGGATAGCTTCTAAAATATATAGTATATTTAAATATGTTTTTGTATATTTGAAGAGTTAACCTGCATGGATATAAATCTCTATTTTGGTCCATATATAAAGAGCCAGCATGTATACACACCAGACATACATACACACATACACAGTTATCCCTTCTGCACCGCAACTTTTCCCCATCGTGGTTTAAATATATCGCAGGTCGGCATAAGAAATTACCGTAAATGAGAGTTTTTGAGAGTTTTGTGGAAGCTGCAGATGACACAGAAGAAGTGTAGAAACTCTGAAATATACGTATAATATGCATATGGTATTGTATAATATCAATGTATTTTGCTTTTTAATGCTCTAAATATACTCCATTTCTTTTCTAAAGTTAAAGTAAGTAAAGAGTTAAAGTCTGCAAAAAGAATTGAAAGCCAGCAAATGACACACAAAGGCTAGAAATGTAGAGATGCCTTAAAAAGTTTAGTAACTCATAAATGCATAAACTGTATTGCTGTTATGTGTAATATTGTACAGTATGTATTTTACTATTTAATAACATAAATGAACAGCTACACATTTTTTTTCCTTAAAATTAAATTTGTAGTAAAAGAACTGCGGTTCCACACACTGGTTTGGGGATGCCAAGCGTGATTACAGCAATCTCTCATATGACATCTCCAAGTGATCTTTGCATCTCGAGTTTCTCATATCTTGTGGTATTTAAACGCCATAAACTCTATTAAAATCATGGGTCCCAAACGTAGTGTGCCTAGTGGTTCGAAAAGTGCTCCCAAGAAACGGAGAAAAGTGATGAACTTGAAGGAAAAAGTAGAATTGTTAGACATGCTTCGTTCAGGCAAAACGGCGGCTGCGGTTGGCCGCCATTACTGCGTTAATGAGTCCACAGTAAGGCATATCAAGAAAAAAGAGAAGGAAATCCGGGAAGCCATTGCTGCAGCTGCACCAACAACTGCAAAGTATTTGCATAAACCTCGAGATCCAAATCTCTCTCGAGTAGAAAGTGCAACATTCTTTTGGGTGCTGGATTGTTATAAAAAAGGCATTCCAATAGACTCTGGCATCATACGAGAAAAGGCTAAGTCCTTATATGATTTCCTAAAGGAAAATGAAGGTGAAGGGTCTACCTCTGCGGATTTTCAGGCCAGCAAAGGCTGGTTTGAAAATTTTAAAAAAAGGTTTAGCCTATGCAGTGTAAAAGTAATGGGAGAGGCAGCATCTGCTGATCAAGAGACAGCATCTGTCGGTCAAGAGGCAGCTAGGGAGTCTCCTGAAACCCCGAAGAAACTGATTGAAGAGAAAGGCAGCATTCAACTTCTTCATTTCAAGTTAGATTGCAGTGATGTACCAGAGGTTAATGGTGAGTACAAGTAGGGAATTTCAAAGGTTTTTTTTTAATGTCTTCTGTTGTACGTGTAATATTTTCAGTAGTATTCTTCTTAAATTTGTTTCACTTTAAACATTTTTCATATTTCGTATTTTTTTTTCTTTGCCATACAGTATTTTTACTTAACATTGACCTACATATAGCCTATGACCAAATACTTAACCTAAATTTTACAATAAGGTACCATAAGTACCCCATTAAAAAAAAGAAGAAGAAAGAAAGAATTCAGACCTCTTTGCTGTTATGAAGGGAAGGCCAAAAATTTTACTCAAATTTTCCAGATCATGGAGATACTGCGCCCTAAACCCTCATGATGTGGAAGGGATAACTGTGTACACACACACATACACACACACACACACACACACACATACACATACACACACACTCTCCCTCTCTCATACACTCACGTTATTTTTTTGGTCCGTGTATAAAGAGCCGGTGTGGTATCAAACTCAAATACAAACAGATCCGTGTGGACTGCATAGTGACTCAGAAAACTACAATTTAACATTATCTATGTTGTATTTTAATTGATTTTGTTAAACATTTCCCAATTCATTTTAATCTGGTTTGGGCCACTTAGTGAATTTTGCAACCGCTTACAAAAAGCCTTATCTTTGGCACTTCTGGTTCGATGCATAAAATGCTGTATTTAAAGTCCAGAGGATGAACTCAGATCTTACCTTCCAACATCAGCTATGTTGGGCATACCTTGGGCAAGTCACTTAACCTCTGAGTCTCAGGCAACTCTTAAGACATCTCCTAAATTACTGAAGGGTTGCTATCTAAAGATATAGATACTTTGGTGAAATGGGCAAAATTCTGATCCTTGACATATTTACCTATGTAAATTGTAGCTTGTTCTTATAACACTGTGACTTTGGAAATTGTAGATTTTTTTTGTGCTTTCTGATATTGAATAAAAGAAAACAGTCAGGATTCTTTTAAATAATTAATGCAATTGATTATATTTGGACTATTCCAGGTCATGGACCTATCACTTCAAAACTTGCCTTTACTGTTACTTAGTTGGTAATCATGCCATTTGATACTAAAATGATGACATATTAATGTTTTTTAATGAAATACCTGTAAAGATGTTGATTGTAATTGTAACTGAATTAATTTTTCATTAACAGTTCTGAAGTGGTAGCTAAATCTAATTACTGTAAGTTTTTCTTTCACATGGGGGAAAAAAACCTGTTCAGAAAGTATTTTTATAGTTTGTAGTTCTACTAGTAGAAAAATCAGGGAGCAGGGAAAGGAGGAAGAGCCCCAGAAGATGGGTCAAATTTAAATGAATTGTGGGGAGCTGAAGGATGATTTAGTCTTGGGTTCCAAGAAGCGAGATGGAGACTTTGATCACCTCAGGTCTCCTGTACTGCTTATGTGGCAGGCCTCCAAGTAAGGGAATGGGGGGGGGGGGCACTAAGTGGGGAATGTTTTTTCTTAATTCATTGGGTCCATCCGTTTTAATGAAAGACTTACTGGGATGTACCAAGGAATTAGCCAACTGTGTTTATTATTGGAACAGAGTTGTTGAAAACTGAAGGCTTATGCAGTGATTGTATTTTGAGTCATTTTGTGAATATTGTTGAGGGTGTGGGAAAGGGAAAAGGTGATGGTGTTGACCTGGCATTTCCAATGTGGGAAGCAGAGTTTATCTGCAGCCTAGGGAGAATGAATGAGTCTGTTATTTCATTCATATAGAGAACTCAGTTGAGGGACCTCTCTCTGCCAGTGGAAGTTGGCACCTTCCTCTGGCACTTAGGCACATAATAAATGTTTACTGACTATTCTGTGCAATTGAAAATCTTAGAGAATTGCCCAGAGCTCTGAGGGGTTATGTAACTTGCCCTGAGGTACGTAACTACTATTTCAGAAGCAGGATTTGAATCTGGGTCTTCTGGGCTTTTCGCTCTCTCACCACTATACCATCCATGTCTGCTTCTTTCTTAAACTTTTTATTCTGAATTAGCCATGTTAAATTTTTTTGAATCCATAAAGGTATTCAGGATGATTATAGCTGAATTAATGTTTTATCAACATTTTATGAAAATGTAGCTAAATCTCATTATTGTATCTATTATGGATGCATTGCATCATCTCTAGATTATAAAAATCAAGTGAATAAGAAATAAACTTGGAAGAGGGTCTAAAAATATAAACCTTTTCTAGGAGAAAGCCTTTTGGCAGCTTTCTGCCTTTAGTTGAACTTGTGAAAGCTCCTTTTAATTTTCTCAGCAAATGAGTTAATTGTAGTGGGTAGTGTTTTTGGCAGAAAGCTAAGAAAATGTGGCATATGTTTGCAAAATTCCTTTTTTTTTAGCTCCAGTTTGTGATGTCTCTGTTTCCCAGCTGACACTTTGGGCTCTCTGAACTTGTGGCCAAAGTCTTTTGACTATGAAGCTACAAAGGACTTTACAATAGGAAATTTATCAAGCAAAATCAATTAAGAAAATTTCAGAAGTTTTAACTGATTTTAAAATGCCACTTAAATTAGATTAAAATCAATTGAAGGCTCTATATTTGGAACACTAGTTGTTCTCTATACTTAGGATAATTGGTGCCCAAACAAGTTTTAGAAATACACTTGGAAAAGCTTTTCAAAATGGGGTATAATGAACACCTAGCTTAACAGTAAAACATAGCAAATATATATTTGGTACTCTTATTTTAAATGGCTGGCATGTCTTTCAAAATATTGGGTAAATAAGACATTTATCATTATCATAGTAATAATATCTAACTTTTTTTTGTTTTTTGGCTAGGCAGTCAGGGTTAAGTGACTTGCCCAAGGTCACACAGCTAGTTAAGTGTCAAGTATCTGAGGCCACATTTGAACTCGGGTCTTCCTGACTCCAAGGCGGAAGCTCCATCCGCCGTGCCACCTAGCTGCCCCATATCTAACATTTTTATAGTGCTTATTATGTGCCAGGCCAGTGCTAAACACCTTACAATTATTATTTTAGTTGATCCTCATAACAACCCTAGGAGGCAGGAGCTGGTATTATCCCTATTTTACAGATGAGAAAACTGAGACAAACAGGTTAAATGACTTGCCCAGTCACACAGCTAGTAAGCGTCTGAGACTAGATTTAAACTCGGGTCTTCTGTTTCCAAGTATTTATGTTTTTAAGATGACTTCTTGGGAGTGGGGGAGGGAAGCATCAGATTTTTCTATTTCCTGATATTTTCAAATTATCATCCAAAATGTCTAGTGGTTGAAAGTAAAGTTTTCAAAAGCTAAATGTATACATCAATTTTACATGAAAAATAATTGTTTCTATAAATATATGGGGATTCTCAGGAATTCTCAAAGTCTATGTTAAAAGTATCAAGACATGGTAATTTGACAGCAATATGTGAATAACTTTTTTAAAAAAGAAAATACTAATAATCTCAAAGTGGTTAGGTTTTCAAGATAATCAACTTCCTGAAAGTTTTTATTATTTATGGAGATTGTTCATATATGTCTGTACATCTTCCACACTAAAATTAGAGATTATCTTTCAGTAATCATGATTATGTTTTTCTTTTTTTTTTCTCTTAGTTTTAGAGAGATCGTTTTCAGTACACAAAGTTCACTCAGTAAAGGACATGGAGAATATTTTTCAGCTGGTGAGAAATGTTATACCCCCTTTAACTACTAAAAAGCATAAAGGTCAAGATGGAAGAATAGGCATAGTTGGAGGCTGCCAAGAGTAAGTTGAAATGTTTTAAATATGTTATTTTAAATTACTTTCAGGGCTATATGGTAACTTTTTTTTAATCTCCAAAGATATCATTACAATACTCAGTTATGGGAAGGTAGCTGTGATGTAGTGAACTACTGGGTCGGGGATCAGACCAGAATTCATTGACCTGGTTTCCCTTTTGTTATTAATTTTCTATGTGATCTTTGGCAAATCATTTTTTCTTGGTGCGCTTCCATTTTCTTATCTGTAAGGAAGGGATTGGAATAGATCAGAAATGTCAGACTCAGAGCCACAAAACTCCCCAGTGTGGTCTGAACCAGATTGAAATGCCGATTGGGAAATGTTTAACAAAAAATTTTTTTAAATACTATACAACATAGATAATGTTAATTTGTAGTTTTCTAAATCAATAGGTGGTTCCCAGGGATCAGTTTCTACTTTTTGAGTTTGATACCATTGGACTAGTTGACCACTTATGGACCCCTCTAACTCTCAGATTGAATGATTTTTCCCCCAGTAATCAGTGATTAATTGAATTGGAAGAAAATACTCTTAAAGTCTTCAATTTTTATATAAAAAATTGCTGTCAGCTCCACCATAGTGAATTGATGAATTTGCTAAGAGTCATTTGTGGGAACGTGAGTAGGTACTAGCTTTTTGGGGGCAGCTAGATGGTGCAATGGACAGAACTGTGTGACCCTGGGCAAGTTGCCACTGGAGAAGGAAATGGCAAACCACTCCAGTATCTTTGCCAAGAAAACTCCCTGGACAGAGGCCCACAGGTTCACGGAGAGTCCAACATGACCGAGCATCATCAACCACAACTGACTTTTTAAGGACTATTATCCTTTGGGTAAGACTCATGGGAAGAACTGAACTTATTTTTTCTTTCCAAATCATCAGTCTTCATGAGACATATATGAGTTTAGTCTTGAAAACAGTCCATCAGTTTTCATTGTCACCAAAAGATCACCAAAGAGTAACAAAAGACTATAGACTTGAAAATGATCTTTTCTTTCTTGCTGCTGTTTTTCTAAAAATTACTTATTTTCAAACAAAAATTACTTTCTCTCCTGTCTTTCCTTTGCCACCTGTATATTTCTTATTTAGAAAAGAAGAAAAACCCCTGTTACAAATATGTATGCTTAAGCAAAATAAATTCTCACATTGACCATGCTCAAAGAAATTATGTTTCACTGTGTACTGTATGTGTCTGTCACCTCTCTATCAGGAGCTGGCTAACGTGTTTTATCACAGATCCTCTGGAGTTGTGGTTAGTCATTCTCTGGATCAATTTTGTCTCTTATTGAAAGTTGTCTTTACAATATTGTTTTTATTGCTCACTTAGGTCAGCATCATTTTCTCTGAAACCATCCCCTTTATCATTTCTTACAGGCCTATAGTATTCCATCACATTTATATGTCATTGTTTAGCCATTTCTCAGTAGATGGGCATCCTCTCTGTTTCCAAGTCTTTGCCAATCCCCAAAGAGGGAGTATATTTTTATTCATATGGGTCCTTTTCCTTTTTCTTTGATCTCTTTGGGGTATAGTGCTAGTGTTGCTATCAATACTGGGTCAAAGGATATGTGCAGTTTAATAGCTTTTGGGGCATGGTTCCACGTACTAATGATTGGACTAGTTCACAGGTCCATTAACAGTGCATTAATGTATCTGTTTTCCCACAACCCTCTAGCATTTGTCATCTTCCTTTATTGTCAACTTTGGCAGTCTGATGAGTATGAGGTGGTACATCAGAGTTGTTTTAATTTACATTTCTCTTCCACTAGTGATTTAGAGCATTTTTTCAAATGGTTATTGATAGCTGGATTTCTAGCCCTGAAAACTGTATTCATATGCTTTGACCATTTATCAATAGGGGAATGGTTCTAATTCTTATAAATTTGAATTAAGTTCCCCATATATGCTAGAAAAGAGACCTCTGTTATTCTCCTATTAGAATACTCTGTCTTTTGAATGCCATTTTTTTCTTAAAGAGGCTTTTTTAAATTAAATTTTATTTTTTCCAATGTACAAAAATAGATTTCTCTCCCTCCTGCCACTATCCCCACCATCAAAAACAAACAAAAAATAAAGTCTTTGAAACAAAAAAAGATACTTAAGCAAAATAAATTTCTACATGGAATATGTCTTTAAAAAAATCTCATTATGCCCTAGTCTTATCACCTGTCTGGCAGGAGGTGTGTAGCATGCTTTATTTATCATTGGTATCCTGGAATCGTCAGTTCATTCTTACAGTGTTTTTATTGTATAAATTGTTCTTGTTCTGATCATTTTACATCAATTCATGCAAGTCTTAGAAGTTTCACTGAAACCATCAAAAGGGCTACATATTAATAGCCTTCTTAATAAGATGGAGCTAGTAAATGATATTCTTCATTGTTTGTCCTGAATAAACTACATTTAGTTCTGTGTACATGATATTTGTTAACTTTGATCATTATTTTTGTGAGTTTGGTCATTAACCCTTTTGGAAACTCAACATCTTTGTGTGTATGTGTGTGTCTTTGTGTGTGTGTGTGACTAGGATGGTGGTGAATACCTAGCACAGTGCCATGTATGTATAATAGACGCTAAGGAAATATTTATTGAGTGAAAGATCACATAAAATCATTCTTAGTTTAAACCTAGTATTATTGAAACTTTAAAATGATACAATCAATTCTTTTATTGCCTTATTGAGAGGCAGCATAGTGCAGTAGATAGAGGTCCAGTCTCAGAGTCTGAAAGATCTGCGTCCTTCTTCAGACACATTTTAGTTTCTGAGACCTGGGACAAATGACTTAATTTGACAATGTCCCAGGCAACTTTCTAAGACTATCTGTATGTTACGGATTAGTTGCTGCTCTGTATTGGTAGAGGGAGTTTCTGTATCCTGAGTTTCCTGCACTCATGAAATCACATGTCAAGAGGTCTGCGCCTTTTCCTTTCCCAAAATTTAATAAATCACATATTTGACTACTATATTATACTTCTATTTACACAGAATTTTCATATGTCATTGAATTTTCCAATTAGGCAGAAGAACATAGAAATATAACTAGTTTTGACTGTTAACTTTAACTTCATGAGAACATGTTGATAACAATTGACATTTTATTTTGTCATTTTTCAGTTATGTCTGACTCTTCTTGTTTTCTTGTTAAAGATACAAAGTGGTTTGTCATTTCCTTATCCAGCCCATTTTATAGATGAGGAAACTGAGGCAGAGTTAAGTGACTTGCCCAGGGTCTCACAGCTAGTAAGTGTCTGAAGCCAGATTTGAACTCAGGAAGATGAGTCTTCCTGCCTCCAGGCCTGGCACTCTATCCTCTGTACCACCTAGCTGACCTAATTGACATTTATATAGTGATTTAAGCTTTGAGAAGCTCTTTATACGTATGTCATTTGATCTATGTTAGTAGATGTGGTATAATTTATGTAAATTTTAGGTAAACCAGTAGAATAAATAAAAGTGAATCAAAGTTGTTGTCCACATATATTTGGTATTAAGAATTGTTTGTTATTATGTATAATATTTTTATGAATGAGTTTTAAGTGGTGGTAGTTGCTAATTTATTTAATTTTACATTTCGCGTGGTCTCCAATGTGATCACCATCTAAATGAATTTTGGAGATGCCTGGGGAGTCTTACAAGATTCCTGAGTTTAAACATTTAAATATCTCCCTTTTAGGTACACAGGGGCTCCATACTTTGCAGCAATTTCAGCCCTCAAAGTGGTATGTTTATTTACATTTCTTAATTGTATGTCTGTATGTCTTGTCCTAACAAGAACTTAAATGATACAATCTGAATAAAGCATTTGTTTTATAATGGAGTACTAAAAATTATGTGGTTTTGTTTTGATATGTTTTCAGTTGGTAAAATTTCTTAGATATCTTTTTGTTTTATATCACCTTCATTTCCATGTATATCCTTCCCTTACTGAGAGAGTTATTACTTATAATAAAGAATTAAAAAAAAAAAGGAGAGAGTGTAGCAAGTATTATACAGTTGACCACTCCTCACTTATAGGTCTCCCTTCAGTCAGCCACTTGATTCATTCCGTATGTAATCTTATTATCTTAAGATGTAGAATACTCTAGGGGTATGTTTTAATATTGTCTTATTAATAAACTTGCAACCTCTTTTTCATTAAGCCCTCTCCCGAGTTCATTAAACATTATTTGTTGAATAAACTAGAAACACTTCCTTTTCTAATAGTAGTTATTCTTACTTCTCTACATAATAAATTCCTTAATCTTCTATGATTTAAAAAATTAAAGTTACTGAATGTATGATTTATTAACCAATCAGTAATAAAAAAGAAAATTACTTACAGTATTTTGGTTGTGTGAAAGAATTCAGCCAATCACCTCAAATCCTCACCATTTCAGGAGATAACTTCTCTCCACTTTTAGAAATGTTTAGCTCACTCATTAGTTTCTTTTTTTTTTTAATTTCTTTTTTTATTTATTTTTTTTTTGTTTTCAGCATTTACTTCCACAAAATTTTGAGTTCCAAATTTTCACCCCATCTCGCCCCTCCCCCTACCCCAAGATGGCATGCATTCTAAATTCCCCTTCCCCTGGTCTGCCTTCCCTTCTATCTCTCTCCCCACCTTCTCTTATCCCCTTCCCCTTCAATTTTCCTATAGGGCAGGATGGATTTCTGTACCCCATTTCCTGTATTTCTTATTTCCCAGTTGCATGTGAAAACAGTTTTTTTAAACATGTGTTTTTAAAACTTTGGGTTCCAAATTTTCTCCCTTCCTCCCTCCCCATCCACCCTCATTGATAAGGCAAACAACTAAATATAGGTTATACATGTGCAGTTATGCAAAACACTTCCATGGTAGACATGCTGTGAAAAATTAACTCTATTTCCCTTAATCCTATTCCTCCCCCCCATTTATTCTATTCTTTCTTTTGACCCTGACCCTCCTCAGAAGTACTTGCTTCTCATTACCCCCTTTCCCTATCTGCCCTCCTCTCTATCATCCTCCTACTCTCTTGTCCCCTCCCCCCCATTTTCCTGTAAAAGACAGATTTCCATACCCAGTTGAGTGTGTATGTTATTCCCTCCTTAAGTCAAATTCTATGAGAATAAGATTCACTCATTCCCTCTCATCTTCCCCCATTTCCCCTGCACTGTAAGAGCCTTTTCTTTTCTTTTTTTTTTGTGAGATAATTTACCCCGTTTTACCTCTCCCTTTCTCCTTCTTCTAGTATAATCCTCTCTCACCCCTTAATTTTATTCTCCAGATATGACCCCTTCATTTTCAACTCACCCTGTGCCCTCTATCTATCTATCTATCTATCTATCTATCTATCTATCTATCTATCTATCTATCTATCTATCTATCTGTCTATCTGTCTACCTATCTACCTACCTACCTATCTATCTGTATGTATGTACATATAACTTATTCCCCTCCAACTAATACTGACAAAGGTCTCATGAGTTACAAATATCATCTTTCCATACAGGAATGTAAACAGTTCAACCTTAATAAGTCTCTTGTGATTTCTCTTTCCTGTTTACCTCTTCATGTTCCACTTGAGTCTTGTATTTGAAAATCAAATATTCAGCTCTGGTCTTTTCATCAAGAATGCTTGAAAGTCCTCTATTTCACTGAATGACCATTTTTTCCCCTGCAGGATTATACTCAGTTTTGCTGGGTAGGTGATTCTTGGCCCTCTGGAATATTATATTCCATGCCTTGTAGTCCCTTAATGTAGAAGCAGCTAAATCTTGTGTTATCCTGATTGTCTTTCCACAATACTTGAATTGTTTCTTTCTGGCTGCTTGTAATATTTTCTCCTTAACCTGGGAACTCTGGAATTTGGCTACAATATTCCTAGGAGTTTTCCTTTGGGGATCTCTTTCAGGAGGAGATCGGTGGATTCTTTCAATTTCTATTTTGCCCTCTGGTTCTAAAATATCAGGACAGTTTTCCTGGATAATTTCTTGAAAGATGATGTCCAGGCTCTTTTTTTGATCATGGCTTTCAGATAGTCCAATAATTTTTAAATTCTCTCTCCTGGATCTGTTTTCCAGGTCAGTTGTTTTTCCAATGAGATATTTCACATTGTTTTCTAATTTTTCATTCTTTTGGATTTGTTTTACAGTGTCTTGATTTCTCATAAAGTCACTAGCTTCCAATTGCTCTATTCTAATTTTTAAGGAAATATTTTCTTCAGTAAGCTTTTGGACTTCCTTTTCCATTTGGCCAGTTTTGCTTTTTAGGGCATTCTTCTCCTCATTGGCTTTTTGGACCTCTTTTGCCATTTGGGTTAGGCTATTTTTTAAGGTGTTATTTTCTTCAGTATTTTTTTGGGTCTCCTTTAGCAAGCTGTTGACTTGTTTTTCATGATTTTCTTGCATCACTCTCAGTTTTTCCTCTACTTCTCTTACTTGCTTCTCCATATCCCTTTTGAGCTCTTCCAAGGCCTGAGACTGATTCATATTCTTCTTGGAGGCTTTGGATGTAGGAGCTTTGGCTTTGTTGTCTTCTTCTGGTTGTATGTTTTGATCTTCTTTGTCACCAAAGTAAGATAATATGGTATGACTCTTTTTGCGCTACTTACTCATGATCCCAACCAATTACTTGAGTTTTAAACTCTTTGTTAAGGTAAGAGTCTGCTTCCAATGTGGAGAATGTACTGTCCCAAGCTTCGGGGGTTTGTATAGCTGTTTTCAGAGATACTTCTAGGGACCTGAAAATTTTCAGTTCTTCCAAGGTGGTATGATAAGGGGTGAAGTATTTTCTCTCCACCGCCACAACAATCTTCACCACACTGCCTTCCTCCTCACCCCAGGACCGCCCCTCAGAACTGTGACCCAGATCGGAGCACCGGTAAAGCAAGAGATTCCTGCCTCAGCACTGGCAAAGAGATCCCTGCAATCCCCCTCTGATCAGCCCCTCAATTCCCTCTCAGTCTGTGGGCCAGAAGCGCTCGAGACTTGCAGCTGAGACCTAGCTCCATCTCTTACCGCAGTCACAGACTTTTCCCACTGACCTTCTAAGTTGTGTTTGGCGTTCCTGGGTTGAGAAGTCTGGAAACCGCCACAGCTGCCTGCGATTCAGTCCTCTGAGGCCTGCTCCAGGTTTGCTGCAGCCTGCGAGCCAACGCCGAACTGCACTCCTCTCGCCCAGCGCGATACACCTTTCTGATCAACCGTCCAGGTTGTCTTGGGCTGGAAATTTGTTTCACTCTGTCTTTTTGTGGGTTCTGCTGCTTTAGAATTTGTTTAGAGCCATTTTTTTAGGTATTTGAAGGGTTTTGGTGGGATAGCTCATGCAAGTCACTGCTTTCCCTCCGCCATCTTGACTCTACCCCCCTCACTCATTAGTTTCTCAAGAATCTTCTTTATTATTTCTCATCAATATAAGAGTTAATTTATTTCCTGAGAAAATGAATTCTTAGTCTTTTTCTTTTCCCTCTATTTAGTCATCATAGTAATAATCTCTCTAGGTTGTGTTGTTAACTGCTAATTCTGCACATAGAATTCTTTAAGTTTCTTCATAAGATATATTGTCAGTTCTCACAAGAAAGAAGCATCTCCTCCTCTTCTTTCTATCTTCTTCAAAATTTATGTCTGATTTTCATGGATTAAAAATAAAAACACTTTTCCTGGTGCCATTGGGAGAAGTACCTTATAGAGGAATGATAGTTGCAACTTTAACTAAAATCTGCCCTTTTCCCAACATTCCATTTGACTATTAAAGATACAGTACCAGTACCTGTAGTCTTTGTGGAAGACCCTATTGCAGGAGGTGTTAAACTTTTTTGAGTTATGGACCCTTTTACAGAATAATGTTTTTTAGATACATAAAATATTTTAAAAAGAATAAAGTAAACAGGGTTGCAAAAGAAACCAGTTACATTAGAATATGGTCATCAAAACATAAAAAAATAAAGAATCAAATTCACAGACTTCGGGTTAAGAGCCTCTACCCTGGTGGAATAGACGTTAGAAGTGGGGAGGAAGAGAAGCAACCAATAACTAATAAATTTATCAACTGAGTATGACAGTGTATGCAGTATTTCATAATACAGTTCTACAAAGAGGGAAGAGAGAGGTTCATTTTCTTAACCATTCTTCAAAATCAAGCTTCTTGATCACTTTAATTACACAACACTCAGGTTTTTGTTGTTGTTGTTCTTTCCCTTTACATTTTTAGCATTTATATAGCCCTTTAAGTTTTTTTTTTAATCAATATGGCTTTTGCAAGTCTAGTGAGTCAATAGTGTGATAGCCCTTTAAGTTTTGCATAGCACTTTACAAATTACTCATTTTATCCTTCCAATAACCATGAGATGTGGGTGCTATTATTATCCCGAACTTACAGATGAGGAAACTGAGACAGACAGATTAAATGACTTGCTCAAGTCACAAAGCTAGTAAGTATTTGGGGTAAGATTTGAACTTAAGTCTTCCTGACTCCAGGTTCAGACCCTATCCACTGTACCTCATAGCTGCCTTTAATCATTGTGTATAGTTTTCCTTGTTTTGGTTACATCACTCTATCAGTTCCTATTCATTTTCCTATGCACATTTTTTATTTCACAGTAGTATTTCATTACATTCTTATACCGTATGGTTTAGCCATTCCCCAATCAATGATCATCTACTTTTGTTTCCAGTTATTGGCTACCACAAAAAGAGCTATTATGAATATTTTGGTGTATATGAGATCTTTCCTCTTTTCTTTGATTTCCTTCCTGTTCAAAGAATAGTTTGATCTTTAAGTCAAAGTATATGGACATTTTTGTCAATTTTTTAAAAGCATAATTCCAAATTGCTTTTTAAAATTGGTCCAACTATTTACAACTTGACCAACAATGTCTTTTAACATGCCTGTCTTTTTGCAGTCCCTCCAGTATTGACTATTTCCATTTTTTTTTCATCTTTGCTGATTTGCTGGATGTGAGGTTTGTTTTAGTTTTCATTTCTCTGACCAGTGATTTTGAGCAACATTTCATATTAATATGAAAAATTTGCAATATTTTTCCGTTCTTCTTTTGAGAACTGTTTGGCACAATTCCATTTGTTGAGACTAGACATTGCTTTAACTAAACAATATTGGAAGGTTAGTTTTGAATTTCATAAATAAGTGCCACAAATAAGGATATTTTGTTCATTTACAAACTTCTTCAGTTTCTAACTTTTGTTTTTGTTTTTAAAGAAATTAAGCCTGGCATTTATTCATGCATTTTGAGCAACTCTGAGGATATCACTTTTCCAGCAAGTAAAATACAATGTAAGCCCCAGTATATTCATGACCACAGATCTTCAGAGAAGACTGTAAGCTAGTTTAAAAAATGAAAAACATGTTGGAACTATTGGTCTTTTGAAACTGCATTTTTGGGGACTGAAAACTGAGGGTTTTGTGGTACAGTTCACAACAGTATGTTGTGTGTATGTTTAATTTGATGTTTAATTTATAGCCTCTTAGGTAGTAACACCCACCTAACATCCTTTTTTCTCTTAGGCTCTTTTTACTTTGATCATGCTTCATTTATGTATTTTCTACTCAATAATTATATATGTTAATTGTGTGTATCTCTATGCAAATAAAAGTGAAAGGCTAGAACCAGTTTCTGATAAAAGGTTTTTTTCTTCTATTATTTCATATAGTGACTCATTGAATATTAACTGACTTGCTCTTAAGTGAGATGTTAGTGATAACCAGTTTTGGAATAGGTGAACTAGGTTACATTAAAGCTTTTGTCTTTTGCTAATTATTTCCCAGGGTGCAGATCTCTCCCATGTGTTTTGTACCAAAGATGCAGCCCCTGTGATTAAGTCATACAGTCCGGAGTTGATTGTTCATCCTGTCCTGTAAGTATGATCTGTTTGGATTCACTTAAGGAAACTCTCCCCTTGAGTTTTAGGAAATTTTATTTCCATTAATAAATTAATAAGCACTTACTGAGAGACTGCTGGCCATGGCTCACTGTATAGCAATTGCTATAGGAAGATGTAAGAAAATAAGCAGCTAGGCACAGCTAAGTGGCATTGTGGATAGAGTGCTGGGCCTGAAGTCAGGAGGACTTACCTTCGTAAGTTCAAATCTGGCCTCAGACACTTGCTGGCTGTGTGATGCTCGGCAAGTTACTTACCTGTTTGCCTCAGTTTCCTCATTTATAAAATGATCTGGGGACAGAAATGGCAAACCATTCTAGTATCTTTGTCAAGAAAATCCCAAATGGGGTCATGAAGAGTTAGACATGCCTGAATAACAACAAACTAGACGACCAGAAAGAAAATAAGATGTTATTTTTGTCCTCAAAGAGCTTACTTTCTAGAGGAAACAAAATACCAGAGCTAGCATTTAGAAAGTGCTTCAAGATTGCAAAGCACTGTATATATGTTACTGATCTGATATAAATAACAAAATAAGTTGATAACCCATAGTTAATATAGGATGTAGCAATACTATAAGAGTAAGGCAATATTCAATATGTTGAACATGTAGTGACTGGACACCACTACTATCTAGCTTAAATACTACCCAGTTACCATAGCAGCTGCTTCCATACTTCTCACATTTAAACTCTGAATGATTTAGCAGTGTCAGGAAGTTCTTTGTGGTCCTGGGAATCCAGAGTGTGTCACTCTAAAGGGGAAAGTCGGATAAGTTTATAAATACTTTTCTAATGCTTGTTTCCAGCTATTTCTGCCATATCTCCTGGAGGTAAGTCCAGGCTATATCCCTGTGATTTCATTGACATGGGCATCTCCTCTTGCCAGTGGAGGTCTGTACCTTAGCTGAAATTACAGTATTAGAGAGTTGCCAAGGGCACTGTGATATTAAGTGACTTACTCAGGGTCACCGAGCTGATAGATCTTCCTAGCACCAAGGCCAGCCCTCTATCCACTTTGTCTTTTTGCCTCTCATGTAGCTTGAAAAGTAGAGCAAAAAGTAAGAGAGGAAGATGGAAGGTTCAGTCATTAATCTAATGGGATTAAAAGCCTTCAAGACTAGTCAACCCCAGGAATGTTCACTACTGTACAGCATTGGAATAACTCAGTGTTTTACTATATACAGACAGATGTTGGTTATATAGTGGTGGGGTAGAACATCTGTAGCCACTACCTATGAACTCATCCTCCCTCCTGGGGAGATAGATATGTTTCCCATCTCAATAAGACTGTAAGCTTCCGGATGATTGGGTGTGTCATTTTTTATCTTCGAATCCCCAAGACCTAGTATGATGCTTTGAACAGAGTAGGTACTTAATAAATGTTGAATCGACTTGAACTTGGGAACATACACAGAACAACAAAGCAGCATACTGGCAAAGTGCAAATTCTAAGGCTATTCTTGGTTGTTGTAATTTTGTTTTAATTTCTAAAACAGGTAAATGTTTTGTGTAATCATAAAGATTTGGGATTGCCTCTGTTTTTAGAATGTAGAAAATGGAATCCTAGAAACTATTCATGTCAGAGTTGGGCCATTCCTACCTCAGGATGGCACTGGGCTCATTGGTCTTTTTTGGTCAGACTGGAAATATAGGAACTGGTGCATAGATGAATATCACTTTGAGTATCTAACCTGCAGTTTGCCGAAATTGGGAACCAGGTGGCAGAGTAGGCTGCTCTAACTTTTCTTTATCAGTTAGTTCTTCAACTTCTAATTTTTTCTTATGGACAAAATTAACTTGCTTTCCCTGACTCATACCCTTGTCAATCTGTCTGTGTATGTGGTAGACAACTTGTGATGAAATAACATTTATTAAACATGTATAATGAGAGGTAACCAACTCTATAGACGCTTAAAAGGAGATTTGGGGTGGGAGAGCTAGAAACTTAAATGTTGTATTGGTCACAGAGTTAGAACTGGGTATGTAAATGACACCTTTGGAAAAAAGACATAGAGCATTTAGTTAAGGAAAAAAATTGTGGTGAAATGAAATCTATCCTTTTGTGATTAAAAAATTAGAAATTTACTTGATGTATACACAGTATATGATGGGTACAGCTAGGTGGCACAGTGGGATAGGGCCTGGAGTTGGGAAGACCCAAGTTAAAATCTGGCCTCAGAGTCTTACTAGTTATGTGACCCGTGGCAAGTCATTTAACCCTATTTGCCTCAGTTTCCTCATCTGTAAAACGAGCTGGGGAAGGGAATGGCAAACCACTCCAGTATCTTTGCCAAGAAGACCCCAAATGGGGTCACAAAGTCGGACACGACTGAAACAACTTAGCAACAACCACAAAAAGGGGAATGTACTCATTACGTAACTCTTGAGCCCCATTTGTGTGCTCCCGTTGATACAAAATCAGTCACAATAACACCAGTGACTATGAAACATGAAACTGTTACTATGTGAGAAGACAGAAGCAAGACTGATCTCAACATTCACAGCCAGAGCAAGAATAATCAACATATAATAGTCCATCTGTAAACATGGTCATACTTTCCAGTCTCATCAGTGCACATCACTGGGAAGAGTGGGTATTGATAGAAATCTAGCAGTGAAGCACATGTGTGGGAAAGCCATGTGCCTGGGCCAACTTATGATTAGATAGTAGGCCTTCATTTCCTTGATCTTTTTAGGACATTTTAGTCTGGCTCCACGTGTCACCTGCTCAGCAAATTCCCTTGTTTGCTAGCTGCCCCCCTTCTAGTCTTGAAGCTTCTTTCCTGGGCAAAGCTATTTCTTGCCAGTGAGTACTTTTTAACATCCATCCACCCACCCTTGGCAGGAGAAAATATGTTCTTTGAGAAAAGTATCAGTATCATTCAAAACAGCTACAAAATTGTTTTCAAAGAAAATTTGTTATTTTTATTCTTAATTTAGTAGGAAATATTTCCATATAACAAAGAGGATTACATGTGAAATTCTGAATCTCTGTTACCTGTAGCTTGATTTTTAAAAATGCATATAGTAAATTCAACATGTTATTTTCAAAGCTGTTTTGCTTGTTTGTTTTTACCCAGGGAACTTCCTTTTATTCCCTTCAGTGGATTTTTAAGGATGCTTCCATGATTCTCTTTTCTTTTTAATACTACTATTCTTTTTTCCCAAATCCCTTACATCAAATAAAAATGGGGGGGAATCCGTAGCCTTTGAAACAAATAAGCATAGACAAGCAAAAAAAAATCTACACATTGTCACCATCTAATATTCTGTGACTTAGAATCATCACCCAAGTCATCAAGTGCCTGCCATGTTTCATCTTCTGTTCTCTGAAATTGTGGTTGGTCATCATTAATCAGAGATTTTAAGCCTTTCTAAGGTGTTTTTATTTATAAATTGTTCTCCTGATTCTGTTCTCTTCACTCTGGAATAGTTCATAAAAGTATTCCCAGATTTCTCAGATATTTGTAATTTCTTATGGTACAATAATATTCCTAACATTCACATATCATAATTTGTTCACTATTCCCCAAGAGGTGAGTACCCTTTTAGTTTATAGTTCTTTGCTACAACCAAAAAAAAACTTCTATGAATATTTTTGTCCATATGAATCTTTTTTCTCTTTCTTTGATCTCTGGGCTATAGGCATAGTTCCAGATTGCTTTCCAGAGTGGCTAGACCAGTTCACAGCTCTACCATCTGCCTTCCTGCAACACCCCCCTCCCAACAATTGTCATTTTCTTTTTTTTAAATCATCTTTGCCAGTCTTATAAGTCAGAGGTAAAACCTCAAAGTTGTCTCATCTTGCTGTTGATTGCTTGGATAGTTTCTTTTGAGCACTGCGTGTTCATATGCTTTGGTCATTTTTCTATGAGAGAATGGCTGTCATTCTTATATGTTTGAATCAGTTTCTTATATATCTTGCAAGGAGATCTTTATCAGAAAAACTTGCTGCAAAGGCCTTTGCCCATTTAACTGTTTTCCTTCTCATTTTAACAGCATCAATTTTGTGCACAAACTTTTCACTTTTATTAATAAAAATTGACCATCTTATTTTCTGTGAACTTCTCTATCCTTCAGCTGATCATAAACTCTTCTACCCATAGCTGTCAAAGGTATTTTTTTTTCCTTTCTCCTCTAATATGTATATGATAGGACTTTTATGTCTAGATTATGTATCCATTTGGAGCTTATTGTGGCATATGGTGTGCGATCTTGATCTAAATCTATTTTCTGCCAGGTTTAAAGCTCTTTCCTCTTCTCCTTCCTCTTTTTTTTTTAAGTTATAGGGGGCAACATAGGCACTTCTGAGAGATTTCCCTTTTCTCAGTTTGTAGATGTCACAAAAAGCCCAGGTAGCTTTCTTTCAGTAATCTTCTAATAGCTAGAGATCCTAATTGGCTTTAGTCAATTCTTTCAGCTGACTCGGCCTTTCTTCTTTACAGCAAAACAATGCCTTGTTTCTAATTACATGCAGAATCCCTTTGTCAGTTGAGTGTGTCTTTTTTTCACTGACTCTTATGCTTAATTTCTTATCTTGTTTCTTTCCTTCTTCATATGGTCATCTCCTAACACTCCCATAATTTTCTTTTTAAAAATTACCTTTGTATTCATTTGTAAAAATAATTTTGATACCTTTTGCTTTTACATCACCTAAATTTTACCCTGTATCTTTTCCCCTCCTCCCTGAGTCATCATAGTCAACAAAGAATATTTTTTTGTTGTTGTTGTTGTTGTTTTGTTTTTTGGTAAGGCAATTGGGCACACAGCTAGTACGTGTCAAGTGTTTGGTCTGAAGCCGGCTTTGAACTCAGGTCCTCCTGACTTCAGGGCCGGTGCTCTATCCACTGCGCCACCTAGCTGCCGCAACAAAGAATATTTTTTAAAGAGAAAAGAAAAAGAGGAAGAAGAGAAAAAGCAATCAGGAAAACCAGTCAATGCATCAGAAATCTGAAAACACATGCAATATTCCCCACTTTGGACTTCCACTCTCTGCAAAAGAGCATAGGAAGTATCATCTCATGTATCTTCTCTGGGGCCATACCTGTTCTTTGTGATTTTGCAACATTCACTTTCAGTTGAGAATGGAGAATGTTTTCTTGGCTCTGCTTATTTCATTCTGTATCATTTCATGTAGGTCTTTCTATGCTTTTCTGTATTCATCATACTTGTCATTTCTCACAGCACAGCAATATACTATTACATTTATGTACCACAATTTGTTTTGTTGTTGAGTCATTTTAGTTGTGTCAGGCTCTTCATGATCCCATTTGAGGTTTTCTTGGCAAAGATTCTTGAGTGGTTTTCCATGTCCCTTTTCTAGCTCATTTTACAGATGAGGAACTGAGGCAAACAGGGTTAAGTGACTTACCCATGGTTACATGACTAGTATCTGAGGCTGAATTTAAACTCATGAAGATAAGTCTTCCTAACTCCAGAACCGGCGCTCAATCCACTGTGCCACTTAGCTGCCCCAGTTAGTTTTAGCTCTTCCCTTATTGGGCATCTATCTACTTTGTTTCCAGGTCTTTGCTACCACAAAAAGTGCTACTATAAATGTTTTGCTATGTATGGGGACTATTTTTTTTTAATCAGTGACCTCTATGGGGTACACACCTAATAATCTCTGAGTTAAAGATATTAATATTTTAGTCATTTTATTAGCATAATTCTAAATTGTTTTTCAACATGATTGTACTAATTCACAGCTTTATCAACAATGATTAGCATGCCTATTTTTCCACAATCCCTTCAACATTGACTAGCTGCCCTCCTTCTTCTTTGTCATCTTTGCCATTTTGCTGGATGTAATGGGTTATTTTGATTTTGATTTCTTTTATTAGTGGTTTTGAACATTTTTTTATATGATTGTTAAGTATTTGTAGTTCTTTTGGAAAACTGTTCACATCCTTTGACTGCCGGAGAATGGCTCTTGGTCTTATGTATTTCTGTTACTTGATAGCTTAGATATCATACATTTATCAGAAGTATTTGATTCAAGGATTTTTTTCCCAGTTGATGAATTCCCTTTTTACCATAGATGCATTAATTTTGTTTGTATAAAAGTTTTCAGTTTCATTGGAATTACACTGTTAGTTATCTTATGTTTTGGTTGCTAAATCCTTATATGCAAAATTAGATCCAAAGATTTTTTTTTTGTATTTGACTGCTTTTTTTCTCTTAAATTTAATATTTTATTGTTTCCCCAGTTACATGTAAAAACAATTTTTAACATTAGTTTTTTAAAAAATTTTGAATTCTAAATTCTCTCCTTCCCTCCTTTCCCTTCCCCCTACATTGACAAGGCACTGCTTTTTTTTCCTTATTCTAGATGCATTGTTTTTTCCAGAAGCTTTTCAGTTTCATGTAATCAAAATATCTTTTTTATCTTTTGTAACTGCTTGTGTTTGCATAAGAACACATCTTACATACATTCTTATTTGCCTAAGAATGTTTCATACCCAAATAAAAGATACATGATCTACTTCACCTCTGATTTTTAGTGCCTATGATCTGTAATATTCAGGTCACATACCCGTTTTGAATTTAATGTGAAATATGGTGTAAGATGTTGGTCTGAGCCTCACCTCCTATACTTTCTCATGCCTCAAATGCTTTCTCATAAGGGATGACCCATCTTTCTTATTAAGTGAAGCTAAGTAAATACAATTTTCTATCAGGTATGACCCTAGTAGTCCTTGTAAAATGTTCCAAAGTATCCAAATAGTTATTTAATTTAATTTAATTTAATTAATTTATTTATTTTGGTTAGGCAGTTGGGGTTAAGTGACTTGCCCAGGGCCACACAGCTAGTAAGTGTGAAGAGTTATTTTATTTTTAATGTATCAGTTATAACCTTAAAAACTCTGAAGTCATATAAATTGGCTGATGGACCATGATGTATTATAGCCATCTCAGTTTGTACATTGTCTTTAAATAAGTCTTCTTAGTACAGTTATCTGAGAGGCATTTTTCTTTCAGATTGTCCAAACTGTCTGTGTCTCTCCAAAAGCATTTTTATCTGAGGGACAGTGTTTTTTCTGAGGCTGATTTCTTCAGTGTTCCTTACATAAATGTCCTTTTTCTATCCCTTTCTTCAGCTAAAATATCTACATATATGAAAAACACAATTCCTTAGAATATGACTGATTTTTTAGGCTTTAAACAGAATATTTCAATTATAAAAACTCATTGAGCTTTTAGCAAATAGAGGTATATTTCTTTAAGGCTTACCAAAAAATAAGAGCTTAATGAATGCTTCTCATTCATTCTGTGGTATAATAACAAACAACAACAACTAACATTTATATGGTGCTTGCTGTGTACAGACATTGTGCTTAGCAATTTCACAATTTTAAGTTATATTTCATTTGATCTTTACAACAACCACAGGAGGTACGTGCTATTCTTATTACCATTTTACAGATGAAGATACTGAGGCAATCTGAGGTTAAGTGACTTGCCCAGGGTCATCCAGCTTGTAAGTATCTGGGGCTGCATTTGAATTCAGGGCTTCCTCATTCTAGGCCCAGCACTGTATCCAATGTACCACTTATGTCTTAAGTTTTAAAATACTGCCAAGATTTGTACAGGTCTTCTGATTTTTGTATTAGAATATTATATTATGTTTTCTATAACACATACACTGCCAAGATTTGTACAGGTCTTCTGATTTTTGTATAGAAAACATACACTGCCAAGATTTGTGCAGGCCTTCTATTTTTGTGTTAGAATATTATATTGTATTTTCTATAACACATATACTGCCAAGATTTGTGCAGGTCTTCTGATTTTTGTGTTAGAATATTATGTTATGTTTTCTGTAACACATATACCATATTAGTTAGCAGTAGGCTAAAACCTTGATGATACAAAATAGAAAAATGAGAGTTACTTCTCCCAGAGAACTCACTAAATTCTAATGGGGGAGCACACATGTATAGGAGGGGTCATCTGCAGGGTGGTTGGGAGCTCTCTTGGTCCTTAGGATCCAATGACCCAGTGGTTTGGAGAGGCCTAGCATTAGTGAAGATGGCCATGTCCATTGGTCTAGAGGGCATGTTGGCAAGGGCAGATAATAAGCTCGGGGTTTATGAACTAAACCAGCAATATTCTGATTCTAGCATTTTAGCAGATAATAGCAGATAATAATTCTAACATTAACAGATAATATACATCTTTAGAGATGAATATTCTCCATTTTTCCTCCAGTCCCCATGGACTTGAGAGTACACAGCTGGGTTGTTCAAACAGATACAGGCTCTGCCATTTGCTTCCTGGGTGACCTTGAGCAAATGCTTTTCCCTTCTGGGCCTCATTTGTAAAACTGGGGGACTGGATGACCTCAAAGGTTTGTTCCAACCCTAAATCTATGATGCTTTGTTCCTGTGTCTCTGAAACCAGTGCAGAAATTTTAAAAGTACATCATGTGGAAGAGCTGCCTCAGAACGGGCTAACAACTGGTATACCATACAAGAATACGTATTGTGCTGATAGGCAGAAATATCTGCCGTATTATGGGCTGGCAGTAGTCTTGAAAACCAGTTGTAATAATAGCAATGACACATTTGTATAGCACTTTATACATATAATTATGGATATATTTTATATATTACATACATTTTATATTTTTGCATAGCAAAATACTTTTTCACAACTTTGTGAAATAAGTAACGTAAGTATTAATATTCCCATTTTGCAGATGAAGAAACTGAGGTTCAGAGAAGTAAAGTAATTTGGCCATGGTCACACATCCTGTAAGTGTTAGAACTAAGATTCAAACCCAGGTTTCTTTAATAATAATAATGATAGCTAACATTTACATAGTGCTTACTATGTGCTCCACAAATATTTTCACATTTAGTCCTTATAACAGCCCTAGGAGGTTTTTATAGATGGTTTATATAGATCATTTTATGGAGACTAACATTAAATGACTTACCCAGAGTCAGAGGGTTAAGTAAGTGTCTGAGATCAGATTTGAACTTAGGTCTTTGTGACTCCAGGCCCAGTGATTTATCCACTGTGCCACCTTCCCAAGCCCAGGGCTTTTTCACTGTTATACCACACTCCTGTGTAAGACAGACCCCACACATACCCAGGGATTTCTTCAGATACATTACTAAACTTTGCCTATAGGAAACCATGCACCTAATGAACATAGCTTTTGGGTATACTACCAAATACATGATCTAGTTGTAGTGAAGAATAAGACTTCAGACCCAACCTTACACCTTAATCATAAAGTGATTGACATACTGTCTACTCTTGAGACTTGTACTGACAAAACAACAGATTTTGGAAAAGGTCATCTGCTGAAAGAACATTTCATATTAGTCTCAGACTGAAGGACAAAGGTTACGAAAACGAGGTTCTGGAATATTTCGGTCTTACAGGCATTGATGCCTTGTTCATTGTGGCAATGACATGGGATACTGAAATGGTTATATTAATTAACTTGTTTATAGAGAGCAGCTGCTGATCAACAGGCAGAAGAAATGCTACTGAAAGTTTGGGAACACAATTGTAGTAGTGTTGATAAGGAGAGTGAGTGTGCTATCCTTTTAAAGTACAGACGTCGCTGGCTGACTTACCTTAAGACAGTCGGGACATGCCCTTGGAGTTTCAAGCAAGTTGCCTTGCTCTCCCTTAGGTCTTAGGACCAGCACTGCTGAGGGTTAGAGGACAAGAGTTTTCATCAATGAGCAACTCATGTAGCTGTAACCCACTCAAGAAGGAAGGATTCAAAAAGGGACTGATTTCATGTTGTTTTGTGGTTGTTGTACTATTCAGGAATGAGACACATGAAGTTGACAGGTGTTTTTATAAACACATGCAGAATGACTTCATTTGGATAATGGGTATCACATTTCTTGGCATCTCAGTGGGTAGAAGAGGGGGTGGAGGGAGAGAGAATTTGGAACTGAAAATAAAAAAAATAAACTGATGCAGAAATCTAAATCTAATCAAATTATCCAGTGTTTCGTATGAATTTATTTGTTCTGTGGCCACTTTAATATAAATAGAATTACTTGTCTCAGTTAAAAGATTTTTTTGCTTAGTTGTTTCAGTTATGTCTGATTCTTTGTGACCCCATTGGGGTTTTCTTGGCAAAGATACTGGAGTGGTGTGCCATTTCCTTCTCCAGTTCATTTTACAGATGAGGAACTGAAGCAAACAGGGTTAAGTGACTTGCTCAGGGTCACATAGCTAGTAGGTTTCTGAGGCTGAATTTGAACTCGGGTCTTCCTGGCCTGGCACTCTTATCTTCTACAACACCTAACTGCCCCAATTTTAAATGAAATAGGATACAAGAACGCTTAAAGAAGGTTAGGTAAGTTGTTCTTTGAGGAGAGGAGAGGGCATACAACAGAAACAAGTGTGGAAATCATTAACTCAGGGAGATGAGTCACAAGTTAGGGAAAGACAGTCATCACATTTGAGTTTTCTTCCACAAAAATGACTAATGTGGAAATATGTTTTACATGATTGCACATGTATAACCTATAAAGATTGCTTACCATGTCAGGGAGGGGGGAGGAGAAGGAACGAGGGAGAGAATTTGGAGCTCAACATTTAAAAAAAAAACAAATGTTGAAAAATTGGTTTTACATGCAGTTGGGGAAAAAATAAAATTTTTTTTAGAAAGACAATTATCACAGTATACTTCTGAACCATAGTTAAACAGGGCTTGTGACTATGCTTTTCACCTTTGATTATTATAGTAATATACATGGGAAGCAAGGTGATGTAATCAATGAATAGAGGGCTAGCCTTGGAATCAGAGAGACCTTGGTTCATGTCCTGCTACATTGGTGTGACCATTGGCAAGTTACCTAACCTCTTCTCAGTGTCCCAAGCAACCCTACTTATTGTGAATTACAGAGGAGTTAAGGTCTGCCTAGGTGGAGTTTCCATGCTTGGAAATCTTCACACTGATTTGAATCACAGCTGCTCTCCCCACAGCTCTGTGTGTGTGTGTGTGTGTGTGTGTGTGTGTGCATCGTAAGTGATTCCATCTAAACGGAAGTTCCATATATGTTTCTGTGTATGTGCATAAGTACACGTTTCCCCAACATTTAGCGAGGTGCTTGCCACAAAGAAAGTACTTAATCAGTGTTTGTTTGATTGGATTCTGGATTAAATGAGATATTAAAACTATCTGAAAAGTTTAGACTCCCTTTATAGGACTGTAACAACTACTAATTGGTGTTCGCAATGATGACTCTGAAAATTTGAAATGCTTTCTGATCAAAGAAAGATTCAATGTTATTCATTATAGTTTTAGTATAAAGCGTTTCATTGTTTTCAATTTTTCATAATTTTTGGAATATTGGTAATGCTTATCATCACATATATGTCCATTGTCATTGTTGTTGTTAAGTCTTTCAGTTGTGTCCAACTCTTTGTGATACCATGGACCTCAGCACACCAGACCCTTCTATCCTTCACTCTCTGGAAGTCCATCCAAGTTCATGTCTATTGTTCCCACGACTCTATCTATTCAACTCATCTTCTGCCATCCCCTTTTCCTTTTGCCTTCAATCTTTCCCAGCATCAGGGTCTTTTCCAGTGAGTCCTGTTTTCTTGTTATGTATGGCCAAAGTATTTAAGCTTCATTACTTGAACTTCCAGTGGATAGCCGAAATTAATTTCTTTAAATATTGACTAATTTGATCTCCTTGCTGTCCGGGGGACTCTCGAAAGTCTTCTCTGGCAGCACAGTTCAAAAGCATCGATTCTGCAGTGCTCAGCTTTCCTTATATTTTGTCTAAATTGAACATACGTTCCCCAATCATGCTAAATAAGTGAGAAATTAATCTAGGGTTTATTGTAGGTAAATGCATTATTTTTGCTAAGATTACGGTTCTTAACCTTTTTTGAATCATGAACCCTTTTGGCAGTGTGGTGAAGCCTATGGACCCCTTCTCAGAATGATGTTTTTTAAATGCATAAAATTAGATACTTATAAGATTACAAAGGAAACCAATGAAATACAGTTATCAAAATAATACAGAAACAGTTTTATGGAACTTAGGTTGATAACACCTATGCCCAGAGGAAGAGATCAGTGAATAAATACACTGTAGGAATGATCCCAGGTTTTTTCCCTTTGTGTCATGCATTATGATTTTATGTTAACAAATCTTCCTTCTTAATTATGTTTTACATTGTCTGAAATTAAAACTAATTTGCATTTCCCAAGCAAACACCAGCAGGGCTGTGCTGGTTAACAGAATGAAGAAGCCATCCTTAGAGTTAAAATTGCTGTGGATAATTAAAGATGATAATTAACATGTAGGCAGCTTGGATTGTAAATTATCACCTTTGAGGTGATTGTGTATATGTTGAGGGTGGGGAGGGAGAGAGGAGAACAATTAGCTGTACTGTTTCTTAGTTTGGGAAACCCATAAGCTTTTTTGTGGAAGTCTAACATAATTGTGGAACTACAAAGATATTTCCCTTTATTCCAGTTAGTAATGGCTCTAATGAACTGTAGGATCTCTTACTTAACCAATTAGTCCTATCTGTAGAAGTATAGGCAACACTCTAATCATTTACCTTATAATTTGTTTCCTTTTATCTGGGGTGTTATTCAGTGTATCTTATGTATTTATTTGTTTTATGACCTTTTAAATATAAATACAACTATGTTTCTCAGTTAAATGAAATAGGATACAAAAACACTTTAAGAAGGTTAGGTAAGTTATCTTTGGGGAGAAGAGAGAGAATACACCAAAAACTAAATTATTGCATCCCTGCATTGCAAATGTGATCAGTGGTCTTACTCGTTATAGACATAATTTGAGCCAGAATTGTACATATTTGATCTTCCTTATATTCTATTAAGAGAGGCAGCGTTTTGTAGTGGAAAGAGAGCTGGCTTCTAAGCCAAGAAGACCTGGGTTCTAGTCCTGCTTCTGACTCATTCTGGTGGTATGACTCTGGGGTAAGTCACAAAGTCTTTCATCAAGTGTGAGACTAAAAGTTTTAGAGATGGTGCTTAGCTCCATTGGTAGTAGAAATTTGCTTTTGTGGGCATTCCGTGTGCTATTGAAATCGCAAGTCCAGTTCCTATTTCTGTCTCTTATGCTATAATAATCTGTTTTATGTTTTACATAGGACTATCCAAAAGTGGAATGGGATGCCTCAGGAAGCTGTGGGATCCCATTATTTTAGGCTTTTAAGGAAAGACTGGGTGATCATTTGTCAGAGAAATTGTTGAAGAGATTTTTATTTGGGTATGAGTTAGACAAGATCTGGATGGTTTTTACATCTTTAAATAAAGTTTTATTGTACTTAAAAATGTAAAAGGCATTTTTAGCTCCCCTTCAAAACCCCAAAACACGCAACGATTTGGCCCTCAGGCAGTTGTTTGAAGACCCTTGCTGAGGTCCCTTCCAAAGATGAAATTCGTTGATGCTGTAATAGGGTTTACCGTATGTAGATCTAATCTGACATTCGTGTATAGGTGAGTCTTTAAGACTCCTGTTGTCATGATGCATTTTTTCAGATTTCAGTTTTGATATTCTTCCTTCCTGGAATGCTAAAAATAATAATAGAATGATGCCTCTCTAAGACCATCCCAGTAAGAAAACTAAGGTAAAATCCATGTCACAGTGATAAGCCCTGAGTCCAGAGGACTGATGATGAATCCTACCACCCACATTCTGCAATCTAGAATGAGATCTACATTTTTGGACATGGCTAAGAATGGGAATTTATTTTGCCTTGAGGATGTGTGTTGCGAGGGTTTTTAAAAAAAGATTGTTAAGTGAGGATAAGGGGATGCAGTGGAAAGAAGATTTGATAAATTAGTTTAAATTAAAACAAACAAAAATGCAACTCATATCTACTGATTGTTAACTGTCTCTCCCATAGTAACCAAAAAAGGTTACTGAAGAAAGTAGATGCCTTACTCAAACAGTTGGATTTCATCAGTGAGTTGTTCCTCAGAGAGACTATAGATCTACCTCCCCATGCCTACCCATCCTGTGTAATTCTTGTCTGTGTCCTACCATCAGTTTGCCACAGTGGGATCCACTAATGTCCACTAACCTTCCTGGATTTCTTTTGGTCACGAGGATGCCTCTGGAGCATATGGGTTGTCTATTCATTAACTTATGTTCTCAATGGGTGACCGACCTACCTTTCGTTTTTTCTTCGTATATTTTTTTGGTGGTGTCCTTTTTGCCACTTCTCCATGAATCCTCATTCATAATGGATTGCACCATGCAAATGCCTACCATGTACGTCTTCATTGCCCTTTGGGTGACCTTCAGGGGCCTAGGGAGTTCCAGGACTTGGGGTCATACAACCCCAGAACAACACTGGCATTAGAAAGGTGGGCCTTTGTTTCTGAGAGAAGCTTGGAGTCATTAAAAGAACTCTGAAATTTCTTTTATGCTCAAAACGATGTTAAAGGATATGTAAGAAACTGTTAAGAGAGGCAGCATTGTGTATTGGAAAGAGAGCTGGGCTCTAAGCCAGGAAGACCTGGGCTCAAGTTCAGGTGTTTGTGACATAGTGGACAGGGCCCTAGATCTGTAGTGAGAGGCCCTGGGTTTAAATCCTGTTCTGTGTGATGAGGCACATATCTCTTTATCTGGGCTTCAGTGTCTTTATCTGTAAAATGATGGTGGTAGTAGTAGGGGTGGTAGGGGTTGTTTGGTCTAGGACAGTGGTGTTTTCCAAGGTCCTTTCCAACTGTAAATCTTATGGTCCTACATTGTTTTGGATAAAATATGTTTTTTTACTAATGCAGATTTAACTGTTAACAACTTACCTTTCAGTTTATTTTCAGATTTCTAATAAATCATTCTAATAAGTTTATTTCTAATGAATGATAAATTCTAGTAAAAATAAATTTCTAATAAATTATTCTAATAAATTATAAATTCTGATAAATAAGACAATATATTCTACTAAATCAGTAAATTTCTAATAAATCATAAATAATATAGTTTCTAATTAATTTATTTCCAATAAATTATAAATTCTAATAAATAAAATAAACATTCTAATAAATACTAATGACAAATTCCAATAAATTTATTCTAATAATTTTATTTCTAATAAATTATAAATTCTAATAAATAAAATAAATTTTATTCTAATGTTTCTAATTATTTCTAATAAATAAAACAAATAATATTCTAATAAATAACACATAATATACTTCTAATAAAGTTTCTAATAAATTTATTTCAATAAATTATAAATTCTAATAAATGAAATAAATTCTCATAAATTTTAAATAAATTATTCTAATAAATAAATTATAATAAATCATGGAATTGAAAAACTTAAAAAACACTAAGTTCCCTGTTATCAGACTTGTTCAGTCAGTGACTATTTATTTGACCATCTGGTGCCTTAGGAGACAAGTTGGACTTGATGATTTCTTAAAGTGCCTTCCTTTTGTAAGATTCAGTAATTCAGTGAAATGGATGCCGGATGGGAAAGCACTTTGCAAAGCACAAATGCTCTGCACAAAGATTTTTTCCTCAACTGAAGAATTCATCATAGTGCTCTTTAAATAGTGAGCTCCTCCAAGTGCATTTACAATATGATTTGGTGTAGGAAACCTGATTTGAAGAGATACATTGGATTATCAATCTGGAGCTGGAAGGGACCTCTGAGGCCATAGAATACAACCCTGTCATTGTATTCCAGTTGAGGATTATGAGGCACAGGCAGGTTTAAGTAATTTGCCTGAAGGTCACTAAGTAGCAGCGGATACTTTTAAACTCAAGTCAATCAGTAAACATTTTTAAAGCTCCTACTATGTGCCAAGCACTGTGCTAAGTGCTGGAAATCCTCTGACTCCAGAACCAGTCCTTTCCCCGCTGTATTGTACTGTCTTCATCTCCTCACTTTTCAAAAATACCCTTGTGTAAAGTTACATTTGATGCAAGCAAACAGTATGATTGTCATCCCCAATACACTACTTGAGAAGAGGGATTATTTCATTCCATCTTTTAACATAGTGCCTGGCACCTACAAGGTACTTAATAAGTACTTATTAATATATGGCACAGTGGACAAAGTGTTAGGCCTGGAGTCCGGAAGACTCAAGTTCAAATGTGACCTCAGAAACATGTGTGACCCTGGGGAACATCACTTAATCCTGTTTGCCTCACTTTCCCCATATGTAAAAATGAGCTGGAGAAGGAAATGGCAAAGTACTCCAGTATCTTTACCAAGAAAACCCCAAATGGAGTCACAAAGAGCTGGACACAACTGAGATATGACTGAACAACAACACTCAGATTATATACCATTGTCATAGGACCAGATTTAGGAAGAGATAATGCACTTAACTTTTAATATAAAATTAACTTTTAGTTTGATTAACTTTTAAAACTAGTTGATTAACTTTTAGTAGGCAAAGATAATTGTGAAATTATCAGCAATTTCTTGCTACTCTTGTCTTAATAGTCAATGTGGGAATTTTTAATGACTTCAGTACCTAGAGTATCTGTGATTTCCTCAGTGTTTACATTCCCTTCAGTGATGCAGATGATAGACCCTTGAAGCGTTATTAGCTGGTCTTCATGAGTTAATGTGAACAAAAATTCATCACCTTTCACCAGGTTTTTGGTGTGACAAACCTTAGCCAACCTCCATAGGCTGGCCTTCGCTTGACAGATGTATAGTATGTCATTTGGGCCCTAACCCAAAAGCTTTCCGATTTTCTTGGACCTGAAGTATAGCTTTTAGTCACCTCTACTCTAAAATGAGGCATCATTTTAGGACTTTAATGGAGGGATAAAATTATGCTCTAAAGAGTTACACTTGTGAACCATTTTGTACTTTTTTTTCTATGTAGTGATAGTCCTAATGCTGATCAAGAAGTTGCTAAGTGGTTACCCAGATTACATACCATTGTCATAGGACCGGGCTTAGGCAGAGATGATACCCTACTAGAGAATGCTAAGGTAACGTATCTAATCATTGGTTCTCTCCTTTAATCACCTTAAATTTTAATGCTCTATGCCTAAACCAAAACTTTTTATTTTCCTTATTTTTCAGTGTTAAAGGTGTGTTTCCATTGTTTAGCATACTAGGCCTTTGTGTGGAATAAATATGATAATTTAATAATTGGAGCAATGTGTGTCTAAATTTGTTTGCATATTTAAAAAAAAATCTTTTTGAATATAAGCAGAAAAGAAACCTAGAGGTGCTCAGGCCTTTAAAAAAAGCAACTACAGAGTCATTTTTTATGTATTTTCATTTTTACATTTTACATATACCTTAAACTTATGTGATAAGAAATTCAAAGATCCAAGTGAGTCATGTCTTAAATTTTCAGTCTTAGTAGATAAACTTGGAAAATGTTAAAAGCACAAATGGTTCAAATTCATGTGTTCTGTAAATTAATATTTTAAACTCTGACCTTTTCAACACAGATTTATTAAACTCATGCTGATAAATTGGGGATTTAATATTACTTCCTCATATATTCTTTATATCCATAAAAAAGAACTCCAGAGAGATGGTTGTACTATATATGTGTGTGTGTGTATACAATGTAATATATGATATACATAGCATGTAAAATGGTGCTGCCTATGAAGGAAAGCTTTGGGGAAAGAGGGGCAAGTACCAAGCATTGTCCTATGCTTGCCCTCAAGCTGCTTACATTCTATAAGGAGAATATGTAGATATAGAAGTTGTTAGAAGGTAATTTTTGGTGGAAGGCACTTACAACTGGGGAGAATCAGAAAGGGGCTTATGTAGAAGGTAGTATTCAAGCTAAGCTTTGAGGAAAACTAGGAATTCTAAGAGGTAGAGAGAAGAATGGAGTGTAGCCTAGGCATGAGCCTGTGTAAAGGCATGGAGATTTAAGAGGTGTCATGTGTTTTAAGCAAAATAAAGTGAGTTTGGCTACACCACAGAATGGATAAAGGGGACCAATGTACAATATACCAGGATTGTGGGTTGGAACCTGTAGTGTAAGGGCTTTTAAATGCTTTTATGGAAATCCTTATCCTGTCTATTAAAGCAGTAATTTTGGATTTTAAATCCAGATGAGCATTTAGTGGAACCTATTGAAGGAATGAGAAATTGGCTATGACACAGGTTTCATGCTTCCTTTTCGGTCTCTTAGAACTTCCATTGACCAGAGCCCTTAGCCAGCAAAAGCTACTTTTCCTTTCTGGAGCCCATTCATCAGGTCTAGGAGTCTTGGGCTTAGGTACTCCATGAGTCTGAGGTCCTTTCTGGTTTACTTTCCTCTCACTCTTCAGACCTCAGCATTCAAGGGCACCACCAATTTTTTAATTATCAGCTGTGATGGTCTTTTCTCAGTCTTCATTCTTGACCTCTCTGTTGCTTTTGATGTTGTTGACCACTCTCTCCTCCTGGATTCTGTCTCCTCTCTTGGGTTCCCTCTCACCTGTCTACTCCTCAGTCTCCTTTACTGGTTTATCATCCTTAACTGTGGTTGTACCTAATCCAGAGCACTAGTCTCTTTTTACATCCCCACTGTATGACTTCATCAGTTCTTATGGATTTAATTATCATCTCTGAAGATGATTCACAGACCTGTATATCCAGGTCCATTCTCTCCTGGAGCTTCAGTGTTATATCTCTCACCACCTATCAGACATTTCAAATTGAGTATACCTGATTCATCTCAAACACAACATGTCCAAAACAGAATTCATTATCTTTCACCTCAAACTTTACCCCTCTTTCAGACTTCCCTGTTTCTGTTGAAGGCACCATCATTCTTCTAGTCTCCAAGTTGGCAAACTTACCTGTCCTCATTTTCACTCTCTCTCACTTCAAAAATCTTGCTGGTTCTACATTTCCCTCATCTAGACCTTTTTTTTTTTCTGTTGACAAAGTCACCACATTACTTCAGGCCTCCTCATTGCCTCTCCCATCTTGACTTTTGCAGTGACCTCTCCATTGGTCTTCCTGCCACCAGCCTCTTCCCACTCCACTCCATATTCCACACAACTGCCAATGTGATTTTCCATACGTCACTCTGCTACTCAGTAAACCTTAATGGCCCCCTGTTGCCCCTACGATCAAATATAAATTCCTGTTTGGCTTTTAAAGTCTTTCACAACCTGGCCCAACAGCGGTCTTTCCTATCTCATTATGCATTACCCCCCTTCCTGGATTTTCTGGTCCAGCTAAACTTGCCTTCCCTTTACTCATAGATGATATTCTATCTGCTGTTTCTGTGCCTTTCTACTGGCCACCCCCATACCTGGAATGAGCTCTCTCCTTCCCTCTGTCTCATAGAGTCATTAACTACCTTCTACATGAAGCCTTTTCTGATTAATACCCTCATCTTTCCTGATAGTTCCCTCCCTTCCTATCAACTTTGCATTAAATTACCTTGAATTTTGTGTGTGTGCATGTGTGTGCATACATGTATGTGTATATGTATATATATATACACATGTGTATGTGTGTATATATATTATATATACATAAAGCATATATGTAGTATTCTGTATATACTTATATTTGTACATTTTATTTTCTCTGATTGAATATAAGCTCCTTGAAGGCTGAGTCTATTTTTATTTTTGTCCTTTGAATCCCCTGTGCCTAATACAGTTAATGGTACATAGTAGGAGCTTAATAAATACTTGTTCACCGATGGCCTTTATCGATGAAAAAGATGGCTCTTGTTGTTCTGCTGCAGAATAAAGGTTCCTCTACCCCCATCTTCCAGTGTTCAGGATTTTCTTGCTTCCCTGTGAATCTGAATAGTGCACATTAGTTCCTTTATTTCTTTCTTTTCTTTCTTTGTTTCTTTTCTTTCTTTCTTCCTTCCTTCCTCTGTCCTTCATCCTTCCTTCATTCTTCTTTCTTTCTTTTTTTCTTTCTTTCTTTCAGGATAAAGGAACTCAATTTAAATACATCACCAACCAGCACAGAGTTTCCATGAACTATTAGCTTCCCATGGTATATATTTCGTCAGGGTTTGATATGGACAAGATTCATTATAATTTGTTTACAATAGCTTTAAACAGTCTTATTTCAATTTAACTAGATCAGTAGATGCTACTACACAGACCTAATTTAGAACCATTGATAAGACCTAGGTTGGCAGCTGGAAAGTAGTATTTCTCTCTTCAGTCTTTGTCTTGCAAAGTTTTCCATGGACAAATGAAGTCTCTGATTTGAAAAACAATTTAAAGAACTATTTTTATTAATTGTACATACCGTGATAACTGGAAGAGAACTTGGAGTATGTCAAAATCAGAGAAATGAGAGGTGTGTGTCTGGTTCAGACTAATTGTGATTATAAATCAGAACAGTAGATAAGATCATAAATTATGTGATGTTCAAAATTTCATTTTAAATAGCTCTTTTGTCACTTTCCAGTCTGCCTTTTTCCTATAACGAATTGTTTTTCATCTTTGCCGTCCCAGACAGCCTAGGTCCAACATAGTTTAATTATCACTAACAAACAATAACAAGATAAAATAAAAGATCTATTGATGTTTTAATTAATTGAGATGAACTTAAATTTCTTTATTTAGCAATTGAGGTATGACACACTCAGTATTAGACACATTTGATATTGGCCCCATTCAGTGATCATTAATTTTGCAAGAAAAAAAGTACCTTAAGTTATGTGCTTTTTGCAAGTGGGAATACAGGTCATTGTATTCATGAATAATGCTGTGTTGCTTCGGTAATGAATGGATGGACAGAACATTAAAACTTGTAATCCTCATGTGCTGCTGCCACTCTGGTTGTCAAAACACAATCAATTTGTGTTCATGAAAATGCCCAAATTTGGGATGCTGTCAGGGAAGGATTTGCTATTTAGACCTGGAGGCAGTGATAAGAAAGGAGACACAACATTCAGCCTGTGGACATCGATTGAGAGAACAGGAAGGAGGATTAGAGCTGTGAACAGATTGCCTGTGTGCTACAGAAGGAGGTGATGATGGTTCAATTCTGAAATAAGAAGCTGTGAAAATAGAAGCCTTGGTGGTGGAACGAGTAGCTATTCATTTCTTTTTTAAAAGGGCTGAGAGAATAGGGAGTGATTAATGAGCCAGCAGTGGGTGCATTCAGGATAAATAATTTGAGAGGCAATCAAATACAATTTAAAAGTAGCACTGGATGACACGTTGTACAAATTAGAGGCATTGAAGATTCTACTGGTTTTGAAGGGATGTGGAATTAGCATGGTGAGTGTAAGTAGTTTGTCAGGTGGTGCCATTCAGATGCTTTAAATTTTATCCACTTACTGAAAAATGGAATTTAATAATAGTTTAGAGGAGATGGATTCTGGTCTCATGGTGGGCTAGGGAGACGGAGGAAGAATTCTCACTGGGGAATTCCCATTTGTAAATAGCATGGTTGCTTTTGCCAAGCATATCTTGAGTCTACATTGTTGCTTTCTTTCATCTAGTATTTGGCACTCTTGGGTTATTTGTTATCTGAGGGACTGGCTTTTCTAACTTTGGCAGATCATGGAAAAAAAATGAGTAGCAACCAAGAAACAAGTCACACTCTACCTTCTGTAAATAGAGTTGCGAAAGGCCTCTCTGCCAGGACCCCCAGTCAGGTGGTATTCCATACCCCAAGGAGACTCATAACTAGAATCATGATTGTTGAAAGAGACTTGACCTTTGAAGATTATGCTGCTGGCTCCGTGTGTTGATAGTTTAGTTGGTCACTATGACAAATTATTGCGCCATCATTTGTTGATCTTGACCCCTTTATGTCCTTGTTAGCAGTGATCCTAGAATTAAGTAGACCAACCCTTGCTGAAGGATTTGGGAGAGACTGTATGTGTCAGTTATTGCTTTTCTTTTATAGTAGCCACAGAGTATAACATAATAGGTGGTTGATGTAAAAATGGTGGGAACTTTGTGGGGAAGTGACCTCTCTATCTTAGAATTTTTACATAAGAAGAAAAGGAAAGCCAGGCATAAATGAAATGCCTCCGCTCTATATTTTAAGAGTAGGTTTTTTTCCCTGAAAGAAGTTAGGTAAGACTCCGTGGACTAAAATTCTGCAGAAGAATTAGCCCAGGAGGGTTGGAAAGATCGTTTTAAAAATTCTAAAGACACAAAGAGAAACAAATCTGATGTAGAAGATCCAGGGAGTTATCTGAAGAGATCTAAATGAGTGGTGGGGGAATTTACTGATCATTTTTTAAATATTTATTTGTTTATTTATAAGTTAAATTTTATTTTCAAAGATCAGTCTTCCCTCTCTCCCATTCTCCTGACTTCCTCCCTCCCCATCGAGAAAGCAAGAAAAACAAAGCCCCTATTAGAAACATGTGTAGTCATTATGGTCATTTTGTTTTAATCAGCCAAGATTCACCTTCTCACCCTCCCATTCTCACACCACCACCACCACCCCCACCCCTCACCCCCCCACCCCACCCCCACCCCCCGGGTTGAGAATACAGGAAAAACAAAACCTATTACAAATATGTTCACGGAGTCATTGGCTTCTGTTTGGTCCATCTGATTTTCAAGGAGTTTGTGACTTAGGCAAGGTTTTGTACATCTTGTGCCTAGCTGTTAATTCCTTCTCCAATGCTTTCTTCCATAACTCTCATTTCTTTCCCAATTTTTTCCTCAAGTACTCTCATTCTATTTATGAAAACATTTTAACTCTTTTTTTTTAACCCTTACTTCATCTCTTCCAGGAATTTTAGCTGAGTTGGTGCTCAGGCTGCATTTTTCTCTGAGACATTGCTTGTAGATGTTTTGCTGTCATTTTCTTCTTCTGGGATTGTGTCTTGAATGTCCCTGTGACTATAATAGCTCATTATGTTGGGGTTCTTTTTAATTTTTTAATTTACTTATTTTTTTTTAATTTGCCCACTCTTCTAGCCTACTTCCTTACTTCAAACTTGATGTTAAGGTTAGACTCTGTGACGCTTCTGGAGGAAAGGCTTTATGCTGGTCCGGTTGCTGCTTTCTTGGGCTCTTGAATTTTGTATCATTCCAGGATCTCAGGGAAAGACTGGGGCCCTGCAAGTTTTATAGCACCGCCCAGGGTGGTCTGATCCAGGGTAGAATCTGATAGCTGGCCTCTTTGTCTGAGCTGTGCAAGTTCCTGACCTGGGTTTAGGTTTGTGCAGCCTTTATCAGTTAGCTGGAAAGCTGTGTTAGCCCAGAAAGACTGAATTGGAAGCCATTCTTTGGTCTAGGATTGCTGCCCTGGTTAACCTCTCTAGGTTAGGTTAGATGCTGAAATTGAAACCCTGCTTTGTGCCATACCACTACTGCTGCTGGCTTCTGAATTTTTTTCTTTTTCCATTCACAGCCTAGGGCCTCCTTACCTGTAAATACCACTCCCCTACCCAGGTCTTCTTTTGAGTCTGTCCTGTACCTGTGACCTGGAGCTGGGGAGAGGGTGGCAAAGCTGCTGAGACCTCCTCTTGTCCTGATGTCCTTCTCCCTGGGGGCTGCCATGTTCTTTACCCTGTGTATTCTTCTTCCTACCTGTCCTTACTGTCTACAGTCCTCCCTATCTCCCCATGCCAAGCTGAGCTTGGACAAATGACTCATGTGACTTTTTCTGGATTTCTCCATCAGGATTCAATCTGGTTTATTTTCTAGATCTGACTGGAGGAGTTTGTGAAGGAAAACTCACTGCCCTGCTTCCTGTTACTCCGCCATCTTTCTTGGCTTCACCCCCTACATCCATTTTTAAAGTATTGTGTAGATAAGATTTTTTTTTTAAACCAGATAATGGAAGATGAATGTAAAAACATGTCATCATCTTATAAGAATAGTTTTAAGAACAAATTTTCGTCCATAAAACAAACAAAACACATTTCCTTATTCTCACTAGAGAAGTTTGGAATAGAGACTAAGTGTATAGAATATTGTTTACTCTGTCAATCCAACAAGTATTTATTAAGGGCCTGCTACTGACCTATTGTGACCCAAAGACAAAATGAAAAATAGTCTCTGCCCTCAAAGAAGTTATGTTCCTCTGAGAAAGGGAATACAGCAATTATTCAACAAGTATTTATTAAGCACTTAAACTGTCTGCCAGGCATAGAAGCAAATAAGCATATCCATGATAATTTGAAGAGGGGAGAGAGAGTGCCAGCAACTAGAAAGGTCAGGAAAGACTTTTTGTTGGTGGTGTCACATGAGTTGAGCCTTGAAGGAAACTATGGATCTTAAGAGATATAAGTGTGGAGGGAACATATGCCAGGCGTTGGGGGACAGCTAAACAGATGATGCAGAGTTAAAAAGGAGAGAGATAAAGTGCTAAGTTCAGGGAACAACAGGTAGGTCAATTGAATGCAAAGGACTAAATAATGTACAGTAAACCTGGAGAGGCAAGCTACTGACAGATTGTGAAGAATTTGAAATGGCAAACAGGGAGTTTGTATTTTATCCTAGAGCAGACCTGTACAACCTGGCAGCAGGTAGGGGCAAAAATTAAAATAGGCTAAATTTCTTTAGGTAGCATATAGGTTTTTAGCAGCTCACTTTCCAAGTAAAGGTATAATTAATGATTAAACTGTTTTACAAATAAACCATATTTTAAAGAAGGGAAATTTCAATTAATATCAATTAATTACACTTATTACTTAAGTTTTTTATTTATCATAAAATTGTTCATCTCAGACCAGAGACAGACTGATGATGGTTGGTTGCCGTGGGTCAAGTGACAGATAGGAGAGAATGCACAGCAGCAACCCACCCGCCAAGTTACATGATGGGCACAGTAGTTACTAGTGGAAGGTGGGTTAAGCAGGACACAGACAAAATTCTTTGACATCTACATTTTTCACAGGCTACCCAAAATCCTTTGGTAGGCCCCAGGTGGCCCATGGGCCTTATGTTGTGCAGGCCTGTCCTAGAGGCAGCAGAGAACCATTGAAACTTTTTGAGTAGAAGAGTAACTTGTGCTTTAGAAATATCAATTTTGGGGGGCAGCTCAGTGGCGCTGTGGATAGAGCACCGGCCCTGGAGTCAGAAGGACCTGAGTTCAAATCCAGCCTCAGACCAGACACTTGACATTTACTAACTGTGTGACCCTGGACAAGTCACTTAACCCCAATTGCCTTAAAAAAAATGTATCAATTTGGCTTCATCAAAAGTGGATCACACTAGACAAAATTAATTTCTTTTTGACGGTGTTTTTTGACTGGTTGATCAGATCTGTTGCTCAGTCATGTCTGACTCTTTTTGAACCCATTTGGGGTTTTCTTGCAAAGACACTGAAATGGTTGCCATTTCTTTCTCCAGCTCATTTTACAGATGAGGAAAATGAGGCAAACAGAATTAAGTGACTTGCCCATAGTCACTCAGCTAGTAAGTGTCTGAGGCCAGATTTGAAGTCATATGAAGATGAGCCTTCCTGATTCCCACCCCAGTGCTCTATCCACTGTGCCACTTACATTCCCCGGGTTGATCAGGGGAATGCTATAAATATGGGTTGCCTAGGTTTTATTTAGCACAGCATTCGACAGTCTTTCATTTTTATTCTTGTGGATGAGCTAGAGAGATTTAGGCTAGGTGGCAGTAGAGTTAGGTAGATTCTGTACTGGTTGAATGACCACATTCGGAGAATAGTCTTGAATAGTTTGATTTTAGCTTTGACGGATGTGTCTAATGGAGTGTACCAGGGATCTGTGTTTGATTTTTGTGCTGTTTTTGCTTTTTATCAGTGAGTTGAATGCGTATATAGCTTGCTTATCAAATCTGCAAAAGACAAGCTACACAGAATGACTGACCAAAATGATCGCAATGGGGCTAGAACGTTGAGTGGACTTGAACAAGATGGAATTTAATAGAGATGAATATAAGTCATGTACTTCAGTAGGCTAGATAGCAGTTGGTCTGGGTAAAAAAAAAAATCTAGGTTTTTAGTATATTGCAAATTCAATAGACGGCAATGTTGTGCAGTGGAAGCCAGAAAAGTTTGCAACCTTGAACTGCAGGAGTAGAGGGGTGATGAGTACGTTGTACTCTGCCCTAGCCAGACCACATCTGAGATACTGTGTTCCTGGCTGGGCAGCATCACACTTTAGAAGAGCACTGATAAGGTGGGAGTGTCCAGAGGACGTGGGGAAGGGCCTCAAGATGATGTCGTATGAGAGTAATAAGTTGAAGCAACTAGGAATGTGTAGCCAGGAGAAGAGAAGACTTAGAGCAGGGGTGGGGAGCCTTTGGGCTTCCAGGGCACATGTGGCCCTCTAGGTCCTCAAGTGGAGGCCCCTTGACTTCACAGAGCAACTCCCCTTGATAAAAGGATTTGTTCTGTAAAACTTGGATTCAGTCAGAAGGTCACACCCAAGGATCTAGAAGGCCACAGGTTTCCCACCCCTGACTTAGAGTAAGGCCTGATACTTGGGGTCAGGCGGAAGGGTTAGACTTGTTTTGTCTACTTGGACAGAACGTAGAGGGCAGAACGAGGCACTATGGGTAGAAGTTGTAAAGAGGCAAATTTAAATTTAATATAAATAAAAACTTAGAACTCTCTAAAAGTCAAATGGGCTGCCTTAGGAGGTTTTTGGTCCCTCGTCACTAGAAATCTTCAAATAGAGCTTGGGTGATTCTAGTCAGTATGTTGTAAAAGGGGATTCTTATTCAGGTATGTCTTAAAATTAATTTAATTTTTATGGTCTCTTATAATGGTGGCATAGTTCATAAGAGTGTTGGGCTTGGAGTTAGGAAGGCTCATCTTTCTGAGTTCAAATCTCACCTCAGACACTTACTAGCTGTGTGACTGTGGGCAAGTCCCTTAACCGTGTTTGCCTCAGTTTCCTCATCTGTAAAATGAGCTAGAGAAGGAAATGGCAAACCACTGCGGTATCTTTGCCTAGAAAATTCTAAAAGGGTAGTGAAAAGTCGGACATAACTGAAAAACAACTATACAACAATAATAATTGACTCTATAATCCTGGACTCAGTTAGACTAACCTTGGCAGTCATAGAGCAGACTCATGGTTTGGCTGTGATTTGCCACGAGAAGCTAGTACAGCAGTGACGTCTTCCAACTAATCATCCCTTTTGAATATAGTACTCTAACGCACTTTCAATAGGTTATAATTGCCTACTACTTAATGTGGCCAGGCTGAAGAATAAACAAGTATTAGGCTAAACTGTTGTCTACTCTGAAGTTCTCAGTCTTAAATAAGCTAATAATTTCTCATAGAAAAGCTAATTAGGCCCCCAGGAAACAAACTTGGAGGGCCCCTGTTGTGAGGGAGTAAGAAGGAGGCATAAGGGTTTTTTAAATAGCAAAGTAGCTTTAAATTTTTCTTTTTTAAAAAAATTATTTATTTTTAGCATTCTTTTCTTTATAAATTTTGAGTTCCAAATTTTCTCCCCTCCTCCCACCTCTTCCCTCACCCACTGAGAAGGCAAGCAATGTATCAATTATACATGTGAAATCATGCAAAACGTATTTCCATATTAGCCATATTTTTTAAAGCAAGAAAACTAAAGTGAGAAAATTATATTCCATTTGCACTCAGAGTTCATTAGTTCTTTCTTTGGAGGTGGATGATATTTTTTCATCATGAGTTCTTTGGAATTTGGAATGGCTTTGGAACAATTTCTGTGGAAAATAGAATAACTTGATTGGATACAAGTAAAAAGATTGTCGTATAAGAAGGAAGAAAAGGAAACAACTATTTACCAAGCGTATTCTGTGTGCTAGGCGCTGTACTAAGTGCTTTTACAAATATCTCATTTAATCCTCATAACCTGGATGGTAGGTGCTATTATTATTATTCCCATCTTACAGTTGAGGAAACTGAGGCAGACAGTGGTTAAGTGACTTACCCAGGTCACAAGCTAATAATGATATTAATAGTTAACGTGTATCATTGTTGTGGTTGTTCAGTCTTTTTAGTCTGTCCAGTGCTCCATAATCCCATTTGGGGTTTTCCTGGCAAAGATAGTGGAGTGGTTTGCTATTTCCTTCTCCAGTTTCTTTTACAGATGAAGAAACTGAGGCAAACAGGGTTAATTGATTTGCCAAGGGTCACACAGCTAGTAAGTATCTGAATTCGGATTTGAACTCAGGAAGATGAGTCTTCCTGATTCAAAGCCCAGTGCTCGAGCACTGTGATACCTAGTTGTCCTAACATTAGTACTCTTTGCCAGGCATTGTGCCAAGTGCTTTTCAATTATTATCCCATTTGATCCTTACAACCCTGCCAGGTAGGTACTGTTATCCTCATTTTACAGATGAGGAAACTGAAGGAAACAGAGGTTAAGTGACTTCCTCTGGATCACATAGCTAGTAAGTGTCTGAGACCAAATCTGAATTCTGGTCTTCCTGACTCCAGCCCTAGTATTCTATCCACTGTACCACCCAGTAACCGTGAAAGACCCAGCTGATATTGGGTATCATATATTTTTAGTAAACCCAATCAGTGTAGTTGAGTAACTGTCCAGCAGTGTTTAGCAACATGGGAGTAAATGGCATGTATGTGGTAGAGTCAACCCAAGTTTGTACTATGCTGTCCTGTGTCAAACCTGCTAATCTGATAGCTGATGTGGGGATTTGCCTGGGCTAATATCTCCCCCATATCCTTCCTTCTCAGGAATATAATCTGCCTATTCTTCTTCTCCCCCCTTTTTCTTGTATTTTTGCTTTCAACTCAGTGAATTATACTTCAGGTAATTTTATTTCTCAGATATATTCCCTTTCTTTTCTAATTCTTGTTCATTTATCCAGGAAAAACTGCCTTCTCCTAATGCTTTCCTTCCCGCTCTCCCATGTCTTCATTCCCCTTGTGAATCAAAAAATGATTGAAATCTTGATGGAGAAGTATGAAAAGTAGTACTAGTGATAGTGAGGAAAAGGAAAACTGTACATTTTGAACTAGAATTCGAAATGATAAAAAAGCACTGAGAATCCTCATAAGGAAGTTTTCATCTACTTCCTTATCTTCTCTAATTAAACATCTTTCCTTAATTAATAGTGCTGAGAATGAATTTTTAGAAATACCGTTTTTTTAAAATTCCATTGTTATTTTCTGGTTCAGTTATTTAGTGTTACCAAGATATCATTTTGTGCCTTTATCACTGTAGCTGTATTATGGGTTTAAATAGGCTTTCGTAGGCATCATTTATAACCAGGCATCCTGAACTTTAAATAAATGATTTAAACATTTACTTTTGTTAAGTTGGGGGACTAACAATATTCGCTTCAATACTGGTGCAGTCTCGGCTTAGAGCAGCAAACTTTCTTCTCCTCTTGAGAACACTTAACTTCCACGGTTGTTCTGTAATTTTTAATTCAACAAGTATATTAATTTTCACTTGCAAATGCTTTGGGTTGGAGGTTTAATCTGTGTGGACTATCTGGTTTATTGGCTATATGACTCTCATTCTTGATTGAGAAGTTTTCAGTAGCAAGGTAAAATTCCTTAATGTGGGTCTTTCATTTAAAAAGAAAATGCTAGGTTTTCTTCTTGCTCCTTTGGAAAAGAAACATCATAAATATCTTAACATAAATTTCCTCTCTTCTAGGGCATTATAGAAAAATCCAAGGTGAGGGGTATTCCCGTGGTCATTGATGCTGTAAGTAGTACTTTCCTTGCTTTTCATTTCCTGTCCTGTGCTACGGAACGCATTTAAATTCTGCCGGATAAACAGCTGTTATTGTTTTATACAGGATGGATTGTGGCTCATTGCCCAGCAACCTTCCCTCATTCAAGGTTATCAGAGGGCAATTCTCACACCTAACTATATGGAGTTCAGCAGACTCTACGAAACCATGGTAAGTTCATTGACCAGAGAGAAGGCAGCAAGGTATAGCAGACCCAGGTTTGAAGTTAATGCTATCACTTCCTGATTGTGTGACCTTGGTCAAGCCATTCCTGCTCTTTAGTTTCCTCAAGTGCAAGATGAAAGGATTAGACCAGGTGATGTTGAAGGTCCTTACTAGCTCTGTGATCCTTATTACAACATGTATTCTATCTTCATCTTTAAAGAGAGAAATTTCATTTACAAATGTTTTAATAGTAAGCTTTTTTATTCCTTTGTACAGGTCATGTAGGACAGGATAAATTTTCACATTATGATTATGGTAATATTGTATACATTTTTAGCAGATTTTTATTTAAAATATATCCTTCCCTTCTTCCCTACTCATGGAGTCACACACTGTAGCAAAGACTAAGAAAAGAGAAGAAAAATCAGTTCAGCTAACACATCTACTAATTCTGACAGTCTAGGCAAGGGGTAAGGAACCTGCGGCCTTAAGGACACATGTGGCCCTCTAGGTCCTCAGTGCGGCCTTTTGACTGAGTCCATGCTTTACAGAACAAATCCTTTTATTGAGGGGCCTACACTGCCTCCTAGCATTCAGACCTTCTCCTCTCCAGTTCATCCTCCCTCATTAATAAAGGAAGAAATAGATATATGAGAATGTATTTGCCTCCATTCTCAGTTTCTCCCAAGCTTGCTATTTTTAAAATTTTGTAATAATTCAAGATTAATTTTTGTGGCAGTGTTGTGTTAGCTTTTTTTTCTCTCATTTAAAACATTTTTTTCGTTGAACTACTATTTATTTTATCTCCCTCTCAACTATACTTCCCCACTACAAAAGAACAATAAACCAAAAAAAAATTCATAGTAAATAAAGCAAAACAAATTCTCACATTGACTTCATCCAAAAGTATGTCTTATTATGCATATTTAGTCTATCACCTCTGACTTCTCTGTTAGGTGGTGGGTAGCATTCTTTATAGGTCTTCTGGAATCATGGTCATTGTACTGATCGGTTCTTTCATTTTTTTCCTCCTTTGTGTTGTAGTTTAGAACTTCAGTAGATAGTAATGATAATCATAGATGTGTGTTGAGACTCAGCCAAGCCTTAGGGAATCTGACGGTTGTTCAGAAAGGAGAGAAAGATATTATTTCGGACGGCGAAAAGGGTAAGTAATGAGTTTTTCCTTAACTATGACATGGCTAAATTTTTCTTATGTGTTACTGTTGAGGTCACTTTATATTTTACTCAAACCATTTAGAGATGAGCTTAAGACTATCTGTTCTTTCTTTTGATTATATCACCATTCTCTAAAGGGATTTTCTTGCTCTTTAAAAAAGAAATTATTTTAATTTTTAGTTTTTTTAACATTCATTTTTAAAGTTTTGAATTCCAAATTCTCCCTCTCCCCAAACCCTTTTTCACCCATTGAGAAGGCAAGTGAATTATATATGTGAAGTGAAGCAAAATATATTTCCATATTAGCCATGTTGCAAAGAACAAATGAGAAATTTGAAGTGAAAAAAATATGCTTCCATCTGCGCTTAGAGTTCATAAATTCTTTCTTTGGAGTAGATAGTATTTTTCATTGTGAGTCCTTTGGAATTGTCATGAATCATTATATTGATAGAGTAGCCAAGTCTTTCACAGTTGATTATTGATCTTCTGCTTTTGCTCACTTCATTTTGCATCAGTTCATATAAGTCTTCCCAGACATTTCTAAAACTGCCCCTTTTATTATTATTATTATTTTTTGGAGGCAGTCTGGGTCAAGTGACTTGCCCAGGCTCACACAGCTAGTAAGTGTCTGAGGCTGGATTTGAACTCAGGTCCTCCTGACCCCAGGGCTGGTGCTTTATCCACTGTACCACCTAGCTGCCCCCTTTCATTATTTCTTACAGCACAATAGTATTCCATCACAATCATATACCACAACTTGTTCAACCATTCTGCAATTGATGAACATTCCCTCAATTTCTAATTCTTTGCCACTACAAAAGCAGCTGCTACAAATATTTTTGTACAAGGAAGTCTTTTTCCCTTTTCTTTGATTTCTTTGAGATGCAGCATTTGTCATTTTCCTTTTATGTCATGTTAACCAATTTGATTACCTCAGAGTTATTTCACTGTTCATTTTTCTAATTATTAGTGACTTACAGCACTTTTTCATATAACTATTAGTAGCTTTGATTTCTTCTTCTGAAAACTTCCTGTTCATGTCCTTTGATCATTTATCAATTAGGGAGTAGCTCTTATTGTTATAAACTTGGCTCGGTTCCCTATATATTTGAGATATGAAGCCTATATAACAGAAACTTGCTATAAATTTTTCTCTTTTTTGCTTTCCTTCTAATTTTGGCTACATTGGTTTTGTTTGTGCAAAACCCTTTTAATTTCATGTAATCAAAAAAAAAATTTTTTTGCCTCCACTGATCCTCTCTATGTCTTGTTTGGTTATAATCTCTTCCCTTAACCACAGATCTGACAGGTAATTTTTTTCCATGTTCCCTTAATTTGCTTCTAATATCACCTTTATGTCTAAATGTGAGGTGAGAGATATTGGTCTATGCCTACTTTCTGCCAGACTGCTTTACAGTTTTCCCTGCAGTTTTTGTGGAATAATGAGTTCTTTCCCCAAAAACTTAGATCTTTGGGTTTATCCAACACTAGATTACTATGGTCATTTACTTCTATTTATTGTGCATCTAATCTATTCCACTGATCCATCACTCTGTCTCTTAGTTAGGACCAGATTGTTTTGATGGTTTCCACTTTATAATACAGTTTGAAATCTAGTACTTCTAAACTGCCTTCATTCACATTTTTTATTGATTCCTTTGATATTCTTGATCTTCCAGATGAAATTTTGTTATTTTTTTCTAGTTCTATAAAATAATTCTTTGGTAGTTTGATTGCTATGGCACTGAATAAGTAAATATAGGTAGAATTGTCATTTTTATTATATTGACTCTGTCTACCCTTGAGTAATTAATACTTCTCCAATTATTTAGAAGTCTTTTTTTGTGTAAATAGTGTTTTGTAATTGTGTTCATATAGTTCCTGGGTTTGTCTTGGCAGGTAGACTCCCAAATATTTTCTTCTGTCTACAGTTATTTTAAATGGAATTTCTCTTTCTATTTCTTCATGCTGGATTTTGTTGGTAATATATAAGAAATGCTGATGATTTGTGTAGATTTATTTTATATCCTGCAACTTTGCTATAATTGTTAATTATTTCAGTTACTTTTTTAGTTGATTCTCCAGGGTTCTCTAAATATACCATCATATCATCCATGGCAGAGTGATAGTTTTGGGGGGTGTTTTTTGTTTTTTTCCAAAAGTGCTAGTTTTGTTTCCTTGTTGCTTATTCTTATTCCTTCAATTTCTTTTTCTGGTCTTATTGCTATAACTAGCATTTCTTTTTTTTTCTTGATTTTTTAAAATAAATCTATTTTGAATTATCAACAATCACTTCCATAAGCTTTTGAGTTTTAAATTTTTCTCCCCCTCCCTCCCCACCTGCCTCCCCTAGGTGGCACACAATCTGATATAGGCTGTAAGATACATTTCTATTAAACATATTTTCACATTAGTGATGTTGTAAGAAAGAATTAGAACCAATAGGAGGAACCACCAGAAAGAGGAAACAAAACACAACCGAAAAAAAGAATAGCATCTGCATTCAAACTCCATAGTTCTTTCTTCTTTGTGGATAGCATTTTCCATCATGAGGCTTTTAGAGATGTCTTAGATCCTTGCATTGCTGAGAAGGGTTAAGTTTATCAATATTAGTCATTGTATAACGTGGCTGTTATTGTGTACAACGTTCTCCTGGTTCTGCTCACTTCACTCAGCATCAGACCAAACAAGTCTTTCCAGGTTTTTCTGAAGTCAGCCTATTCATCATTTCTTATAGCACAATAACATTACATTCATGTTCCACAACTTGTTCAACCATCCCCCAATTGATGGGCATCCTCTCAATTTCCAATTCTTTGCCACCACAAAAAGAGCTGCTATAAATATTTTTGCACATGTGGGTCCTTTTCCCATTTGTATGATTTTTCTGGGATATAGCCCTAGAAGTGCTATTGCTGGGTCAAAGGGTATGCACACTTTTATAGCCCTTTGGGCATAGTTCCAAATTCCTCTCCAAAATGGTTGGATCATTTCACAATTCCACCAACAATGCATTAGTGTATAACTAGCATTTCTAATACAATATTGAATAACAGTACTGATAAGGAACATTCTTGCTTTACCCTTGATCTTACTGGGAGGGCTTCTAGTTTATCCCCATTATAGATAATTCTTACTTTTGATTTTAGATAGATACTAGTTATCATTTTAAGAAAAGCTCCATTTATTCCTATGTTCCCTAGTGATTTCAATAGGAATTGTCAAAAATTTGTCAAAAGCTTTTTCTGCATCTGCTGATATAATCATATCATTTTTGATTTTTTTATTGACATGGTCAGGTATGCTTATAGTTTTCCTAATATTTAACCAGCCCTGCATTCCTGGTAAAAATCCCACCTGGTCATAGTGTATGATCTTTGTGATATATTGCTGAATACCTTGCTAGTATTTTATTTAAAATTTTTGCATCAGTATTCATTAGGGAAATTTTCTTTCTCTGTTTTTGCTCTCCCTGCTTTAGGTAGCAAAACTATATTTGTGTCATAGAAGGAATTTGGTAGGAATCTTTTCTTACCTATTTTTTCAAATAGTTTATAATAGTATTGGTATTAGTCGTTATTTAAATGTTTGATTGAATTTGCCTATAAATCTATCTGGTAGTGGGGATTTTTTCTTAGGGAGCCACGTACAGCTGAGAAAAAAGTTATGTTCCTTTCTATTCCCATTCAGTTTTTTCTAATGATCTATCATATTTAACTTTTCTAAAATTCTATTCATCTCTTTAACTTCTTTCTTATTTATTTTATGGTTAGATTTATCTAGTTCTGAGAGGGGTAAATTGAGTTCCCCCACTAATATGATTTTACTATTTCTACCTATAATTGATATAATTTTTCCTTTAAGAATGCCATTTGGTGCATATATGTTTAGTATCAATATTGCTTCATTGTTTTTTAGCAAAATGTAGTTTCCCTGATTATCTCCTTTAGTTAGGTCTATTTTTGCTTTTGTTTTGTCTCTGATTATGATTGCTACCCAATCATGGGTAGCATGATTCACTTTTTCACTTCAACTAAAGCAGAAAAGATTTAGCTTCAGCTAACTTAATCTCTTTCTGTTTTGAGTGTGTTTCATGTAAGCAACATATTTTTAGATTCTGCTTTCTATTCCATTCTGCTGACTGTTTCTGTTTTATAGGTGAGTTCATCTGGAGGGGATTTACTTTTGAGGCATATTAGGGAAATTTCTTGACTGGTCAAATCTAGTATGTTTATTTTTATTATATTTTATTATTTATTTAATATTTAATTTGGCTATATATAAAATATATAATACTTCATTATTTCATTTATTATATTATTTTATTAAAAATATGTGTGTATGTACATACATATATACCCACTCACATATATATTGATGCTTTTTTCTTTTTTTTTTTTGTCACTATTACTTTCCACTGACTTCCCCTTCCTCCACGATTAACTAACCTTTATAACAAATGAGCATAGTCAGAACAAATCATAAACACATCATCTCTGTTTGGAAATGTAGGCTCCATTCTGCTCATCTAGTCCATCCCCCCTTGGCTGAGAGGTGGCAGGAATGCATCACCATCAGTCGTCTGTTCACTGCATTGATTAGACTTCTGAAGACTTTCATTGTTGTTTTTCCTGCATGTTGCTGTGACCATCATGTAATTTTTGGTCTCTTAGTTGTGCTTATGTCACCCTGCATCATTTCATCTAAGTCTTCCTGAGTATCTCTTCATTTTTCACATTTGTCATTTTTTTTTTATGGTGCAGTAAAATGCCTTTACATGCACAGATAACAGCCTTTTCTTCCATTCCCCAGTCAGTGGGATCCTACTTTGTCTCTAGTCCTTTGCTTAAATCAAGTCATTACTTTTTGCCATTCTTCCAGCAGGGAAGGGTAGATACTGATAAGATTCTACAGGGGTGACTCAGACTTATTCTAGGACCCCACTTATTGTTAACACTATCAGTAACTTTCTATAGATAGCAATAGACAACTATTCTAGTTTTGTGACTCATAGATAAGCATTATTGATTCATTTTTTAATATCTTTTGTTTTTATATCCCCATTATCTCCAAATACATCCCTTCCTTTCCCACGTACCAAAGTTAAGCACTATTCAAGTGTCAGATGCCAGAATGTTATGGAGCAGGAAATTGATGGAAGTGTTTTTATTCTGCACCAACCTGTATGTAAGTTGGTGAATGAAAATAGATGGTACTCCCTTTCTTTCATGTTGAATAAAACTTGATAAAAATGGTTGTTCTGGACTTGGTCAGGGTAGCAGGGTGGGAGGAATGCTGCTGTCTCTATGTGCTAACACTTTTTCCC